>NC_044015.1:34759749-35122249 GCF_900496995.4 Aquila chrysaetos chrysaetos | reverse complement strand
GACAGCCTGCCTCACCATGGTCTTCCCCACGGGCTGCAGGGGAATCTCTGCTCCGGCGCCTGGAGCATCTCCTCCCCCTCCTTCTTCACTGACCTGGGGGTCTGCAGGGCTGTTTCTCTCACATGTTCTCACTCCTCTCTTCGGCTGCAGTTGCGGTTGTGCAGGTTTTTTTCCCCTTCTTAAATATGTTATCCCAGAGGCGCTACCACCGTCGCTGATGGGCTCGGCTTTGGCCGGCGGCGGGTCCGTCTTGGAGCCGGCTGGCATTGGCTCTGTCGGACATAGGAGAAACTTCTAGCAGTTTCTCACAGAAGCCACCCCTGTAACCCCCCTGCTACCAAAACCTTGCCACGCAAACCCAATACACCTTACCCGGAAAAATGATGTTTTCTGTGTATTGGTTGAGGATAGAAAAGAAGGGGAAATGGTGGGCATGGTGACCTGGGTGGTCTTCAGAGAAAAAAATAGTGCAAGTATGGACTGAAGATGAGCTCCATATACTTCCAGGTGTAAAACTAATTAGCAGTCACAGTGTTCATATTTTACTGTATCAGATTTTTGCACTGCAAAAATATACATTTTAAGAAAGATTAAAAAATTGACTAATAAGATTAGCTGGCTAATAATGTTTTAATGCAAAAAGTATGTCATAGAAAATACTGTTAAATCTGAATCTGGAAGGAAAAAGCAAATATAGCAAACAATAGGCTGGTTTGAGCTAAGAACTTTGAATACAGACTTACATTGTTCAAGATACAACAGATTTTATTTCTATGACAGCATCATTTCATCCACAGTCTCCCATGACGTGAGTTACATAAATGTATGTATTTTGCCTTCTCAGCTTCTTTTAGGGAATGATTTGTGATTACTTATCTAGGATTAGGAGTACAGAGACTATTTCAAATGTCTCTTAAAATATGTGGTATTGCAAACAACGGATATAAAATGAGATTCACACACATAGCTTCGCTGGTGGCCAAGAACTGCGTTGCAATATGCCGGAAATCCAAACATCCTCCTACTCCCAGAGCCTTGCTGACAGATCTACAACAACTTCTTTCTCTTGAAAAAGCTACATACAGAATCAGAATAAGAAATAGAGGAGCCTGCTTATTCTGAGAAACTAATGTAATCTAGAAAATGGAAGGTTAAAGATTCCTCATCAACATGAAAAACACATTTCTTTTTGAAAATTTTGTAGTTTGAACTAACACCTAGATTACCTAAAATCGCCCCCCAAACAGAGAAAATTTTGTCATCCTTGAAAAAGCAACAACAGCAAACCCTTAGGATTAGTGTCATTGTTTTCTTGTGTAGCCTGTTAGACCTACAAATCATTGGGCTTCTGCATAAGTACAGGGGTGTGTGTTAATGGAACTTGATACAGAAATAGAATCTTAGTTCAGCAGATCCTCCTTTGTTGAAAAACCAATTAAAAAAGCAAACACAAGGGAGTAGAAAAACAAGTAACTTTTACAGGGGTGTATTTTTTAAACAGAGCATACTTTGCAAGAAGTGCTGTATTAGATGCTACATATATTAATTAGCTGTTTAGAAAATCAGGTTGACTGTGTCCTTTAATTAGTAGACATTGACTTATTCCACGTGTATTATGGCATAGTGAATCTTACTAAGATAAATGTTTCTCTCTGAAGATAGGAAAAAAAATCCACTATCATTTGTTTGCTTACCAGATTGCTCACCATCAATACGGCTGCTATTTAAAATGATGAATTTTAGTCACATATTTAATTAGCTAATAGCTGATCTCACTGTAGGGTCTTGATCCTCCTTATATGTGTTCTTTCATCCTGAAAAAGTCTTTGGTTGTATCTTGTTTTTGAAGTTTTCGTTTGAAATTGTCCTTGCTACTTCTGAATCTAAAATGCAGTAAATTAAATTACTAAAACTAAAAATTATTGTGAAAACATTTAAGGTTTTGAGTATAGTTTTATACCTACTGTTCATTATAATATATTGCCAGAGGCTGTGAATTTAAAATACATTAAAAGTTTTAAAAGTTAGTTTTTCCACTTGGATTGCTGCAGATATTTGGTTTGTGAGAAAATTATGTGGACTTTAAAAGCCTATTAACTAGCTTAAGATTTCAGTGCATTTGTGTACCACTGCTCGGTATGCAGCCTTCTCACAGAATTCAAGTTGTTTGATGGCCATAGTTGGAAAGTGCAGCAAATGCACTTTAGCCTATACTGTGTCAAGATAACTATTTGGAAAAAAAACCCCAGATGTCTTAATAGTGTTCACGTGAAAGACAGTAAAGCTCTTGTGGACATCATTATTTTGGAAGAGGACTTCTTGGGAGATTCTTTAGTATTAGCTGTTTATATTGTATGACAAATGGTGCTTCTCTATCCCCATGGATTATGTGAGTGCATAGGGTGACAGTCAAGGGGAAATACTGATCTTTTTTCACAGAAAAGGTAGTATATACCTGGTGTCTAAACCTCTTATTTTCCGTACAATTTGCAGAGGTATGTCATTCCACCAATACAAAGAAGATAAGAAGAAAGTTAATAAAGCAGAATTTTCTTTGTTATGGAGACTGCATTTGAAGGGATTGTAATGGCAGTTTTGGTGCTGCCAAGAAGAAACAACGCCGGAGATGCTGCAGAAGTTTGAGGCTTTCCTATGAATAACCTGGAGGCAATCTGGGGGGGGCGGGTGGGTGGGTTAGGTAAACCCAGGCTGCCATCCATTGCAAAACATCTGAAGAAGCTCTACAAGATGCATTTATCACTGAATTTGTAGTTACATGGATGTGTGTGTACCTGACATTTAATTTCCATTAGGTCAACAAAATAGATTTATATAAATATCCCTATTACTTGTAAATGAACTTTCTTTAAAAGGGCACTTTGAAATAATATATGGTCAATGATACGAGTTCCTTGGAAACTGCTATAGGCCAGATGGCTCAAAATCAGAGAATTTGTTCTGTGAAAGCAAAGGGCGTGAGGGTGCCTAGAGCTTCAGAGTGATGGGCTAATAACGTACCGCCCAAGAGGATGGAATATCCATCAGGCTGGTTCTGCTGCTTTCAGTTTCCTAAACGCTGAACAGTAAGCAAGCTTCAATCTCTATAGAAAACTGGCTATGTTACTTAAAGAAAAAGTATTATCTGACCTCTGGAGCACGTTATTACTAAAAGAAGGGCATAATTGACTTTTCGGATACAC
Organism: Aquila chrysaetos chrysaetos; assembly: GCF_900496995.4. NCBI lineage: Eukaryota > Metazoa > Chordata > Aves > Accipitriformes > Accipitridae > Aquila > Aquila chrysaetos. The sequence continues at coordinate 35,119,049 of NC_044015.1, read as the reverse complement.
AATTATTTGTTCTTGCTGTTGTCGTCCCATAACAGCATGGATTATAAACCTTATATCCTAGTCATGCAGGCAAAACTCTCTGTTACCTTAGCCCTGCTGTTTAATTAGCTTTTACAATTGGACATTGTTTATATCCCAATAAATGTTGCCTGAGTAAAGACTTCCCCTTAACCAATTATACCAGATGTTTTTTCTGTGAAGGTCCTAATTAAATAGCATCTATTCTTGTGTTTGTTTTAAATCCTGCCTATTGTGTAAATCTCTGTAAGAGTGCAGTGCTGTACTGGGACACTTTACCAACATTTCTGTCGCTTTCTGGTTCACTGGCTGGTTGCAGTTGCTCCCTTTGAAAGTTATTGCTTACTGTAGGGGCGGAAGGTCCTGATGGGTAAGCTTGAGACTTGGGAAACCAGATCAGTTCTTTGCTCTACGGTGGGCTTCTCAAGTGATGCTAAGTCATGTATGACCCCACCAGGATGGTATAACTTAAGATGGCTGATGGGGTTACCGCTCTAGTGTCCAGTCCTGCAGTTTCCAGTACAGAATTTTAAGCAAAGGTGGAATTTACTTGGAAGCCCTCCTCTATAGCCATTGTCAGGTTGCAAATACTGTGTCTGGTTTGTGAGGATCTCTGCCACCCATTCTAATTCTGGCACAGTTTCAGGAATGGTCAAGGTTAGGTGTCCTAAACAGTGCTGTGCCCGCTCCTTAATCAGACCCTCAGTATACTTGAACTTCAGTTCTCCTGTATAATGGAACATTACTTTCTGGCAGGTAAGATTTTCAGAGCCTTTATATTCCAGGTGCTATTTCTAAGAGCTGGTTCCTAAGTTGCCACCACTTTTGTGTGTGCTCAGAATATGAAAAGGAAATCAACTTCCTTTCTCTGGTATAGCAGCCGTTATCCTAAGTGAGTCAATGAGTTCCCAAATGTAATATTTCAATGCCGTGTAAAAAAGTAGAAGGAGTAAGAGATGTATTAATGGGAACACTGTCTCACTGCCAATCCTTATGGGTCAGAGGATTAAGAAATACCGTAGCCCATCTGTGCTTCACCAAATATCTTCATTTAGAAGAAAAACATGGTATGTAACTACATTTTTTACTGTGTACTTCCTTCATCCAAACTTGAAGTCATTCGAATTTCATATTAATGTCTTGATTTTGAAATTGTCCTTGATTTCAAGATGGATGAGGTAGTAATTACATTAAATAATTTCTGTGGTTTCTGATCAAATACATGTATACCTGTTCATTTCCTTAAGATCTTAATTTAAAGGATGTTTTTTCTTCTGTAGGACCACTAACTCTTGCAGGGAGGAGTAGAAAGTTTGCATGCTGTGAAGGTCCCTGAAGCTCTAGAATGTAGAAGATGTTATAGATGCAAACTTTAAAAAGGTCATGTAATTTTTTCTACAGACTCTATATTCAAGGTTGGGGACAGATAATTGGGTGTGATTATGTCTTACCAAATATCCACTTCTCAGCATTGCTAGTTATAACAAGGGAAACAACTTTGGTAATCACAGTGTACAGAAATACCTAGAATTTGATATTGCTTGGCCAAAATACAGAGAAATTAAAGAAAAGATGCTGTCTGTTTTATGTCTTCAAACACATAAAATAGTGATTTTTAAATGTTATTATGAATGTAGCCTTGGTGTAACAATTCTCTAATGACGTTAAACCCAGATCTCTGCTTATCTCAAGATGGTCAGGCTGGAGTTTACATGGCTGGCACTAATCCCTGATCATCTTGCTAACCACCATCAGTTACAATGGTGTCCTTAGAGGCATAATGACCTTTTTCACTTGAGTTCACATTATTTTCCCACAGCAGATAGTATTTAGGACTAGATTCACCAAACAATGCTATTTCCTCTACTCTTGAGGGAAGGTGGTTGGCCTTGGTAGGCCCCATATTTTGCTTTACTCTATACCCTGGATCCCACAGAGAATGGCTCTGACTCAGTATTATCCCTTTACTAAGCTGTTTGGAGTGCTGCTGTGGGCTTGACTTTTCCGTATTGTGCTATTATTAAAGGCCAGTGTTGATAATATTTTGCACCACAAGGACTTCTTTTAGTGGCACTGCGTGGTTTATGGAATAACTGGCAAGCCAACAGTGTTCCTGCACAAGTACAGCGCAAAACCAAAAGGCATAAGGTGAACTAGGACCTTGATGGCTGATGGCCTCAAGCCATCTAGTGCATTGAAGTCAAGCCCACACGTGAACTTAACAACCAAAGGCAATCTACCTGCAGCCTTGAATTCATTCCTTGGATTCTTTTAAAAGGAAAGAAAAGATCATTGTTAGTCCACGTGGCTTACATGCATAGATCTACGTCATTCCTATCTGAGCACTTGTAGGCCTTGTATGTGATAGGAGAAAAAAATGGTGCCTTGACACTTAGCATGTGAAAAAAATCCTGGGGAAGACAAGTGCATATTAGGGTGAGCCAACTGTTTACCATGATCTGCTAACAAATGTGAAACTAAAAATGGCCTTTCTGCGCTGGGATTTTATTGTGTATTAGTTGCCATGTGTTAGCTAACATAAGCTTACTGCAGTCTAAAGTAAATTCCTGCAATTTCAGTTTACCTCCTCTCTCCCAGCTGCTACATGTGGTGATTGTCTCTCAGTGATTTGCTGCTCCTTTTTCTGTGCCACTGGTACCTCGAGAAATTGTAACTAAAACCAATTCATGAATTTATTTTAAAAATATGGAACTTAACATGGTTCCTAAATCCATTATGAACTATCCCTTCCTCTAAAGAATTTAATTTCGGTTAAGGGCCGAATAATCAGCTTCAAGACAGCAAACAATTGTTCAGTTCATCCCAAATTAAGTTCTGATTCCACCTCTCTCATCTTTCCAGATGTTCACTAGCTACATTAAAAGAATTCTAACAGAGCAGATGCTAAAAAGGCTTAAAAGATAGAGGAGAACTGTAGAGTTCGTAGGTTATTAAAATGCAACGCATAAAATGTGTCTGTATATATAAATACAGGACACAGTCTGGAAAATGTCCATAATACAGAAATATTAATGAAAAACTAAAATAATTTTCAATAAATTGTTCAATAAATTCAATAAACATCACACAAGCATGGTGCCAGGACTGTATCAGGATCATGTAGACCCCTTGGAAACATCCGCAAAGTAACAGAGTGTATTTAGCAGCTACATGGTTAGAAACTACTTGAAAGTGCTTTCATCATGGCGGGCTTCCAGGGAATTGCAGGGTTCCAGGGTAAAAGAGTTCTTTGGGCCCCTTCTGCCTGCCTCTGAATGGCACAGAATTCTAGCTTAGCATTTGTCCTGGTTTTGACGGGGATAGAGTTAATTTTCTTTCTAGTAGCTGGTATAGTGTCATGTTTTGGGTTCAGTATGAGAAGAATGTTGCTAACACACTGACGTCTTCAGTTGCTAAGTCATGTTTAGACTAAGTCAAGGATTTTTCAGCTTCTCATGCCCAGCCAGCAAGAAGGCTGGAGGGGCACAAGAGGTTGGGAGGGGACACAGCCAGGACAGCTGATCCAAACCAGCCAAAGGGGTATTCCATACCATGTGACGTCACATCCAGTATGTAAACTGGGGAGAGTTGGCAGCAGGGGGGTGTGGTGGATCACTGCTCGGGAACTAACTGGGCATTGGTCAGCGAGTGGTGAGGAACTGCATTGTGCATCACTTGTTTTCTATATTCCAATTTTTTTTTATTATTATTGTCATATTATTATTTTCTTCCTTTCTGTCCTATTAAACTGTCTTTATCTCAACCCACGAGTTTTACTTTTTTCCAATTCTCTCCCCCATCCCACTGGGTGGGGGGAAAGTGAGCGAGCGGCGGCGTGGTGCTTAGTTGCTGGCTGGGGTTAAACCACGACAGCATTATACTTCAGGTTTTAAATTCCTAAACTGCCTTGATCCACATGTTCAAATCCCAGGAGAACTGACTTAGCCCTTCATCTTTCCCAGATAAAGTGCACTTTTATCATGTACGTGTGTATACCTTTCTGATGGGAACTTAAAAGTGAAGGTTCTTTATTTCCTGAAAATAATTTAAAAATACCAGTTTTGTAATAGCAAGGGTTTACTCCTGTCCTTGGGTAACATTTCTTTTTCCATTCTGCGCCCAGGTGGCTGGCACTGACCTTTCCTTCCTTTCCTAGTCAAATGCAGGGCATAAGTGCACACTGGCAACCAACCCCTCATCAAAGCTCTGCCCTGCTTAGAGGAATAGCGAAAGAGGAAGGAAGCGTGTCTGAGAAAGCACTACGTGTTGGCGGTCCCCTGCTTTTACAAGCTCAAAAGTGCTTGTGGAAGAGTGGAAAAGCAAGGTAGTGTTCAAAATCCTGGAGTCACAAATTGCTCACCTTCTGTACTCAGTATGGTTGTAACTTACAGATTGGGTTACTTCAGGCTGACAGTTTCTCTGTGTAATTACACAATATTGATGCACATCCGTGAGGACAATCATTAGGAACAAACAGTTCAAAATAGCCATAAAATGCAAAATTAAAAAACATATTTTCAGGAGTGAAATGAGATGATGCTTCGCCTGCATGGGCAAATTGATCCAAGTTTTGTGATCACGGTGTCTCAGGTTTCATATCAGTTATCTCAGCATAACTTTTTATTTCTGAAGTCATGCACAGAATGAGGGGAGACACAGTTTGACCTTTCCAGACTTGCTGCATTTTAATTTTTCCTATGCTTAGAAATAATACAGAAAAACCCAAGAGGTAATATTATTTTTGTACAGAACGTCTAAAGTTATACTAAGCATGTTCAGAATATATTAAAGGTACTGTCCTGACACAAGAAATTCACAATCTGCTTTTAGATATTACATAACTAATGAGAGCAATAAATGTTGGAAGAAGAGAAAGAGTGGATCAAGGTTACAATAATAAGATCATAACATTCCTCCACTATGTATGTGTGTTTTAAAATTCACTTCAATTTTGCTACCTCAGTCTAGGCTTTGGTTTTTCATTTTGGCTCTCTTTATTTATCAGATTTAATTTTCTGTCTGAATCCACCAGACCATAACATCCTGGCTAAAAACTGACCAGATTTTTTTTTTCTTTTTTTTTTTTTTTTAATTTTTAATTTGGATGGTACCTACTCTGCTCGCGCAGCCAACATTGACGGCCTGTTTGTAGCAGAAACACTGTCATGGTCTTTGACAGTAGTCAAAGCTGAAGTACCAATAGAACATATACTTGAATGCATGTACTACTTCATTCTACACAGGGAAAGTGATACCAAAAAAGCAATTATATGATTTCTACACAATGACACCTGGATTTTTAAACCCCGACTTTGAAGAACCATACCATACACCACACCATACATGCGGTGTGTGAAACACATGCAAAACTCATGTTAATACTCCATCTTCTCATTCTCATCCAGCCTTAACAGTCACTTAAAAACGATTTGAGAAAAATCAATAATGCACCTTATTGGCTTTTTTGTAATGTATAAAAAAGGGTGGGTTTTGCCAATTTTCTAAACACTCTGAAAATATCAGGATTGTAAAAATGGATTTTTATTGATTTTCTTGGAAGATCTTTGGGGTTTTGACAGATATGTATTGACAGCAGCCACCTCTAGTTGAATCGAAAGTATTGCATGTGTAATGCAAATCATTCGATCTTCAACATATTTGAATTATACTCATGTTAAAAAAAAAAAGTGATCAGAAATCTTTTTTCCTTCCAGTCTTTGCTCTTGTGGTGTTACGCTTCCTCATGTTCTTTAGTCACCACACAGTCTTCTGGGCTGCAGACAACAGATAAACAAAAAATGGAATATCTAATGTTTCAAATACAAGCACAAATAAAAAAGTAAAACATGCTCCGCAAGTCCTTATAGATTATAAGCAAAGAGAAAAATGGCACAAATCCAGATTTAGAAAAATAATTTCTTTCTCAATATTTGTAATGGAGTTGTCAGTCACATTAATTTTTATGTAAATTTACCTAAACTGATGAATCATAACTGAATTATTGCCTAATCTTCCTGGTTTTGGCCAGCATTTCCATTGCCTCTATTTTTATTTGTTTATATAATGGATTTTAAGAGTCCACTACAGAACCCATAACTAACACAGCGAAAAGAGGGGGCCTGCTTCAAGTCACTTTCAGTCCAACACAAGAAGTGGATGCAAGAGACAGATCAGAATAAGACAACTCCAGTCACTATGACAGACAGTAATCTTGGCACACAGCTGACTGTTCATTATCATTCCTTCAGTAGACATCACAGCATAGGAGATTTTTAGGGAGGGATTTGAAGGAGGAAAATTAGGTGAGTGGGAGTGAGAAGCAGCAGCGAGGGAAAGCAAGAAGGTGCTGGTTTGAAAATGTAACAAGTAGAGAGTTATTACTGAATGAAATGTGTGGGGGGAGGACGTTGATTTCTCTATAGGATATTAAAAGATGATAGGGTGGGAATAAGCTGTAAAGAGCTACAAAAGTGAAGTAGCTTTTGCTTGCTAAGATGCTGAAGCAGGGGGGGAAACATTGAAATAAGGAATATGGCTGAAACAATGATTATGAAGATAACCAGGGCAACAGTGTTTTGCAATGGTGTTCTGTTATTTTTTTGTTGTTTTGTGATGTCCAAAATTAGATTATTAGCTTTGGAAGGGCACGGACCAGACATCTGTGTCCCAACAAGCACCCTAACATATTTTCAGGTGCTCTAAAAATGCATAAATAAAAATGAGGAACTGCTTCTCCTGAATACTATTTCCCTCATTCTTCAGCCCTTATTCTTCAAGTTACACCATTCAGTTATCTTTCTGTTTTCAAAAGAACTTTCTATATGAACTTTCCAGTACTCTCTTGTCAAATTATCTTACTGTTTTTGGAAAGACTGCATATCATCTATATTTAACACCACTTCAGCTTGGGGAGGTGACTATAACATAGCATTAAACTCAGACTAAAAAAATGAGTGTGGCATTTCTAGGTTTTTCAAGTGTGTTAACTCAGAAGAGCTAATTTGACTGGATAAAGTGCTTTCCCCCAGATACCTTGGATTTCAGTAGACTTTCTTGCAGGTAGCTGAGTTGAGCTAATAGAATGGCAGTTAGATGCAAAAGGCCTTTGGATTAGTATTTGTGGTCACCATAGAAGTGAGTCTCTCAGAGAAATGTGAATAAAGAGGTCATCTGAAGAACTGATATGGAAGGTTTCTCCACAGGCACTTAATTCTTAGAAATTTACAGATGAAAAATGCTATATGAGTATTAATAGATAGGAATGAAATATGGATGAGGGGACACTAAAGCTGGAATAGCAAGTAGAACAAAGGGAATAAGGGGACGTGGGGACATGATAAGAAACCAGGCTAGAGCTACAGACTTGGACAGAACTGTCTAACACCTCAAAAAAAAAAAAAAAAGGGGGGGGGGGGGGAAGAAAAAGGAAAGTTTAGATAAAGGAATGAAGAGGTAAGTAAGAGGAGAAATTATTTGATGGAGGGCTGGGATGGGACATGGCTATCAGGGAACCTAAAAGAAAGGGGTTGTAGCAGGATAAAGGATGACCAGAAGCAAAAAAGTATCCTACCTACTGATACAGATATGGTCACCTTTTCATAGAGGAAGAGAAAGTGAAAGCCAGACTTGGTAACAGACTAGACAAGGAAAGAGGAAAAGAAACAATCAGGTTAGGTTTTTGTGGCAGACAGACAGGTAGGAGGTACTGTAATACACATACATGGAGAGATTCCAGGAGAGAATGTTTCTGGCTATGTTAAGCCTGAATTGGTGCTGATAATGTTTCTCAATGGATGTGCAAGAACATTTAATATACTGGCTATGTTAAGCCTGAATTGGTGCTGATAATGTTTCTCAATGGATGTGCAAGAACATTTAATATAAACAATCAGCCATGAGATCTGAATGGAAGAAGAAAAAGATGACAGTACATGTGGCATATTCTGAAGAGGGGTGTCCCAGCATCATTTGCCCAGCAACAAACAAAGAAGAGCACAGGGCCTGGGTGATCTGCTAGCCTGGAGAAAGAGTATAAGGGAGAGGATGGGGGGGGGTTTGTATGTACTTACTGTAGTTCACTGTCAGCAGCAAGACAAATCAGCCTCTGTAGTATGCTAGTGACCACCTATAGTTTATGAAGACTGCAGAGGGAAAAGTCTAGAAAATATTTTCCAGAGCTTGGATCTAGATGGCCCTTGCTGAGCCAAGTATCCACACTCCAATATTCTTTTGTGCAAGGGTGTATCTTCTAACCCCATCACAAAGCCCCCTTGGTACACCACTTTAGACAGGTATTTCATCAAGTCACTGGCACAGGAACGTGGCTAAAGTAATATTAAATTAGCTTATGTAATACTAAAGTAAGATACTGAGAGTGAAAAGAATTAGATGAAGGAAAGAGGCCTAAGTGCCACTGAAGAAGAAAGGAAACAGCAAAGGAAGAAAAACCACAAAAAAAGATGCTGCAAAAATAATTAGAGAACTATGAACTGAAAGAAGAATGAACAAGGCCACAAAAGCCAGGGAGAAAGGAAGCAACTGACCCTACAGAAAAATCTAAGCGTGTAGAACCTCCAAGTATTATCCACGTGAGTCTTGTTAAGAGGAGTTGAACTGGAGCAGAAAAGGCACATACCAGATAGGAAAACAAAGAGGTAAAGTGATGTTTAAAGAACAGAACTTTAGATGGAGAAAGATACAATTTTACCTGCCTTGATTTTTAAGCTTGGAGTGTTTCACTGACTAGTCATTGGTCACTAGGAAGTGGTTACATTAATTTACTAGCTAGAAGGAAGCAAACACGTAAGTGTGTACATAGCCATAAACACAGTCCTGCCCATTTCCATTGCTTAGCATTGCATGCATACTCCATTTCACAGTTTTAACAGCCACCCAGTTTGGGGTGCATTCACCCCCATGTCTGCAAATATACACGATCCTAGGCCTTGATGCTTGCGCTTGTAACAATGTGCTTGTCCCATGGCTAGCCTTACTTCTGAGAGCTTGGAGTTCGTCTGTGTTGAGGATGATGCTTCCATCTCAGTCTTGCATTAGTGAGACACGCATGATCAGACCCAACCTGCTGGGTCTCTTGGGAAACACACACATAATTAGCCCCTTTGCACCAAAGACTTCATTGCTGTATTTGCCACATGGTGAGTGTCACCCAGTGGGCCTGCGAACACAGGCACACAGAAACCCTCCCGTCCTCAGGAAGCATCACTATATTTGCCATATGGTCAGGCTCACCTGCTAGGTCTGGGAGGAGGAGACAGACGGGCAACACTCACACACATAATGAAGCTACCCACTGGGCTGCCTTAAGAAATTAAAAAAAAACCCCAAATAAAAGTTGACATAACTGCCACATGATCAGACTCACCTGCTGATTTTTGGGGCAGGGCAGGGTAGTCACACACACATGAATTTGCCATCTCTGCCCGAAGGGTGCCTCCTCGTAATGCCTGTGCTCCACCTCAGTGCATTAGGCTGGGAACCAGAGCAGGAGGGATGCACTCCCTTCCCTGCTCGGCGGCAGAGACCCCTAACCCGAGCAGGCCACCGAGCCGCTCTGCCCCCCACTCCCCTCCGGGTTGCGAGGCCGTAACTGCTCCCTGATCTGGGTGGAGGGGGACATGCTCCTCCATAACGAGCCTCTCTCCCCCTCGGAGCCCCGTGACTACCACCACAGGGCCAGACCCGACTCCCGGCGGGCGGGGGCTCCGGCACCCGGCAACTGCCCCCCTCCTCCGGGACGCCGTTACTGTAATTGCCGAGGTAGAAACAGTCACCAGGGAGAAGATAACAAGCCCTTCCCTCCCCGGGCAAGCACCGCTTGTAAACACCAGCAGCGAGAGGCACTGAGGGGCAGGCGGCCGGCGGGACTCTCCTCACGCACGGCCGTTCCCGCCCCTCACGCAGCGCCGGCTCCCCTCACGCACCGCCGCCCCATCCGCCAGCAGCGGGGCGGCCGCCGGCCCGGCCGCCGAGGGGAGCAGACACTCCGCGCCCCCCATCCCCGTCCCGGGCCCGGCCAGGCTCCCCGGGACACCGGGAAGGCTTTCCCCGGGCGCCGTCCGTCAGCGCGGCGCTCCCTCCCCGCGCCGCCATGGCGGCCGGCAGGCGGGCGGGCGGGAAGAGAGGGGCGGGGGGGGGGCGCGGGACTCCCCTGGCGGTGACGTGTGTTGCCATGGCGACGCCCAGGCAGCGTCTCGCTCCGTGTGGGGGGGGGTGTGGGGGGGATGACAACAAATATGGCGGAGAGGAGCAGGACGGCAGAGACGGGTCAGTGCCAGCCGCAGTCGCCTGGGCGGGGGGAGGAGGGGGAAGAGCCCCCCTTCTCCAGGGGCTTCTGGCAGCAGGGGGGGGCCTGCCTCGCAGCGGAGCGCAGGAGACGGAGCCTTTCTCTCAGGGGAAAGGGAGGGAAGCGCCTCTTGGCCGAGGGCACTGAGGTGGGGAAGGGGCCAGGGCAGAGGCCCCTGCCCAGGGAGCCGTGGAGGAGGGCAAGGCAACCTTCCCTTAGGGGATGAGGAGCATCTTCCCGGAGGAGAGGTGGTCGTGGGGAGTGCCCCTTCAGGTGGGGAGAGGGGGAAGAGCCCCCAGGCCCTCCAGCCCTGTCTGAGGGGGGATTGCCCCGTTGTGGGGAGGAAGGTGAGAGGGCGAGAGCCCTGCTGGCCCAGCAAACAAAATGTGGGGGAGAGCCCCGGTTGTGCAGAGGACGAAGCTGATGGCGGGGTAGCCTGCACTGTGCTCCGTCCTCCCCGCGCGGGGGGCAAAGGTGGCGGTGGCGAAGAGCAGAGCGAAACGGTGGTGCACAGGAGTTCCCCTCACATGAGAAATCTTGACCTGCTTTATGTAGAAAGAAAAAAAAAATAGTATGTGAAGGCATGGGGTTGGAATTGAAACTGCACCACAAGGCTGATAGCTTGGGGGTTGACCTGCAGGTGCTGCTTGACCTGTCCTGGGAGGTGTAAAGTACCTGGAGGCTGCAGAGGGTCAGCATGCTGTACGCCTCCATCTCACATACGTTATTCTGTGAGGGTCTCTTTAAAGAAGGTGCCAAATGTTATTCTTCCTATTCAGGATGTATTAACAATGGCTCTAACTGTGTATGTGAAGATAAGTTTGTCGGTGAAACTAAGTTTTGTGTTTCCTCATGAGTGATAAGGATCCTCTAGGTACAGGGATCTTTCCTATTGTACAAAACACAGTTAAGGTCTTTTCCAGCCCACGTGAAAACAAAAGCCCCCAAAATAAGTTATGAAAATTAGAGATATTAACATTTGGAGGATGAAACAAAGATAATGACAGTTTTTCTGAATATTTAATATCCCACAGCATCATACATAAATTATCTGGGTTCCTGGACCAAAAGTTCATTTTCCTAGCCTGCTGTGTTAGCTGCTGTGCCTGTGCTTTTCAGACTCAGAAGTGGCTCCAAATGAAGATGCATTATCCATAGAACTGATTTTGGATTTTTGGGCCACTTAAGGTGAAAAAAAGTGATAAACATGCAAAATACTGTTGTGCTCCGGGAAACAATACTGCAAAGGCTACATCTAAATGGATTGGTCATAAGGTTCTTGAATTCCCTGTGTTCAGCCATGCTGTTTATGAACCCCTGAAACCACACTGTAAAGTTTATTATACATTAAACTTGTCCATAAGTCAGGTGATTATTTTCATCCACTGCGTTGTGCAACACTACTAAACACAACTGATCAGCTCTGGCTGCGCTGTGAAACAGGAAACAAATCTTCAGTGGCCTTTTGACTTTGTCAGCTTTCCTACCTACTTTACCTATGCCTGGGCTGTTGTCAGTAACTTTCTTTAACATATAATGTAACTTTCCTGCTATTTCCAAATTAGCGCATAAACTTAGCTCTTATGTTGTGTTCTCTGCTATATTATTAAAATCTGAAGCCTTACAGTATTTGCTTTTTATTTTTAACCTTGTCCAGAACTTTTTCCTCAGTGCTTTTCTCCTAAATGTTGTGTTTCAGCTTGTGCTGAAATCATGTTTTGTTGCATTTTCCTGATACATGTCCGCTTAAGTTTTGCAATGCCTATCTGGCCATTTTGCAAGTCTTAATTTGTAGGTCCTTCTTTTTTTTGAGAAATCAGATGAGGAATTAAAAATGCAAAGAACCACAAAGACAGGAAAAAGACCCCAAACTTCCAGATCCCCAAAAGAACCTGTTTGTCCCCTTAGTGCCGGGTGACACTGACACTGTTGACGTGCACATAACATAATTGAGGAACATTCTTGTTCCTGGTGCATTCTGACTGCTTAGTATGTCTTAATGATATGTCAGATCTCGACCAGTTGTTAGGTGATGCAGGAATCTAGCTCTGGAACCTGCATTTTGCACAAATTTAAATTTTTATGTATGGATGCAAGGAGAATAAAGCCATTACAGAAGGACTGAACATTGTTCAAACCATGTAAATTGATTTAGCCAGTATGACTATACTATACTTGCTGTTTTGTTTTTACAGCAGCATCATGTTTTTATGCCTGGATTTGAAAACACAAGTAATAACTAAGTCTTATCTTCCCATCTTGAAATATTGATTGTTATTTGTAATTTTCAAATGAGAAAACTGAGTTACAGAGAAATTAGAAGTAACTTATCCATGCTTTATAGCAACACAGATTACTGTTATGGACCATTCTTTACTGGTTTAATTCAGTAACCTGTGTTTGACAAGAGTCAGTTTCAGGGAAAGCTGTCAGAAAAAATATAATGTGCACTTACAGAAAGGTGATTCTAAAAATTATGTTTCTTCCTAAATACTATCTGATACTGAATTATATACGTCTAAGATGCTTGCACCCCCCCTTAAACTCTTAGCTTTGAGAATATACCATGTCAAGAGGTTTTGTATATTAATTGTACTTTATGGAAAACATAACTTTTTATAATGTAAGAATTTTTCATTTCAGTTTTATTAGTATCTCCTTATTCTTCTGTTTAGGAAAGTAAATATGTTAATCTTTCTTACACTGGTAATTATACTTACTGTTTCAATATATACAAATCGTTTCATATTTCCATTCCTTTTTCATGTAGAAGATTTTTGTTTCTGTAGTAGTTTTTGCAAATTTTTAAACTTTTTTTTTATTGGGGAGGGAGATTAGGACACACAGAATTGCACAAAGTACTTCAGAAGAGGGACTACCATCAGCTTTTACTATACTGTTACGTTCAGCATTATTTTCTATATCATGGTTTAAGCCAATCTGTATGTTTCAAATGAGATTGAGAGTTAATATGGAAGGTAGATTATTTCACATCTGTCTACTATGGAGTTCATATTCTGGTGCTATCCTCTCTGGACCAGGCAGACATCTGGTCTAATCCATTAAAATAGTTTCCGTGTTCTGATGTTTAGTTAGAGTGCTGCAAATCAACTTGCTTTACCCTGGATTAATGAATCATTTCTCCCATTGCAATTGGCTCCTTAGTTCTAGCTTGTTTTTTGGAACTGCTCAAATCTGTTTATGCAATAAACAGTAAGTTTGTGTGCTTTCCTGTCTAGGTTTCCAGGCTGAAGCCTTCATGTCTCAAGCTGGGAATCCAAATTAAAAGCAACTTAAATCTTCACAAATTAAGTCTGCAGGAGAATGAAAGTGATTAAGACTAGTTAGTTTCTTTCAGGAGCTTCTTGGTTTGACTTCCAGTTGTTCTGCTCAGCAGACCTTGATGTCTCAAACCTTTGGAAGATACAGGATGTAGCAAGGTGGCCAGTTTAGTTAAGTTTCTTCAAAAACAGATTAATGTTATTTTTCCAATTCTGTAGCAAAGAGAACCTTATTAGCTTCTCTAAGGAAGGTTTAGGAGTAGGTCAAAGTGAGTACAGAATGCCTGTATTTGCTAATTTTTTGACCCATGAACCAGATGAAACTATTTAACTTTTCAGACATGGATCCAGCTAAAATTTCACTAGTTATCTCATTCTCCCCAGGTTACTCTTATTCTTCTAGGCATCTATATTACCTTCAGAAGACTTGCTTCCAGAGGCCTGAATGATCAAAGGGTGCAGGTTATCTCTGAGTTCTGTAATAGTTTTCTATCTGAGGCAGCTGCGTATTAGCCTGGATTGACAGTTCTAATATGTGTTATTCCACAGTTGCTAGTCATTTTGTGGATATTAGTATTTCTGATATTTCATTGAGTCATTGTCACTGAAATCATAGTGAAAGCAAAAAAAGGCATTTACTCACAGTACTGGACAGGATATAAATATATGTCTTTAGACCGAAGATCCTTGTTATCGGAACAAACAGATTTCCCAGCTGAATGTGTAGTTTTTCATGTTTATTTACATGTCATGATAGATACCTTGCAGAGCGATGTTAAGTCACATTTCATATTAAGAATGGTTAGAACTTTCAAAAGCATTCACAGCTGGGCTGACCTAGCTTCAAGGAGGAGGGCTTCAAACCGCTGCTAAGTGCTGAACCCCCACTCAAAGTTTGGGTAATAATTAGCATTTCTAAAATACTTACTGTTGAGATCATTATTTCAGAGATCTGCATCTGGAGGGCCTGATAGAATAGCTGTGTAAATTCTGCAGTGTTTTCTAATTAATTTTAATATGATAGTGCTGAGCTGGACTATTTTGAAGGATACCTTTTGATTATTCTTTCAAAAAAGAATAGTTATTCTTTTAAAAATATTTAATCACATATTGTATGAACACATTCTAGTATCAGGAACGCACTGCTTTTTTTTAGGTGGCCTTAGTTATTAAATAAAAAGCTGAGCTAAATAAGACAACCTAATTTATTTGTCTTTAAATATAGGCCTTTTTGATAACTGGAACTTCTCATTCACTGGCTTTATCATGAGGATATTTAAAATAGGAGAAATCAGCTAATTACTTTAACAATACTATTTAATCTTGGTCTTTAAAATAACAGTGTACATCAGTGGTACTTCTGGTCTTCCAGGCAAATTTAATTTCTTCAATTGAATTGTCCTTTCTTAAATTATTTCTGAATTTTCAAGCATACATAAACAATATAGCTTATTTCCTAATACACACTACTAGCCTGTAAACATAGCTGAATTCCAGTGTTTGGGAAAAGACATTGCAGTCTTCATGCTGAAAGGGATCTGCCCACTATATTCTCCTATCAACATGAAGAGATTTCAAAAGTCACTGGAAGACTGTAAGGGTACTGGGCCCAGACTTGCAGATGTTCACACATCATGAAGAGCTATTTACAGTTGTTTATAAAATGCTGCAGGATATATTTGTAAACAAACCTAAAATGTGTTTTGTTTAACAGACACATTTGCCAGAACTTACTGATAGCATCAGTACATTTTAGCTTAAGCAGTTTGAAGTCCAGGGCATATTAGAGAAAGGTTTGGTAGTAAATTTGAGACACTCTGTAAGACCATTAACTGCTTCAGTTTTTACTGCTTAAGTTGAAATATTCATTGAAGTGATATACAGAAATTAACTATAGTTGCTGCAGAAAAGTATTATAATAATCATTATACTCCGTTGCCAGTAGGCTGATACTCAACTATTTCCAACTTTTTCAGTTATCTAGTGGAAGCAATCCCCACTAGAAGAATTTGTTGAAGAGCTGCTAATATATTTTTGGTACTTACAGCTTTGATCATGTTTCTATTACATAATTTGCCATATCAGGAGACCTGAGAAATACTAATGAAGGCTTTATACAGCCAGAAGATATAATTTCAGACAAAGAAAGAAACAGGAATGTGTTGGGTGTTCCAGTTGCCATTTCTTAATGGTTTACCATTTCCTAGCCATATTTCAAACAGTTTTTTCTTTGACAAATAATCAAAGCTTTGGAAAGTTACTTACCTCAAGCGTCCCAACGTTTTTTCTTTCAGTGAAGTTCAAAGCACCCTATTAATTATTAGCTCTTGTGAGAGGAGGTTTTTGAATTTGTAAAAAGTGAAATGAGACATATTGAGAATTTTAATAGGTTTTATACTGAAATTTGTAAAACAGAAGTTTCTGCAAGTTTCTTCAGTGTTGCTGTCACTGTAGTAGGCAGAAGTCTCATGCAAAAAACCAGATCAACCTCAGAATGCATTTATGTGGCCTACATAGCATTTCTGGTTTTTCAAGTTGAGCTTTATAGATTTAATGCTCATTAAAATACTTTTTAAAGTCAGCTTTCTGTGTTAAAATGTAACTGGCTTGATCTCCACATGGGGCCACTGACAGGACTGGGAAACTTAGGTCTGCAGCAGAAGCCTGCTTTCCAAGTGGGACACCTAATAGTAATAGCTGTTATCTTTCACGGAAGAAATGGACAACTGGTCTATGCTCAGAGATTTTCTTTCCTCCTGTTCCACTTTCCTCCAGCAACATGTGTTTAGGGACAAAAGTGATAGAGTGAAATGACTATATAGTCATCTTTAATTTTTTTTTTTTAAATAAAAAGCTAGAGTACCCTGATAACAGAAAGCATCAACCCGCACATAAATGAGGTTCTAGAGGACACGGAGAGGAGTTTGGTACAGATATTTACTGCTAACGTCACTCAGATCCAGCAGCGCTGCTTCTGCTCAGCAGTGGTGCTGCTGGATGCAGACTGGCTCCAGCAGACCCACCTAGGTGTATGCATCGTGCTACATCACTCTTGTTTCTGGAGGATTGATTGTGCTGCCCTTTTCCAGTACTATGTGATTCTATAGAAACCAGCTTAGATTTCTCAAGTAATCCCCAAAAGTAGTTGGCCTGCGGAGCCTTGAGGCAGAATTGCCATGTTTAGATTGCATTGTACCTGAGATAATAAGTTCTTCTAGGCTCAAGCTGTGTCTGCAATTAATCTGTACTAGAGGTAAACCAATTTACAAGTAATCAAGTGTTGGTTATGGGTACGCATCTATGTGTCCCATGTCCCAGCTTCCCTCTCACATTATCCCCACAACTCATTTTTTTGACATTGCTACAGAGGCCAAGCCTGTTGTTTAAGAAGTGCTATATTTTTTACCCTTAGATTTTTAAATATGGTTTTTGAAGTAATTTTACTATTTGTGTGTTGGAATGGTTTGGAAAACCGCTCTACCAAAATAATAATAATGAATTCAATTTCATTTTGTCACGGGCTGCACAAATTCAGAGATGTGGACTTCAGTATTAAATCTAGGGCCCTGATCCTGCAAATATTTGCATTGAGTTTGATGTATATATTTGTATAGTAAAGAGTTTTCATGATTGGTTCTATTTTTGGATAAGTAACGTATTAAGCTTAGAGACGAAAACTTATACAGTCTGATACATATGTTTTCTAATATACGTACGTGTCCCTGTTCTTTCAGTATGGTTAACTGGCTGATTTCATAGATTCATTGTGGCAAAAATCAAATGCAGAAAAGGGGGTGGGAGGATAAAGTAGTTGTCTTAAAGTATTGTTATTAAATAAATAAGCTATCTAACTGTATTTCATTTACTTGCTAATTCATAGAGCTATTTGCTTAGCAGTCGATCTCACAATCAAGAGTGAAAGCTGGCAAGATTTTGCTTTTACATATTGTTTCATAACTACCTTGAAAAATGTGTTGAATTTCAATCTCTACAAAAGCAAGTGGAACGTCAGTTCCCATGAATCACCAGAGCAGAGCAGCAGGAATCCATTCCAAAGAAAGCCCAGCTGGATTCATTACAGGTCTACCGATGTGTTTTCATTTGCAATAAGCAGCAAAGTTACTGTGCGATTACAGTAAACTTTAGAGCTGGGTAACACCTATCAAGTGACTATCATATTATCTTGCATATATAATGCAGATGAGGTAGTATGATGCACTTGATTAATGAAAAATTCCTCAAATAACCTATACAAATCCAAAGGCAGCAGCATTATTTCAGGGGAACTGTCCATGTAAAATAGGATTGAGATAAACTTGCCTCTGCACTACTTCCCTATACGCAAAGTCTGTAGTACTGCAGAATAACAAATGTTTTGTAACTACACAGAGTATCAGTATATCTGCTGGTTATTTTATTTCTAGGAAGTATAAATAATCAGTAATTTGATCTCAGAGCCTTCTCTTCTTAAGCCTTCTTGTACGTAGAATTTTGGCTTGTGTTCCGAATATTTGAAATACTTTGTATGCATTTCATATTCCTATAAATATTGTATCAACATTTGCTTAGTTAAAAAACTGCTGAATATGGTGTATTAGTGAGTAGTGTTCTCTGTAGTTAAATTCCTGTTGTTACGTTGTTGATGCAAGAGAGTTAATAGATCAAGTTTGCTTTGCTGACATTTTTGTGTTAGAAAACAGGAATTCTGAAACAATATTTAAATATTTTGCTATACAGTACTTATACTTTGTCAATAAAATAAAACACTGCAATGATCTAATTATTTGATATGAAATACTAGATTATGTTAAAGTGTTTCTTAACTAAAGAGTAAATTCAACAATGTGAGTGGGCAATGCTTGGGTGGAAGAAATTCTCAGTGGCTTAAAATACTACTTTTTGGAATGGACTGTTTTGGAAAGTAGGGGGAAAGGTGCTATTCTGAACTAAGAAGTTAAAGGAGTTGTTTCAATGAGTAATTATAATTACAGCAGTAATTAATAGTGTAATTGATTTCAGCAACCTCGGGGAACAAATTATTCCTGAAGTAGTACTAAAATCCCCAAATTATTTTAAATATGTAGTAGTCAAGAAGATTTTAACTCCAAAGTGAAGAAATTAACTGTGTCTGAAACTACTGTTGAGTTAAATTGACTGACAGAAGACATGCCTACCTCTAAACAAAAAGGAAATAGGAAGCAAGCATAAAACTGTATCTTTAAATTACACATATTCAAGAGCCACGGAAAAATAGAAGTTCAACCCAAAGAAGGATGCTTGAATTATGGTGCGTAATACACAAAATAGAAATTGTCAGTGAACTTATGTCACCCAGTTTTCGCTTATCACACTCGTAACGATAGCCCAATCAGTTCTGGCAGTGTGCAACTACCTCTTTTCCAATCATTTGTGAAATACAGGGTTTTGAAAAGAAAGATGGTGCTATGCAAAGCTGCTGCTGTGTTTCCCCAAAGGATTTTGTGCTCTGTGGAGCCCTCATGGAAGGTCTAGTTTCCCATGGATAAGGATTCATTACCACCATAAAGATGTTAGTGGTTGAGTCAGGAATTGAATTCAAGTCTCCTGAATGCTAGTCTTACTTAGTGATAATCCAATCAATTTTCTTCTTTGTTCAGTAGTCACACTTTAGATATCAAAAAATCAAAATACCTCTGAATACTGGGTTTGGTGTAGTACCACAGCTGGCCTGTGTTGAAGCTCACCAGGCTGATTGCCTTTGAAGAATACCCGAGAATGAGATAAAAGCCTGATCCAAATTAGAATGCACAGCTGTATTACCTCAGTGCTGAACCTGAAATAATGTCCATGATACAGCGTTTTAGCTCAGGTGCAGCATCACAGCTATAGCTGTCTTCCTTTGGCCTTGCTGGGATCACAGCAGATAAGCTCATGTCTTCCAAAATATGGCATAGACATCTCTTTAAATACAGGTTTGGAAAGCTCTTGTTCAATCAGTGAACATATTGAGACATTAAAAGTGCTAGGAATTTGACATGAAAGGGGTAATTTTAATAAAGAGAAAAAGCACCATTTATATCTTTCTTACTTGACCTTGCCGATACTCTTGAAAGACTTCCATAGTACTTCATACTTAGTAATTCCAGGAGATGGCTTTTGTGGGCAAGCATTTTGAACGTGATAGTCAGGACTGAGGAGTATGAACCCTAGAACAATTAAAATAAAGCCTTGGCCTTTTGTGAAAGCTGAAATAAACCCACTTCTCTGTTGTATCAGGAATAATTATTACCTATTGAGTCGTTTTCAGTTTCCCAGCTGAGAATCAATTGGTCCTAAAGAAGAGACACACAAAGTTGTTAACTTACAGAGATTTCAACTTTATTAGTCACTGAAGGCTACATAGTCATTGGTCGGGGTCATTGCATTGGTTGCTACATATCAGATGCTTTAGTTGCACTCAGCTTGCCCGAACATGAGTTATTTTTAATTTAGAAATTTATTTTGTCATTACTTCTTCCAGTTATGTGGTCATTAAAATAATTTTAATTATGCTGTTCATGTAGGATAAAGACCACCTGGTTGGCATAGTGCTCACTCCTGGTTAGGTTATCATGATTTGGCTGTTGGTTAATCGTGTCTTGTGCTCTTAAATCAGAAAAAAATATTTATTTTAGAATATACAGTGTGGATAAAGAAAAAAAAAGGCGTGGAGGAAGTAATATTCTTATACTGAAAACAGTTTTTGCAATAAAATATGATTTTATTGCATAGAAGGGAAATGGTCAATGTAGTCCGTAGGCTGGATCTGGTGTTGCTTTATTGGTGTAAGTATGCATTAAGCCCATCTGCTTCATACCTTCCGTATGAAACCTGAAGTATTATACATGGAAATTAAAGTTTGATCTGCACCAGCTATAACTAACTGAATCAATATCCTTTGGCTGGTGCTATTTTTTGAGGTTGTTCAGAAATATCTTTTAGTAAGCTTTTTGCACGTAATCATTCTGCATTTAAAAACCTTGTCAAAGAAGGGTTTTTGAAAATACATAGTATGTACATGGGTCTCATTAATATACTTGAAAGTTTAAGCTGGATAACTGGCTTTTCTTAAATCAATCATACCTGGGGCAGCTGTTGAAACGTGGATATATACATAGCATCCATATGTATATATGGATATATATATAGCATATATCCATAAACCTTTCCCTTCCTTTCCTCCCACTTTCTTCATCCTCCCTCACATATAATAGAAAACCAGGTGTATAAAAGCTGATTTGTTTCAGGATTAAGCAGCATGGGAAATATTTACAGCATTTTAGGATGGTACCAGTGAATACTAGTGAGTGACTTCAGCCACCAACATCTTTTTCCAGTTTTGTGGATAGTATCATGAGTTTTTGCCCTTATCTGACATTTTCTACCAACTACAATTCCAAACCCTGCAGTTGTATGCCTGTTTTGACTTGGTATTTTTTGCAGGTTATATGCACCCCTTGTCTTTGGGAATCAGTTGCTTACAGATTTCAAAAAGACATGGGACCCCATGGAAGAAAGTTTTACCTATTGAAGTTCTGTAGTATCACACAAGGGATCTGCTTTAACTCTTCAGTTCTTTTCCTGCCTCAGAATCCCTAGACATAGAGTTTCCTCTTGCTTGGTAGGAACACCCCCAAAAATCTTTTGCTGACCTAGAACTTGAATTCCTATGCACTCTTCAACTGGTGTTTCAGCATCACCCATCATTCATATGCAGATCTAATTCTCTGAGCCATCTCTTATCTCCTAGAAAGGATGGACTTGCTGATACAATTACTTTTTTGCAGATGCAACTCTGAGGACTAGCTGACCTCGGTAGCTATTGTTTAGTCTTTTCCATGGTAGTTGGGGATGTATGTGATGCATCACATTTTTGTTTACAATTTATATGTTTTATGCTTTTGTTTGATCTGTCTTTTATTTAAAGAAGTATTGCTACTATAGCAACGGTTACATCACGTGATATCTGATATTATCAGGATGCCAAATACTTGTTAAAGAATAAATCTGTATATCAGATGAAATTCACTGATTCTTACAATGTTTTTAAATAAGCATATTTTCTGTTAACTTATTTGGTACTACTGTTTTTTCAGTAATTTTTTTTCCTTTCTGGCAATGAGTGTTTTAGTGGATAGGTTGGAGATACAGTAAAAAGAGTAATAGATATTATTTTTTTCTTGCTTACTGAGTTCAAAACATTAATTGCTTTTTTATTTTTGTGAGGAAAAATTGTTCATACCTTCTTGGACAGTTTGGGTTTCACTAAAGTGATACAAAAAATTTCCATTGCCATTTGCCTCTGACAAGAAGGTATATCCTTGGAGATAGCCCACATTGAGATAATAAATAATTATTCTTGAAGTAAAGCTTGAAGTAATGCTTTTAGGTTAAAGATTGGAAACAAATATTACATATAAAACAAATACAAGTCAACACAAGTTGAGTTATTTTCTTTTCCTGTAAACTCATAAGACAATGCCAGCCACTGGGAGTGAGGAATCATTGTTCAGAGCACTATCTGTCTGCCAGATACAGTCTTCAGTTCAATGTTCTTCACTAGATTTTGGAAAGGACCTATAATTGACCTTGGATTGATAATTGTATCTCTTCCTGGATCTAGTTTTTTTGAGTGGACCGGGCAGTGGAGATTTCTCATCATCTTTTCACACTTCATCAGCCAGTAAGTTGATGGGTTTGTTTTGGGCTAAGCACCTTACATACTTTTTTGTTCCTTCTTATCTTTGGGCTGCTTGCTGTCTGCTCAATATAAGCGTTTAAGCAAAGTGCTCTTTGTGGTACCACCAAGCCTTTTGTAGGGACCCCATGTGACATCTTTAGTGATCGTTTTGCTTTGACATGTTTGCATATAAGAGCGAGACTTTTTCCACTCTCAGCTTTGACTGAGACACCTATGCCATACCTTCTGCTACACTAAATCAGTTTGGGTATGTATATCTAAAGAAGTATGAGGTATTTAGATGTACTTATGCCTTCTAATCCAAAATAAAAAGTTAATGGTGCATTAGCCTAGGAATTGTGTTCGGAAGGTTAAAAGGATATGTTGTCTGGTAGCCTCTGTAGAAAGAGCAACTTGTGCAGTAAAAGTAAAAAAACCCAAACAGTAAATCACAATGTTTCCTTCCTATTTATGCAACCTACCACAAGCTTTTTAAGTCCATGGCAGTAACCTTGGAGTTTATTTTTCCTAAGTACTTTCAGAACCTTTGCAAAGCTCAGAATTTACCTGATAATCTCTGCTAAACTGGTGCTTGTCTTTTATTCTGCATGTTTTCTTGAATATGAATATCCTCTTACAGTTTGGAGACAAGCAGTGTGTTGGTCAAACTGTAGGAGGAAAGTAATTGAAGAGACAATTACTTTAAAGATGCTTTATCTCAAATTGGGTTTCTAAATAACAATGCAATGTTACTATTTTTCAGAACTAGACCAAGCTGTATGAGAATGCTGTCTGTGATAATCAACATTTTCCTTGTTCTGCTTGACCTTTGAAATAGGTAATGGTGACAGTATGGGCACAGTACTTGAATGTGAGGCAGCAGGTGTGGTTGGTACCATGCTGGGTATTATCCCAAACCCTGGGATTTGTAGTCTTAACATAATTTCTTCCATTTCTTTTCAGAACACGGTTACTGTGAATTAAGTACATTTCAGATTGACAACTCTCTCTGCAGTATGTTTAGATTCTCAGGGTCATGCCCAATCCTTGCTGCAGGATACATGGCTGTGAAGATCAAAATGACAGTTGTGTTTTCTTCTTTTTCGTAGCATTTTTTAAGCCAGTGGAGCTGGAATTCCAAGTTCCTGCCTGCTGCTGCCTGTAGGATTTTTAGAATGGCCATAGAGCATTCAGAGCTGACAGCAGAAATAACAAGTCTTCCTGAGCATCAGTGCTGCTGAAGCCTAGGGACAATGATATAAAAGCTTTTATTAAAAAAAAAATAATCAAAGAACAAGACAACATAATCAGCTATTAAGACTATAGATTTGTACAAATGCTATCATAGAAAAGAATTTTGCTAAAATTACACTGTTGGCAGTTTTCTGATTTGTGGAGAAGACACTCTTATTGATATATCCTCCATAAGTGTTACTTATCCAAAATGTGAGTTGAGCAGTGTTCATCTAGAGACTTGTTATATTTAGGAGCTAATAGGAGTTGCTGTTGGTCATCTGAATGAATTTTTGTTTGTTGCAAACTGCACTGAGAGTTTAGATTTGCTTCTTTGTATGGGTTTACAATAACAATACTGCTCAAGGCTGATGAAGCTCTTTGTTAGGATACCTGGAAACTTTTCTTGGCCCCTGGATGATGGGAATCTGGCTATTAGATCTTTACACTGTGGAAATTTTCAGTAGCAAAATGTATCCTAATTTTGTTCTAAAATAAGGATCTCATAACAGAATGAGAGGTGTCTTGATGACATTTGTAATATTTAAAGAAAGACTTCTACAAAGTTCACTTGCAGTTACTGTATCTTTTCATGTTACCTTACCTTTCTAATTGGCAGTAAGTCTGATAATAAGAATGATGCAGGTTTTCCAGGCAAATTCACTCTGTATTTTTCTATGTCTGTTTTAATGCAGCTGTGCTCTCCTACCTAATGTAGCATGAGGGTAGCTGCCGGCTGCTAACTCTGTGGATTCTGAAGTTTGTCACAGCTGGAAGCTGGTTTTGTTGTTTACCCAATTCAGAGGGTAACTATTACTTACTAAAGAGGTAACTTCCTCTAGAAACTGCAGTTTTTAAAGAAAATGTACCTAAATTTGCGTGATGTTTATTGTCGCAAATACTGTTTTCATCTTTGCCTAAATGAAAAAAATACTGGCTTTTTCCTTTGAACTTAAGGATAGCAAGAAGCTCTGGAAGTTTCCAAACTCCTCCTAAGAATCCCAGTCCCCTGTAAATGATTCTGTTCATTTTCACTAGTTTGATGTGAAATATATCCACGATGACAATAGTGATGAATGCAGATACCAGAAGACTCTGTCCAGGTTTTATTTTAAAACCTTATATACTTACAGAGATTTCAGACACCTACAGATTTTATACCTGATAGAAAATTACCATCAAAGTTTAATACTGTGGTAAAAGTAAATCCTAGGGATTTGCTGGAGACTCCAGGAGTTTAAGCTATGAAGAATTAGAATAAAATAGCTATGTGTCTTTCAACCTATAAGAAAAATAATTGACAAAATAAGACCTACAGTCTGAGAAAATTTCTTTGCTAAGTTACTTTTTCCTTTACTTGTCTTATCTAACCCTTTTTCAGATGAAAATCTGGTCTTCTTAAGTGTGGTGTGCAGGACGTACTTCAATTAATTCTTCTCTTTCCCTTTCAGTTTGTTTCAGATTGAAGTACTATTTCCTTTCCCTACAAGGTTCTGTCATACATCTTTGCCTTCAGTCAGGAAAATCTACTTAGGGCTCCCCAGTTGTGAGGACAGTATCTCTTTATTGGCCAGAGGACTTATGGCACAGTATAACGGTTCTCTCCATCTGAAGATGGTAATGTATTCTCAGCAACACTCACTGCATCTGCTGAACAGACAAGCGTGAAGCCATGTCTTGTAATCTAGTAATACAGCAATGCAGGCTCTTTTTCGGCCAGTAGTTTGGCCTTTATCTCCCAAGGAGAACATGCCAGAAGGAATATAATGCTGTTGTGCTATATAATAATGTGAAGTTCAAAGACTGCGGTTTTGCATGTTTAGAGATTAACTAAAGTTAATATAACTCAAAATATAACAACAGTACATTCTGAATATTCAAAGTACTGTGTAATAAGGAACATGCAAGAAGAGATTAATATTATTAAATGACTATGAATTATAGGCTATTTGATGAATTTTTTCTCATTCTTGAATGGCTACATTAGGCCAGGAGGAGCAGATGGAAACTTTTTGCTAGGACACAGTTACTTGACAGCTTCCTTCTGCATCATGTAAAGACTCCATTGGCAGATTTTCTAATTTGTCAGTTAGGTGGAAAGGGAGACGTAGCTCTGTCTTATGCCTTCTTTTCCTACACTGTCTTAGGGTGGCAGTATTATGATGTAATCTTTTCTAGTTTCTTCATCTTTATCTAAGCAGTGTTTCCCAGCTATCTTTTAAGAATTGCAAGAAGCCTATTACTTTTAGCTCAGACTAAGTGAGCATTTACCAGGAGGAGTTCAGTCTTCTTACTGCTCTACTCAGTTGACTCCCTGCCTCCCATTCTTTCTCTTTGGTCCCTGGCAGCTCATGCATTCATGGTGGAGATCTGCAGGTTTTCCCTGAATTTTTCTTTCTGTCCTTGATTCCATGTGTTGGATTAGAAACGATTAACTTGACTAACTATGACAGGTATATGGGGGCTCTTAATCAAAGCGGCACTGAACTGAAACTGAGGAAATGGTTTTCCTGTGGCTGCTGTTCTGAATTACAGGTTGCATGACACAGAAGGATGAATTGTATTAAGTGACACAGTCATGGCCATACAGATACACATGCCCCATCCAGGTCTAAGTTTGCCTTTGGTGTTACCAGTGTTTAAGCAAATTGTATCACCATGCTGGTAAAAAACATTGAGCCAAAAATATCAGAAGTAGCAATTTTACATTTAAAGAAAACAGTTTAAATGCTGCAGATTGTGATCTGTGGGTAATTATTCAGTCTAAAACAAATAACCTTGAGGTTGCAAATAATAATTTTGCTAAAAAATAATAGCATGTGTTATTTAATATCTAACTTTCTGGATTATGATAAAGTAAGAAAAGGTCTAAATTCTCTTTGTTCTGTTGTAGTACTTCTCAAAGAAAGTAAGTTTCAAATTTCTTCCCTGGGAAGACTGGGGATTTATATGCTGAGTGTTGACCTGGATATACATATTTTTTAATCTGGGATTTATATACATTTGAAAATATGAGTATATAATAGAAAGCCTGACAGACCCTTTAACTGTGGTGTCACTAATACGTTGATATAATTTGTTACCTCAGCTAAGGTGTTTTGCCTCAAGAGGTGGAATACATTTATGTATGGAAAGGTCAGTTTTAATTAATAAGCTGTTTTCATCATTCAGGGCCGATATGAATTGCTTGTAACATTTGTGGGAAATAGTTTTCAATATAAAAATAAAACAAATTGAGCTTTATGTCACATTCATCATCCCCTGTAACCCATTTAAATGTCAAAAAATCAGTACAGACCAAAAGTCTATTTCTAGAAGCCTTAGTAGCCCTATTTATGAGTGAAATAAGATATTATCATCCCATTATTCCATCACATGCCTTCTGCACTTGAAGACATACACATTTCTTCTAGTTTTCTGTAACACAGAAGATAGTTTTTCTGTTGTTAAATATTTGTTGTCCAAAGAGTAAATAGTGAAGAAAATGGTGAGCCAATGTCAGAAGAATGAACTGCTAGTTATATTATTGTGTATTTGTTTCACTATACTATAATATTAATGTATAATATAATATACAAATATTAACTTACTTTCTTATACGTTTCTCAAATGAAAAAAATCACTGTGTTCTTCCATCCCTATTTGGAAATGAATTTTTTTCACACTGCAATTTGTTAGTATAACTTTACTGGAAGGACAAAGTTTTCAATGTATACACTACTGATATATTTTGACAAAAATCATGCCATTGTATAGAAAATTTATGTCGTCCTATGTTTTATTATGAAATAAACCCCACGCTTTAAAAATTTTTTTCTTTATTTAAGTTCTTTTTCTGAGTTTTGTTTCCTAAGCAGGCAAGGCTCAGATATTCACATGCCTCCATGGCTGTATGTCTCTCTCTTCTAATAATTTTCAAATTTCAAATATGAGTGGGACTTAACAGTCTCAATAGTTCATTTAAGATGCATGAAAATAGGCAGCAGGATAGAGGAAAAAGATGCCATTAATGCCCATAGTGAGGAGGATGCTGCTGAGGATTATGATAAAGTAAGATGCTGCTGAGTTCAGTTCTAGGGAATCCATGCAGAATATGCGTATTAGGGATCTCCAGTCAAAAGAAGTCGATACAGCTGAATACCAGACTATTGCATATGAGAGTGTTCAGCCACAAGACATGCATCTGCAAGAAACCAGGCTGTGTGGTTTGTTACTTAGGGAAGCTTTGACGTATGATGTCATTATTATATCCAAATTCTTAAATAAACTTTGAAAAGAAAGAGTTCATTTACTGGTGCACATGTTAAATGGTGCAAATTTCATGTTATGTAGAAAAGTATTGGGGGATATCCTTCTACTGGTTTTTATAGTTTTGTTTTTTTATGCCCATGCTTTTCTTTTTTGCTTTTACTGCAACAGGTAGTGCCATAGGAAGTGATGATATCATAGCCGGGAATGTGAGCAAGTACACTGTTCTCCCAGCTGGTTATTGTGGACAGCCTAAAAAAGGACATCTTATATTTGATGCGTGTTTTGAAAGTGGTAAGCATTTTCAGCATTATTTTATGTTACGGAGTTGTCAATATATTGACACTTAACTGTATTGCTCAACTTTATGAAAAGTGTCTTAATTCTAAGACTTGCATTAAATACTACTTAACTCACTGATTCACTTCAGTCGGAGTATGACATAAAATCAGACTGTTCAAATGTAAAAAGGGTTGTGAAGTTTGTCATTACCTACAGTGTACATTTCGTGAGGTCCATCTCTTACCACATGTAGATACATAACTGGATTTTATTCTATTGTTATATACTCTTTGGATCCCACTAATCAAAGATGTAGTATTTAAAATATATTATTTTAAAATTTAGTTTGGAAGTTTACTGGGGAAGTTAACTTTGTAAAGTGCTAAGCCTATCCTTGCATAGTTAGAAGTTTTTACAAATGTGTACGTACTGTCTTTAAATATATTTCTTTGTGTTTCTTGTGGCCTAATTCTGTACTGCTTAGGTTAATGGAAGTTCTGCCTCTGATGTCAAGAGAAGGAGAATTAAACTTTAGGAAGCTACTGCAAACTGAAAGAGAAATTATTTTTAAAAGAGTTATAGTTAGCATATTAATTTAAAGAATATTTTTAATCATGTATGTTTATATGTGTGTGGGGTATGTAGGTAAATATAAATATATGAATATGCAGCATTGTTTAAATTTTTGTGTTACATATATGTGTGTCTCCAGATTTTTAGCTTAAATCTATTATTACTGGCTTACAGACCTACAGAGCACTGTTAAACACCATATGTACAAAAGACATTTGGCAGGATAAACTATAGTTTTCAGCATGGTTTATGTGAGAGGTGCTGGTAATGCCAAAACTGCTACAGTGTCTTGTAAAATGAGCTTTTTATGAAGAGTTACGTCCCTCAGGGTAGAATACTGGCTGCCAGTTCCTGGATAAATATTAAATTGAGTTATTTAAATCCTTTGATTACATTATGTAAAAGGTATAAATGATGCAGTGAGTAATAAAGAGTATCTTATTTTTAAGACATGTCTCTGAAGGTTCAGACAATAGTTATGTATTTTTAAAAATACTTTGGATGCTATTTCATCATAGCTATGGTTTTATGAATTTTTGTATCAGAAAATGGCTTATGGAATTAATCAGTTGGCCAAGCTGAGAAATTTACTTTATTGTGTTAAGCTGCTCTGCAATGAAAAGGATCAGTAGCAGCCATCAAATTATTTGTGAAGTAATGTGTATCATTGCATGATGGTTTAATTCCAGTTTTTGAACAATAGAATTAATTATATTTTTAAATTAAAGCATTTATTCAGTTCAAAGGTAACGTTCATACTTTATATACTTTGACAATAATAGCATGTGATAGAGGCAGATGCTATTTGAAATACTGTGTTTATTTACATTGTAGCATGATGAGGCTGTGATGTTGCTTTGCATATTTAGACACCTCCAAAATACAAATATGAATAAAATTAATACGTTCATCTACTTTCTCATGATGATGATGTATTAGCAAGGATGATAATAATATTGTGTACACTTCATATGTAAATTCACTTCATCTTTTGTTATATGTCAGCCAAGTAATTGCTTAGAGTACCTTAACTGGTCAAAGAAAATTAACTGATTATTGGATATTTTATGAAGTCGTTATTAATGCTAAAATCTATAGCCTCCTATTATCCAAACAGTAGTATACAACATTTATACAGTAGTGTATTGATGCTCTTTGAGTACCACCTTAAAATGGTAATATCCTATTGGAATTGCCTTTTTTAAAGAACAGATTATAAAACTGATCCCACCCGGAGTACTGCATCCAGCTCTGGGGTCCCCACTACAAGAAATATATGGACCTGCTACAGGAATCCAGAGGAGGGCCACGAAAATGGTCAGAGGGCTGGAACACCTCTCCTGTGAAGACAGGCTGAGAGAACTTGGGTTGTTTAGCTTGGAGAAGAGAAGGTTCCGGGGAGACCTTATTGCGGCCTTTCAGTATATAAAGGGGGCTTATAAGAAAGATGGAGAAAGACTTTCTACCAAGGCCTGTAGAGACAGGACAAGGAGCAATGGTTGTAAACTGAAAGAGGATAGGTTTAGTTTGGATACAAGGAAGAAATTTTTTACAATGAGGGTGGTGAGACACTGACAGAGGTTGCCCAGAGAAGTTGTGGATGCCCCATCATGGGAAGCGTTCAAGGTCAAGTTGGACCAGGCTTTGAGCAACCTGATCTAGTGAAAGATGTCACTGCCCATGGCCAGGGGAATGGACTAAATGATCTTTAAAGGTCCCTTCCTACCCAAACCATTCTATGATGCTGTGATTCTATGAAAACAGGTCACATTAATTTTATAAAAATTCCAAGTTAGTGTTACCTTATAGACCTAAATATACCTGAAGGAAATAGGCTATTGGGATATAATTTATAGATTTTTTCCTAAGACTTGTGCTATGTCTATTATGATGATGTTGTTACTAAAGTTTCTTTACAGTTAAAGTTTTCTAAGTATTTATTAAATCTTTAAAAATAAACACAATGCAATTAAAAAACACAATAGTTATACTATACAGTGATTATAACTCTATATCTAATGTAACTTTAGTAGAACTTTTGATGTTGGTTTATATAACATTTTCACAGCAAATGGTCTTGGTCTTAGCGAAGCTATGTTAGGATGGAGCAAAACTGGTTGGACAGTGGTACCAGTGGATTATTTGTTGATGATTTACTTTCAGGATAGCAGTTGTGTTAAATGTGATTCCGTAAGTGGCTTTCCTCTCTTTGGCTGCATTCTGTATTTTCTTGAAAGATCTGGTTGATAGAACTGAAGGTTCCCTTCTAGACCTATTTTTCAATGACTATGATTTTATATTGCAGAAATGCGAGTAAATAGCTTTCAGAATAGAGAAAGAGTATTAAACTGGGAGAAAGCAGGAAAAAGATTAACACGTACAGAAGAAATGCTATTTAATATGCTTTCATTTTTGTAATGGCTATCATTATTGTATTAAGTAGTGCTGACAAGTAGGAATTCGTTTGAGACAGAGAGGTGTGTTTTTATGTAGTCTGAAAACCAATGTCCGGTTTGCTGTTTTGAAGTGCTTTGCTTCCAAAAAATAATAAAAAATAGAATTGAAATGGGCATTGGGTTTTCTTTTTATTCCACTCTGTTGTTGAGAGGCAAAATACACTATTTTTGCCATTCATGACAGATCTTTATCTATCCTTTTCAGAGACTTTCAGTGAAGAAAAGTTTCAATGAGAAAGCAGCAATCCATTCTAATGCTGCAATTTGCTCAATATAAGAAACATTTTCTTTCTATGTAGAAATGTTCTTACAAAAAATGCAATAATTCTTGTCCAGTCCTATAGGCACAGAAAGCAGATTATTCCTTTCTTCTTTGACTTAATGGAAAGCTGCTATTGTATCTTTCCTTGGCCTTTTCCTCCTCAGGTTAAATAACTGATATTTTTTTCAATAGTTCCTTAGTGGTCACATTTTCCAAATTTTCTATCATTCTTTATTTCCGCTGGTCTTTCTCCAGCTGTTCCATGCCTTTCTTGACAAGCAACGGTCCAAGGTGAACATAATACTCAGAGAAGCTGGTGCCAATACTATGTAGAGTTTATTACATGACATTCCTTGCAATCTATTTACTTCTGCTATGTGACAGTCCAGTCTTTTTCACAATAGCATGGCACTGTTGACTTCTATAAAATTTATGATCCCTTATACCGTCCAGATCCTTTTCAGAAGAAGAGCTACCTAACCAGTTTGTAGCTTGCACTTAACTTATCCTTAATGAATCTGATACTAGTGAAAGAATCATTGCTGTAAAATAAATTCAGTTATTGAAAATGAAGAATGGTGGTTGAACCTTTATCTTATAAATAACAGACAGAGGAGTGAAGGAGAGAGAGAATTATGAACTTGCAAGTATATCAGGAATTTGAATTTGTGTTTCCCAGAGCTCAAGCTAGTTTTCTAACTGGAATCTTCCTTGTTATCTTTATTAATATTTAAGAATACATACAGCCAAAAGAAACTTTTTACATTAATTTATCATTAGCATAAAAGAAACTGACAAAAATTCAGATTTCTTGCATACCACAACATAATATTTGGATAATGTCAATTTTCACAAGAAATGTGAGTTAGTTTCATGGAAAAAAGGAAGCAGTGTTATCTACGCATAGAACCAATTTAAAGGAAATAAATGTCACATTTGAAATGTACACATTTGGTCAGTTGTAATTCCTTTTCCTAGTATTCATTAATGCATTCAATTATTAACACAGTTTCAGTTTAGCAGCAATGCAGTGCTGTACAAATGTTCACCTCTCATCCTATCTGTTCTGGCAAAACCGGGAATTTTGCAGAATATAGTGCTTCGGGGAAAAGGATGTATTCACTCTTGCTGTACAAGGAAGTCCATCTTGATTGAGTCAGGCCCAGATTTTGATGTAAAAATGTTCTTCAGGGAATCTGGCATCTTATACTCAAGATGAAATGGTATTTCAGACATTTTATTTTGTGTGGATATAAATGACTTTAAAGTTTAGTTTAGCCAGCTGCCCCTACTGTCTTGTGTTGGCTTAGCGCATGTTATTTCTGTTGGCATCAATTTAGTCAGCAGCCTTGTCTGGGTTGTGCCTAAGATTTATTTTTATTTGCTTAGTCATTTTTTTCCTGTACCAGATGTTTTTGGATATGATACCTCCAGTGCCGGAAAACAGTTTTTTTCTGGCAGCTTACATAACTGCAGTAGCTTTGCTTCTGCATGAGGTAACAATTATTAAATTTATTAATTTTACATGATACACATGAAGCCTTTCACATGTATTTTGCAAAGTAGACAAAGGAAACATAAAGCAAATGTCTCAATCCTTAAAAAGAGACCAATATTTTTATGGTGCTGATGCCAGTTCAACCCTTTGTGCAGAGTCCCAGTCTAATCTTCTGGCTCTGCAAAAGGGAGGATGTATTCTGGCAATGACCTTAAAGCATGGGAACTTCAAGGATTTGACCATTGCTTGTGCAGGCTGCAAAAATGTCATTTATGTCAGGATTCAGAGAGAAGAAATATAGCTGACAGTGACATCACTTTTCTTCCAAGCCCAAAAGCATGGCTGAATAAGCCAGAACATGAGTTGTGTTAGAAACACAGTTGCAGCTATCCTATAGCTCTGAAATGGACCATGAAACATCAGAAGCTCTCGGTCATGGATATTTTTCTTTGTTTTTGTGTAAAGATTGAAACCTACAGATTTGAGTTTATGCTGTCCTTTGAGAGCATTGCTGATTGACTAGATTCTCTGAGTGTTGAAGCAGTTCTAGTTCAGGTTCCCTGCACACTCATCTCATATAAATCAGGAGAAACCTCAAACATACTGGATTCTTGTGGTAGTCTAGAGGATGCCATCAGACAATATGGATGACTTGCTCTTTAAAATACCTCATCTTGGACTGTCTAGCGTCCATCAACACCTATTCTGGCAGGGTACGAGGCATGGCTCACACGGCCATGAATTCAGGCTGTATTTCTACAACCACTACAGAAGTATACCTTCAAAAAGTCTGTGAGAAATACCTTCCACTCGGCAGCCATCTTCACTGCAGCGCTCACAGGGCTTTGACAGGACCAAAGATCCTCTGAGCTCAGAATACACCTGTGCCCACAGAGGCATCCACAACTTTTTTCTCATGGTGCAAAGACTGTTTGCTGGGTGTAGCCACAAGTTACCTTCACGGCTCCGTCACAGAGTGCTTTCAAGGTGGGCTCAAAATGGCTATAGCTTTTGCTTCCCCAGGCTCTTGATGTAGAGAACTGGCATATGAAAAACTTCTATTGACATTGCCAGCTGTGGCTTCACTGAAGAAAAATGCAAGGGATATTCAAATATTGTTCCTTTTGTTTGGTATCATCTGGCTTGCCAGTCACCACAGATGTATTGGTTGGTCACTCTGGCCTGTACATCTGAATTAATCACATACTTCTGAATTAAATTCTGTCTTGCCTGGTAGGATGTCATAAGGAACATGGGAGGAAGCTGGAGTTAGGTGATAGCCTGTGATGTGTTGGGAGGATGGTTAAAAAACCCAAGCTCAACAGTTTCTGCTGCTTGTGGCTCAAATTGCTTGTTTTATAATTGCTTTTGAGGACTGAAGGAACAGTGTTGGCTCACAGAGGTTCGTAAATCTCAGCATTCATACTGTTAAATACAGGGGCTTTTTATAAGGTTGTGAAAATACATATTTTGGCTTGTTAGTCAAATATAATGCTGTTTAAATGTTAAAAAATACTGTTTCTTGAAATTAGAAATGAAGCTGCTGTCTGCTTTTATTCTCATTTCAACCAAAAAGTGGAACTCCGCCAAGAGTCATTAAATCTTCTATCCTTTGGATGAATTCTTATTTTTTTATGAAAAAATGTTATGATTGGGTAATTTGTGTATTGTGGTTTATGCTCAAAAGGTTGTAATTAAAGTTTTGTAAAATTTTAGATTCAATCTCAATTACTGTAAACCTCATATTATTATGTTGACTGATGTACCACCACCTTGCAGTGAAGATGATTGACAAATATTAGTTTGTCTTTTCCTACAGCAGGTTTATGTAATATTTTGTATTAGAAACCTGATAAAAAAATTCAGTACTGATGGATTGCAAATGATATTAATCAGCTGGAAAAAGTTAAGATTTACAATGTATTAAGAGATCTCATGTGACTGAGAAGTACCCTCATATCTTTTCTGTTAAGGTTTTAAATATCTTTCTGTATTTCAAAAATAGGATAATGTACTTCTAAAACACTTTGCCCAACACTCAAAATTGCAGTAAGTGATTGTAATTCCGCTGATCTCATTGTAACCACTTACAGGCGTGAAATAGGCCATTGAGCTTTACCATGAAAGATATCTTTTGAACAAAAGCAAAGATAATATAGGATGAATTGCCCTTTGGGGGTGCCTATGTCCCAGTTGCAAAGACTTGACATGTAACTTTACACAGCTAGAATGAGATGATTTTAATCTTACTTGTGATTAATAAAATACTGTAAAACCTGAGTTGCAAAACTTTTTCTGAAATGGACGTGTGTGTTTGTAAAAAGTTTAAAAATGGAAACTAAGATGATACAGAAGACAATACTGTTAGCATTATCTTCAAAGAAAACTGAAATCCACCCTGGGAAATAGTTGCATTTTTGGCATCTAATATACAATTGTTATATTCTTCCAGAATTGTCAAACAAGCTGATCCTACATGTGTTTACATTTAGGTGAACAGAAATACCCTTCTTCACCTTGATTTTAGTGGCACTACTATGATATCCTAGAACAGGAATAAACCAATACAGGCAAATGTAATAATGGCACATTAATAGAAATAAAAAGTGCAAAAGCTGTTTAAAGCAACTTTCTTCCAGTGTAAACACTTTTAGTAGTAGACTAAACTGTTTTGGAGCAAAAACTAGTTGTTATTCCAAATTTCCTGTATTATAATGTCATGTATAGCTAGAATCACTAAGTCAGGTAGACTCTTTTGGCTTTCACTTCTATGAGAAAGCTCATATGCAATGTAGAAACAAAAGAAATGAAAGTCGATATGTATTTCAGTAATGATTTCTGTTTTGAGCCTACATTTGTGGCACTGAGGTGTGACTGATTAATGAAACACTTTATTTTAATTGTATCCTTATTTGTTGACATTAATTTATGCCATATTTCACATAAAGATATTACGTGGTTATTGCTACCAGTAGGGATAATTTAACAACTGTTTCCCTTTTCTGAAAATGTCGGTTCCCAGTTCAAAGCATTGTTATTCTATCAGAGTATCAATACCTTTGGACTACTGCAAGTTAGAAGTCACAAAAAAATTAAGAACAAAAGATTGACTTCAAATTTTTTTTTTTGTTTTTTAATGATGACCCTAGGCATAGATTAATGGATGTAGCATGCACAAAGTGATATCAGTTAACATATATGACATTACTCAGATGTCTCAAACTCCGGAAAAAGCATGTGAATGATTTATGGAATTGATATTAATCTCTTTCCAGTAAATGCATTACTAAAGTTACATGGGAAATTGATGTTACTGCTGTAATGCCAAATTAATTTCTTTCTTGCTAGGTCAGCATTGCAAATGGAACTAAATATTAACCTTTTAAATATCTAAAGAGAATATAGTATGGAAGACATTTTTACGAATGGGGGAGTGCTTAGTGTTGATGTGATACCAGCTAACAAATAGAGCATTAGTCAAGTATCTTAACTTGTGGGAAATAGATATTAATGACTTATGGAGCTAATGACAATGCAAGAAGAATTAGTATAATAGCATCAGTAAAGAATTAGGATGTTAATTGTAGTTGGTGTGCTGATTATAATTTTCACAGTCGGTTTATCTTCTGATTATCATGCTACCTTCTTCAAGACCTAGCCTTTTCCTCCTGCCTCTTACCGCATGTTTGCATCTCCTTTGCTAGTATAGAAGCACATGTGTTGATTTGCTGTTTGACTGACCTGAGAGGGACTGGAATAAGCAACTGGAAATGGAAGCAGAAATGTCTTAGATTGGATAATTTTAAGTTCAGAGCAGATTTTCAACAGCATCTGTATGAGGAACAACCAAATAGAGTAGGAATCCTTACTCTGGAAAAGAGACAACTGAGGAAGAATATATTAGAGGTCTGTAAAATCATGATTCTTAGTCAAAATGTCAATGAATATGGAACAGTGGTTCCCTGTCTGTTCTCTTTGTACAAAAACTAAGGGCCATCAAATGAAACTAGCAGTTAATGTGTTGAAAGCAAACAAAGCAGAATGGTTCCTCACATATTGTTTAAGCAAGCTGTGGACCTTCTTCCTGCAGGATGTGGATGCTAAAAGTTTATGTGTGTCATGCTTTCAAGCAAAAAAACCAACTGACAAGACCAGGGAAGAAAAATCAGTTGAGATCTACTAAACACTGACACCATCTCTGGCTCAGAAGGTTCATAAACTGTACATTGTAAATTGGGGAATTATCCTGGGGAGGTATCTTCAAATGATTGCTTTGTTCCCATGCTCTTCTCTAGGGATCCATTTCTAGCAGTTACTGGGCTAGACCTTGATCTCACCTGATAGATACATCTGGTTAAATGGTTAATCACTGTTACTACATAGGATAGTCTTTTATTATTTTCTAAAAATAGATTACAGGTTATAGTTACAAGCCAAAATTAATGTCATGCAAAACTATTATTTGATCAGGTAATAGGAAGGAAAATCTTGCAGTTACTGTTTCCATTCAAACTGATTTTCTTAGGAAGATAGTGGTTGAAGATGGTGTGCTAACATTAGCAACAGCTGTCCAGAAACACACCCAATGCAGATCCATTCTTAAGATTTCACGCTATACATTCCTGGTACTTACATTTCCATCAGACTTTCAGTTTTTGGTAGGATTTTTGTAAACTTGCTCTTTGACAGAGAAGGAATTATAAAAAAATGAACAACAGAGATACTTTATACAAAGATGTTTAAGTCATTTTTGAGAATAAGCAGAAAGATTTTCATATATACCAGGTTCTGAGATAAATTTTCCATTTTCCATTTTTCTGGCTCTGTTCAAAATTTTCCATCTGGAAAAGTGATAGAGGGAAATACAAGAAAGAATAGCAATGTCCCTGCCAGTGTGAAGGAACATTACATTACACTGAACAAATATCCTTATCTGAATGTACAATCACTGAAATAAATGCAGCTGTGTTTATTTCAGCATAATCAGATATATTTGAATATAAAATCATTGACATAAATGCAGCTGTGTTTATTTCAAACTGCACATGTTAATATGAACATGAATGTGACATCAGTTAATCACTCATGAATGTGTAGAGGTATGCATATATAGTGGCACAATAGAGACCTATGACAGTTGAAAGTATGAAGAAAAAAATCCAGCTGAGCTTGTGCTTTACCTAAAGATTTTTATTACAGCATTGGAAGTCACTGATGAGGAGATGCAGAATTCTTCTCATATAAAATCCCTAGATTTGAATAAATCTATAGTTACTCTATAGAGTAACAGGTGACCTGTTCTTCAGTACTGACTAAGGAAATAATTGCTTTGAATAATTGCTTCTTAAAATAGAGAATCATGTTAGTTTTCAGTGATTGGTAGGTCCAGGTCAATCTCTTCTGATGGGTGCAGTGCAGACCTTAACTTTACCTTAGATTTTTATCTGATTTTAAGCCTTAAAAAGAGCTGCCAACCACCCTTCCAGAATTTCATCTTGCTGGGTTCTCAAACTCAGGGAAAATAGAGTGAAGAGCAGTGCCAGTGGAAAAAGTTTGGCATTGTTTATTTTGGTAGGGATGCTTCTCCTTGCTATTTCCCCAGAGTAGTTCTCTGCCTTCAGTGTCCTGTTTATATCCTTAACCTCTGCCTTTTTAGATCAAAGCCATTGAGAACTAGAAATTAAAAAGTGTTCTTTACTCTGCTTATGCAGATGGTGCTATATAAAATATCAGAAGGAATGGCTGTGCTCAGAATAAAAGATAAAGTGGCATCAGAACAGTAAATATTTTGGAGCTAAGAGGTATTGGAAAGGCTTTCTTTTCATCTGGGAGAATGCTGAAATATTCTCTAGACTAAATAGTGGTATTTTGTTCAGTTAGTTCAATAACCTGTAATATTATCCTGTTTTGCAGAAGACAGCAGCACAAAAGACACGGTTCTTGACTGCCTAGCACGGTTAGTAGTAAATTTCAGCTGTGTGAAATGAGTGTAAAATGGCTAAGAAATGTTAAGAGTGCTTTGCATCAGTTTCATGTGAACTAAATGATGAATGAAATTTAGGAAATTTCATATCTTGTATTACGTCTACTAGATTTGATCAAATAGTGATGTTATAAAGAATAAGGGAACAGAAGGAGAGGGACTGAAGCAGAGAAAATACATTTGAAATGTTTGCATCAGGTCCTGCACTCAAAGGGACATTGGCTGTGTTGCACAGCAGTGCGGTGCTGCTGTTTCTCTGTTACTGTGTGACATGCAACATGTGGTGCTGCTGATTTGCTCAGTACATGGCTTAGGGAGCACTAACTGGGAGAACGATATTTCTTTTACTTGCTTGTCAGCTCCAGATAAATGAATACCTTTGTATGATCACATTTAATTTTTATTTTTTTTTTAAATGAGTTGAAGACACTGGAACAGGCTGCCCAGAAAGGCTGTGGAGTCTCCATCCATGGAGGTATTCGAAACCTGAGTAGATGCACTACGGAGCAACGTCCTCTTGCTGACGCTGCTCTGAGTAGGGTGGGCGGACTAGACAATCTCCAGAGATCCCTTAGAAATCACTTAGAAGATTACCATTTCCCCCCTCCCTCCCTCCCCTGAAATTAGAATACACTTCAGACAGATTCTGTTCTTCTTCTTGTTCTCTAAATTGTTTTAAAATTCTCAACTGCCTGCTCTTCGAAAGTTAACAAGCCAAATTAAGATCTTTGCTTGTTTGAGCTGCCACTGTAATGCAAGAAGAGACAAAACACTGAAATACTTAATGGTCTGTACTTTTGAAAGAATACTCATTGAAAAACATACTTCAGAAGAGGTGTTTCTGCATAAACTAAAAGTATTTTTATTCTTGGATTGATACTATCTGATTTTAGGAGAAAATATTTTAGAATATTTTGCTCAGCCTAACAGGAATTTGGATACAAGTTATTAGGTGGGAAACACATTATTTTGGATACATGCAGAGCTTAATTTTGCATTTATTGATTCTGTTTAGTAATCTAATTGCCTTCTAGGTTCAGTCTTTAGCATGCTAATTTTGATTTAGTGTTTGTATTTCTGAAAACAAACTGGGAACAAATCATATATTATCACTCTGTGTTCTTTAGACAGCTACTGGAATTCCAGGATCTGCTACAATAACATAATATGAAGGTAGATTACCATAATATATTGAGGGTTATTATATTCTAACAATTTTGGGTAGAATCACATCTCTCTCTCTCTCATCTGAAACTGTAAGATAACTTCTTGTTTGTAAGAAGTATGATTTATTCTGTTTAAAAAAACCCTGGTTTTGAATGTTTATTGTTGCTACTGTACTACCTTATGAATAATTCATCTTTAGTAGCCTTTTCTAAGATTGTGAATTAATGTAAAATTTCTGATGTGAAAAACTTTAAAGCCTTTTTCATGCATGCAATATAAAAATATATAGAGCTAAGGAATAATACGTCTAGATTTTTTTTTCCTTTCAGCATTTTGGTGGTCAGCTTAAGAAATTAGGTTCACAGTGAGTTTTGAAATGATTGACTAATAAATTTTGACATTTGTGTTCCTTTTTTGTCTTTCTTCTTATTTGCAGTTTTTATATAGTGCTTTACATATATCTTTCATATTACTGTTAAGTTGTATAATGAAATATCTTCAGTGCTCAAGTGATCATGTAAATGCACGTATACCTGCACTGAGCTGACTGGCACTTGTGTAGGCACAGTCAAATTAGATTGCATAGCAATGTTAGCACAGCCGAAAATGTCTCAAGACTGGATAAATACTGAGACGGTTAGTTCACTCTAAGTTTTGTGCTGTTACAGATACATTGCTGTCAGAATACCAGAGCTAGCTAATTTATGTCGGAGCTGGGTAAGGTGACATATGATGATGCACTTATTCCTCTGAAATGCATTGCGGATGTACTCCTCACTAAGCAGTAAAGTTAAGACAAGGAATGGAACTGCAATGTTATAATTAATTTATGCTTTCATCTAAAAAAATAAAAGATGATAGCAAGTTGAAACTTGACTTTTGGTTATTACTGCATGTATTTCCTATGGTTCTGTTTCAGTAGCTTCAGGATTGATCCATTCTCGCTTATCCCAAACACTTGTCATCCTCTTACTGGATTATCGCAATGTTATCCTGCCTGTTATTTCTCTTTCCTCTCTGCATTTTTGTAAATGTTATTGCTGAAGTATCTTCTTTTGTATGTTCAGGGAATGTTGAGCCCCACTTCTTGAGCCTGTACATTGAATGCTATATCAAATTAAACCTTGTTACCCTCATCTCTAGTACTCTATGTTATCGGCTTTCCATTAGCATCTGTTTTGTTTTTCATTATTCCCATCTGTGTGCTCTTCTTTATCATTCTGGATTTAGTGATCCGTTTATTTCCTTCCCTCATATTTGCATTTGCATTTTCATCAGTAAACATTTTTGTCCCTTTTATTTCAGTCATGGTTTCCCATTTTCATGTGATTTCCTCTGCAAATATCCTTATTATTCTTCCTTGAAAGATTTTCTTAAATCTGTCTTTCCAAAGTTCTTTCTCTTTTATTTATTTATTTATTTATTATTTATTTATTTAAAGGAACTGGGATCTGGAACTGTTGTCCTGATGTTTGGTGATTATTTGTCCTTAATCAGTCTGCATGTTCTTTTGGACAGGAAATGTTTCTTACCAAAAACTTAACTTCAACTGTGCACTTTGAATCTTTTCTCAAGCGCAGGGGATCTATGTTGACAGATGCCAAATCTTCAGTGCCTGGTCCAGGGCAGAAATCAGTGGAAAAATTTCTGCGAAACAATGATTTCTGTTGGCTTTGGGTCAGATCATAAGCTTGTGGAACTTTCTGTGAATTAATAGTCATGTGGTGATTGGGAAAATGTTCTGTTATTCAGTGGGCCAGAGGTCAGTAAGAGTGAATGCTAGAAGAAAGATAACTGATTAGATGGCATGAAAATAAGAAAGAACATTCTGAGTGATTACAATCAAGTTCAATTAAAAGTGTCTGTCCAATATGTCTGTAGTGTAACAATCATTATGACATCTAGATTCTTAGGATGTGAATACACGACTTCCAAGACCTCTAATTTTATTTTCTCTTTAGGATATTGGCCTAGTTAATAATAGCGTGTGCTTATAATCTCTTACTGCAGATCACTGTGAGCTTTAGTTTTCATTTTTTAGTTAGAAATCTGAGGCTCACAGAAGTTAAGAGCTTCAGTGTTATACAGTAGAATCACCATTTGAAGCATTTTGACATTGTCTTCTTTGAAGTACACTAATTGGATTTAAGCCCACACCTTTGATTACTCTTTAAAACTGAACAAAGTATGTGTCATCCTGAATCACGGTTGATAAGATGGACTTTCCTTTGTAGGGCTGCTTTTTTAAAGTCTGCCATGCTTCAACAGATATTACGAATAATACGTACTATTTCAGATATAACATAACAATAGCTGATACTATTTCAGCAGTACAGGAAAACTTAAATACTATTGGAAAAATTGTGTTAGGTTATCTCCACTGACTCAGACTAATGAAGAATGAACCAGCTGAGTAAAAGAGTAGGGAGAACAAGCATTATCTTTTGCAACCTATTCACTTTTGGCTGGTTTAATGTAGATGATGAGGTAAGCAATATTGTGTTCATTGAGAGTACTGTAACAAGCTCTGTTAACTGATAATAATAACTGGAAGACATATGTTAAATTGTTGATTCATATGAGAAAGAAAGAATACTGAAATCAGAAAGCTGTATTACTATAATTTGATAATTGTGATTTAGTCTTTATTATCTATGTGACTTCATAGTGATAGCAAATATAGGCTAGCATATTTTAGCAAAATAAAATTCCAAAGTGTATGAATTAGAAAATGTGGAGAAAATGAAAGTATAGGCTGATTAATGCAATCCAGTGTGATTTTACTATGGATGCTACATTTGAAAGATATAGGTTGTGAATTATTTCCAATCTTGCAGAAAGACCAAGAAAATCTAACCAAATAAAATAAACTTATTTTTATTAGTGTTCTTAATTAACATGTTTTAGTCCTATAAAATAATCTTGTCTCGCAGTCATGGAGCCTAGAAAAAATTATTAGCCAATCATTACTCCATTTTTAGTATTGTTTGCCAGATGATGGCACGAAAATATCCTAATATGGTTTGGGCATCATTATGTCAAACACTTTGCAGAGGAATGTGGAGACTCAGTTCCTTATGAGAGTACTAGCCAGTGTAATTGTCCTGTTGTATGATACACACAGGGGGTGCTACCTTGAACCACACAATTTTAATGGTGTGTGTTCAGGCTGAGGTCTGTTTATGTGGGTTCTGTTTCAGGTTGGGTTCTAGGCCTTATCAGCAGTAAGATACAGCAAGCAAATGCAAAAATAATAAGAGAGAAAGGGGAAAAAAGAAAGATACTAATATCCATGTGACTGTGTAATGCCTGGTTCTGCAGAGGCCAAATCCCTCAGTGTGTATAGAATTGGTTTTTGCAAGTGAGGTTTTGTGTGTCCTTAACAGAATCAATTTGCT
This sequence comes from Aquila chrysaetos chrysaetos, assembly GCF_900496995.4. NCBI lineage: Eukaryota > Metazoa > Chordata > Aves > Accipitriformes > Accipitridae > Aquila > Aquila chrysaetos. The sequence goes on along the minus strand of NC_044015.1, from coordinate 35,075,649 downwards.
GATTACAAAAAATTAGTTTTTTTAAAAAAATCAAAATATGCCTGATAATCCATCAGGTTTCCTGATACCCCCTATTATATTCTTATTTGTAAAAGAAATATTTTTGTTTATAAATTGATATTTGCAATGCTCCTGCCATCCTAGTGAACTATAGCAAGCTGCCCACCTGTTCAGAATTAGAAGTCTTTTAAATTTTAATTGTAATTCCTAAATCATAAACTATTTCCATCCTTAGAGTGGACAGTGGGACTGCCATTTTTCTTGTGAGTCTGGGATGTTTAAAAGCAAAAGGTCCTTCTGTTGCTGACTTCCTTGCACATTAGCAGTATGACAGAAAGTCATCTTTCAGTCACAGAGGTAATGTTTTCATGTCAGTATGGTAAAAACATGAAAAAGAAGACAAAGGCTTTATAAGTTCCTGGTTTTGAAGGCTGGGTTTTGAAAAAGCATGTATATTTGGTTAAAACTAGGAACATATGTTAATATATCTTTTATTTAAAAGTTTGTCACTACTGAGAGTAACATTTAAAAATTGTTCTAGTAATACATTAAATATCCACATTTTTTATTTCTCAGTAAATAAAGAAGTACACATTATAAAAGTTAAAGACCTATTATTAAAATTAGGAACCACAAATAATTACTTACTTCTTAAGGTGATAATTGTTTTGTTATGCAACTCCTTGCACAATGTTCCATAATGTAATCTTTCTAATGCATTTAATAAAGATATTTTTGTGTATCATAATGAATGTGTTGTAAAGTGCATGCATATAGATTCAAACTCAAAATTGAAATTAACCTTGGATGTATTTAAATAAGTGATTTTAATTAACCCTTTTATCTCATAGTTAATATGCTTTCTGTGCTAAACGACTTATATTAATACCCCAGCAGCTTCTTATATGAGAACAAAGAATTATTTTTAAGATTAGATTTTGGTGTAAAATGACCTTGCTATGGATTCACTGACAGGGGGTACTATTAGAAATACAATACGGTATATAACAAAAGTAGTGGGTTTTGTTGTTATTTTTCATTAAAAAGGTTTGATACTTCTTCAGGTTCTTACATAAACAGAGGTAAAGTAGCACCTCTCTTTAGAAATCCCGTAAGACTAATTTTGCGTAGAAATAGTACTGCTAAATGTGTGTGTATTTCACTGCTTTTGAAGACTCAAAAGCAACATTTGAACTGTATGATTGACCAAGGTCACTTCATGTCCACGAGAAACAATAATACAGCTCAACAATCACTGTATTGTGATTTAGGTACTAATTGCTTTAAAAATACTGATTTGTCTTCTGGTTTTGTGAAATAACTTGTAAGAAGATTTTGTCTGTTTTGAAAATCTACATCTTTGGTTTTTTAATATTTTTTCTTTCTTTTTGGAAAACTATGGTCCTACCAAATAAAGACCCAGAGAGAATAAACTTGGAGGTACAGTCAAATAAAAGAAAATTTAATTTTAATCCACTTAATCAGAATCCTAACTCAAGCTTAACTGGGCATCTTGATAAGCTAGAAACTTCTGGATATCAAAGAATTACTAGAAGAGCAGAAGAAGTCCGTATCTGATGTGACTGACTTTGTCTATTAATACAGGAGCATCTCTGCAAACCATGCCTTTATATAGTCCAAACCTCCCACTTAGCTCACCATCTAAGGTTTTGCAAATAGCTTATTGACTTAAATATGCCTCTACCTTGCACTTCAGCCTATATATAGAAATGAATAATATGAGAATAATTGGCCTGCTCTTGTATTACAATTTCTTTCTGAGTACAGAGTAAATGTACGAAGATAAGGCATCTCGGCTGAAGACCTACCGAAGGATTAAGACTATGTGCCTCCTCATTAGGAACAAACTGATATCTGTAAGACCAAGTGCTACCTGTCTTTCTTAGCAGATGGATGGAGATCAGACCTGCAGTATGATGGAAAGACTCGGAAGGAGAAGCTGAGAACATGCCTATGAATTGTGAGGCCCCACTTCCTCTTCCAGAAGCTCTGGGTTTCCTATTGGCCTAGCTAGAAGGAGCTTACTTGTCCCTATTTCATGGATGTAGTCCTCCTCCTGTCTCCATGTCTCACACCCTTCCACCCCCCTCTGGGTCCTCTGGCTCCCGTTAATTGCCTGCTAATATGGCTGCAATATAAAGAGATGTTTCTTCAGGACCTTTCAGTTGTAGTAATTCCCAGTTTTGACAGTCAGAAAGGCATCGGTTTTATTGAGACTCAGTTGGCAGAGGTGCTGGATTTTTTTTCCACTGTAGCGGCAGCATTTGGTTAAGAATTTGGTTAAGAAGAAATGGAACTTGAAATAATAGTCATATTTCATAGGACTTTTAAAGTCATAGTTTCCTCTGGGGTTTGTGTGTTGAAGATAAAGGTGAAAAGTAACAGCAAAAGTAAAAGAAAAGGTAGGAGATTTTGTTGGCATGGGGGAAAAGGGAAGATCTGAAATCCTTGGTTACAAAGGCTCTCCTTTGGTATCCTGTCTCCCTTTCATGAGGAGGCGTGAAGGAGCTGAATACTAAGGGCATGCTGAGAAAGACCTACCTGGTGTTATGAGTTATTTATTTGACTGACCGTAGCACTTGAATTGTACCCATGTGGATACATAGTATGTGAGAATTAGGAGATGTTAGGGAGAATCAGAGAGGAAGTTTGGAGGTGTCTTTTACAATGTTGATTTGATGAAGTTGAAGTTTTCTGTTTAAACCCATTGAAAGAGATGTTATTTGTTTCATATGTGCCCTGTCAAAAGGGGGACGTCAGAGCAAAGTGGAACCATCTAGAGGGAGGGGAGATTTCACCCTCCATTGAGAGCTGCTGAGCCTGCTCAGAAGTGAGATGCTTTCAGAGCACGAAGTGGCACGGGCAGGAGAGTGAGAGTGAGGGTGAGGGTGCAGCAAACAGGGAGACTGGAGCACCTGGAGACTGAGAAACTGTTGAGAAATACAAGGAACAGATACAGGGCTGGCCATAGAGGTGACAGTATTTTCCTGGGGATCCAGTGGAGGCTATCTAGAATTTGTTGCAATTCTAGCAAGTTCACTGAGTAGGAAACTAAAGGCAATTGTGGGAACAGTGTCTGCTTGCAAGGGCACAGTGGGCAGAGGAGATCTGTTTTGATTTTTATTTCTTCTTACTTAATCATTTTGAGTTTTCTTTATTTAAAAGCCAATTAATCTAGTTTATTATATAGTAAAAACCCCTGCTTTTTTGTTTAAAAGCTTTATTGGCTTTTTGGAGTACTCACAAGAAAAAGATCTAGGCGGTTCAATTTCAATAATATGTCTGACAGATTCTCATGCCATCCATCTTAAATCCATTTTATTTCTTTAATCACTTGCATGCCCTGGTCACAGTTCCCAGGCTTGGTTTGCTTGTACAGTAGCTTGCAATTTGCACTTTTTAGATACCTGTATGTCTGATAGACAAGGCAAATTACATTTCTTTTGTGACTCAAGCACAGGTGGCTGTATCCAAAAGGACACTCACTTGTGTCCTCACTATGTTTTAACCAACTTGAGAAGTTTACTGTCAGTGAACTAAAGTCTGAGACTGTATGAGGATGGAGAAAATGCATTACTCTCTTTTTGTCACACTAATGCTCCTCGATCTGTTGCTTAGCAGATCAATTTTCATATGTTTCCTAAATATGTGGAATCGAATTACTTATGATCATTGCATAATTAATGTAACTTGAAAATTGGGAACATAAGACAGACATATAACCACCCACACCCTCCAACCAAGCCATTACTTTGAAAGTAGTTTGGTGTTTACATGTCTAGAGACATGACTTTAACAGCTTGGTTCTGCAGAGAAAATATCGTTAGAAAACAAAAGATCATAAAGGAAAGTTGCATATTTTTCATGTACATAGCAATGTATTTGAAGGTACAAATGTATCCAAATGTCTACACATATATGTACACTTTATGGATATAAATGTGTGTATTCATTAAAATTCCTGTTTGCATGGATGTAGCTATTTTACAAATAACTCTTAGCTGATTAATATTTAAAATTAGCATTTAACGTTAACATAATACATTGAATTGTAAAAAGTACATCTGTTCTAGAATACATATTTTTATTGCCAACTGCCTCTTTATAACAGTCTTCCCCTCAAATTCCTACCTTACCCTCTCCTTGCCCTCCACTCTCCCCATGTTTTAAGCATCATTTGCTGATGAAATACCCACTTGGTGTTAACAAGTGGAGTAAAATAATATGTTGATGGCTTGAATTCCTGTTGGTATTCTGATGATCCGAGTAGAGAGAGTGATGTGCTGTCACTCCTGCCGTAACTGTCCAAGGTTGAGAATTTTATTACATCTTTCAAAATATCTTTTTACTTTCATCTGAAAATGAAAACAAGTTGAATAAAATCCAGTTTACATTTGAGCTGGGCTGCATACTCACTTATGTATATAAAATTAAACTTGGTTTCCTAAGGAGTTTTATCTGTTAATACAATTTTTGTTCCTGCTTTATGACAATTATCATATATGGATTTTTTCTTTCTTTTTTTTTTTTTTTTTTTTTTTTACTGCCACAGTTTGAAGTGAGAGCATTAAGTTAAATTAATTTGACTTTGGTTGGCAAATGGTAATAGTAGTACTTTAACAGCTGTTTGCTTTCCTGAATTGTCCTTGGTGCTGAAATTGCTTTTGTATCTAAACAGCAAAATGTGTTTATAGGGCTACAGAATATGGAGATAAATTTAGCCTGTCAAACAGATATTATTGGGGTTTTTTTGTGCTGTGTTTCTGGGAGTGGATCCTGGCTACAGTGCTTTAATTCCAAGTTGTCTGTGCCTTTGGACATCTTACAGGACTGTTAGTGGAGGTTTTCTGTTTGATTTATGACCTTGCATGTATGGACTTCTGATCAGATTTTATTCTCATTTAGTGCAAGAGGGGCTAATTATGAAAGTGACAAAGACTCTTTCATTGTGCTAAAGCTTTTTGAATGACAAAAAAGAGAGCTTTAAATGAAAATGAACTTTAACAAGGCATTTTCACATTGAAGTGATACACACTCTACCACTGATAGAGTAATTCATTTTCAACCCTTTCTGATTCTATAAACACATTGTCTCACAAGATCAGTAATTTTTTACCTCTCAGGCTAATGAAGAGTGGATGGTAGACCAATGAATTCTCTTTTTGCAGAACTGTTTTGACATTCTTAATTTTTTCTTAAATATCAAAGAAAGGACAAAGAGCTGTGATTTTATTGCATTAATATTAATAATCATTTATCTGCCAGAGAAACATTTAAATATCACTTGACATTTGCAGAGAAAGATTAATGTTTAATTTACTACAAACATAGAAATACTTTGAAATAAAAGGAAACGCTTCTGGATTTGGCAAAATGAAAAAAAAAACCCAACAAAATTAAGACAGACATTCAGATATAATAAAATATTCTAACCATAGCAGAAGACAAAAACATGTTGGTGCCATCTAAAATGTCAATATTTAAATTATCACTTCTGATTGAAAAAATAACACTAACTAGATAGTTTTTTAAGGTCTAATTTAAGCTTTAACTAAACAAAGATAAATGAGGGTAAGCAGTTTTCTGTTACATCCATGTGGGTACAGTTAAGAAGGCCTGCTATTAATTCTATCAGTATTATGAAAACAAACCAATGTAATGTAGTTCCTTGGTACTACATAATTATATATAGTACCTTGGAGTGAAGCTAGGGTATAAACAGTATTGGCATTTCATAATTATTGGTAAGACTGAAAGTCAAGGAGGGCTTCCAGAACAGGCTGGTGACTGGAGGAAAAGAAAAGCACAGGAGTCAGAAAATCATATTAGTAAAAATACAGGAACAAGTTCCATTACCTACTGGTCTGGGTTTGTGTGGCGGGGTTTTGGCAGTGGGGGAGGGTCTGCAGGGGTGGCTCCTGTAAGAAGGTGCTAGAAGCTTTCTCGGCTCCAAGTCGACCTGCCTCTGGCCAAGGCCGAGCCCACCATTGATGGTGGTAGCGCCTCTGGGAGAACGTATTTAAGAAGAGGAACCGGCGGTGAGGAGTGGGATTGGAATGTGAGAGGAACCCCTCTGCAGATACCGAGGTCAGTGAAGGAGGAGGGGGAGGAGGTGTGCTGGAGAACGTTGATGCCCCCGCAGCCCGTGGTGAGATGGCAGGCTGTCCCCCCCCAGCCCATGGAGGGGAGCGGGGGAGCAGATGCCCACCTGCAGCCCGGGGAGAGAGGAGCCCACGCCGGAGCAGGGGGATGGCCCCGAAGATGGCCGTGACTCCATGGGAAAGGCCATGCTGGAGCAGTCTGTGACTGAAGATTGGCCTGCGGAAAGGACCCATGCCGGAGAAGTTTGTGAAGGACTGCAGCCCATGGGAAGGACTCACTTTGGGGAAGTTTGTGAAAGACTGTCTCCCGTGGGAGGGACCCCACGCTGGAGCAGGGGAAGAGTGAGGAGTCCGCCCGCTGAGGAGGAAGGAGCAGCAGCGACCCTGTGTGACAAACTGACCCCAACGCCCATCCCCTGCTCCCTGAGCCGCCGGGGGGAGGAGGGAGAGAAAAGCAGGAGTGGAGTTGAGCCAGGAAGGAGGGAGGGGTGGGGGGAAGGTGTTTTAAGATCTGGTTTTACTTCTCATTATCCTTGTTTTGATTTGATTTGTAGTAAATTAAATTTATTTTGTTTTTTCCCCAAGTTGAGTCTGTCTTTTGCCCGTGACCATAAGTGGTGAGTGATCCCTCCCTGTCCTTGTTTCGACCCATGAATGTTTCTTTATATTTTCTCCTCACCCCACCAGGGCCTGTGGGGAGGAGTGAGTGAGTGGTGCATGGTGCTTTGTTACCAGCTGGGCTTAAATCACGACACCTACAGAAGGATCCAAATGCAGTATAATAAAGAGAAAAGTACGGAAATCACCTTGTTCTACAAAAGCACGTCAGACTAGGAACTACAGCAGAGGAGTAGGTGAACAGTGAAGTTGTGTATCAGTCTAATCTGATGAAATGGCTAAAAATGTACTCAGGCTGCATGAAAGTCTATCTGTAAATTTTATCATGGAGATTATATTACAAGATTTCACTTCTAGGCAATGAGATAATGGGATTAATGTATTGAATGAGAATAACATTTCTAGCCCCCAAACTGTTTTTGTGACTAGATGGATAATGGCGTAGAGAACCAAATTCAGTTTCATAATAAACTAAAATAAGACTGTTCAGATCCAGTGTTTGTACTGAAAGTCTATCCTTACAGTAGACCATTGTTCAAGGAAATTTTTGTATAAGATACGGAAGGAAAGTTTTAGCTATAAAATCAGTAATTTCTTAGTTAGAGAAGGTTCTTCTTCAGGATCCACCTCAAAAAGCAAGATTCTTTTTTAAGAAAGTACCTGGAGCCTTTCCATTAATACTCTTCTTTTTCTTTTTAATAAAAAAAAGCAAATTTATTTACAGCTCTGGTGACTTTGGAGAGGTCCTTGAGAATATAATTTAACTATAGGTCTCCAGGCTGATTGAGGTTTCCATCAATTAATTTTCCTCAAGTGGCAGTTTCTAATTATACTGTGGAAGGATTCCCCTTCTAGGGGAAATGGTGGTTCTGTATATCAGGCACCAAACTAGCCCCAATGCAGAATTACAGCATTACCGTACAGTTATAAATCAACAGAAATGTCCTCACTTGTAGGAGGAAAGAACTGTTTTGCCTTTTGCATTACAAGAAATCATAGGGTCTTTGCAAAATGATGACTATATTGAGTAGGAAACGTTACATAAGTAGGGCTAAAGCAAGGTACTTAAGAATAAAGAATATGCAGCTTTTAACATTTTTAACCGTTTGTAATGTGTTGCTTGCACACCTGTGATGTCTAGGCAGCAGGTAAATATGAGAATGTTTTACAATAGAGTCTACAGGTAGCAACAGATTTCAATGCTGTACATTGAGCATCAGGCCCTAACACAGTAAGTATTTAGAGATACGTTTCTCCCTGCTACACACCAATAATGGTACATCCCACTGTGGTACCGTAGTTCATATTCCCTGATCTGCCCTGGTGGTTGCTTCCGTGGTTAAGGCTGCAGACGTTGTTATAATTTATTTATTAACTTATTAATTATTTATTTAGGATAGCACCCATTATATGCTAAGTCACTTCCAAACAGATATTTCCCCAAATGCTTTTCCTTTAAGAGCTTCGCTTTGAAAGATGTGATACATACACAGTTGTGAGATACCGATTTTGATAGCATATACTTTGTTAAAGAAAGCTGAGTTTCATGACATTAATACAAAACCTCTTTGTATTCTGATTTTCCTTTAACAAAGGTTCACTGCCATGGATAAATAACTGCCCATCTGTCATTGGAGGCCTTTGGGGAATTGATAAAGAGGGAGCAGTGAAATCAGTAGTCTACTGTTTTTCTGGGGATTTGGTGGTTTTGGTGTAGTGGGTGTGCAATGGCCATCTTAGGGCGTGGGCCTCTGATTTTTAAGGATTCTTGACACTCCCTACTAAGTTGATGCATTGCTGCTTTACTGCTGCCAGTTTCTGTAGTTACCTGATTTTGTAACTTTATTTGGAGAGTTTGTGCTGCAGTCTTGGGCTCTGCTGATACTTTTGTAATTCATACGAATCTCACAGATGCAGGAGAAGGAGTCAAGAGACTGACTCCATTTTATCCATCCTTTACAATTTCCTTACACAGTGAACATTGACATTTTATTCTTTACAGCTCCATTTTTTTAGGTCCTTTAACTGAAAGCATCACTATTAATTGATAAGGGCAATGGTGAAATAAGGCTTTTTGGCTGCAAGTGATTAAATATCAATCTCATTTGATAAAAACTATTTAATTCCTTCAACAAGATTTTATTATATAATTCCTTTATACATATGTAAGCCTGCTGTTTACCCAATGATATTTGTAGTATATTGGGATATCTGTTGCTTGTATATTGTGCTGTTCTGCTCATGGTGGTGTTTGAGCAATGATGATCACTAAATCTTCAGGATTACTTGTTGCTCTAAACTGGGATCACCATTAAGACCGCTCCTCTTAATGAACATAAAGAGACAGGAAATATCGAAGTTCTCCTAGTTGCTGTCTTTTTAAACAGTATTGTTTAATCTTCTGGATTATCTTTAAAGGAAAGTTGCAAATGATGTACGTAGGTGGTCTTTGTGATTAACACATGCTAGAACTTTAAAATTATTTGTATTGTGAAATCTGTAATAGTATCCTCATTGCAGGAGGAGCCTCAAAAATACTGCTCAATAAATTCTAATCCCTATATTCTCCCTTCCCCCTCGCCCAGACATCATTCAAACACTGGTGACCAAGAAAAGTATTTTCTTCTGAAAGGAAGAACTCATCCTAAAACTATCCTTTGGTGGCACTGTCCAGACTACTAAAATATGAATATCTTTTTGTAACTGTTTTTAGTAAAAGAAAATAAATCACAGCATCATCCCCACCAACTTTCTTCTCTTTTATATTCAGATAATAAAACAAATTTAAGCTGGTTTATGCCTCTTTCCTTTTTCAATCAGTCCTTCTTTCTTAGAGGTTTCCAATTTTCTTAATTTTCTGTGTGGAAGACAATTCTTTGGCTTGCTTAAAAATGGCCTTGTACATTTTTCACTTCATTCAGAGGCTAGTCCCACAACTTTCTTTTAATCTAATGATTCAGATTAGCTGCTGTGGGTGATAGATTCTGCCACCTACTCTAATTCAGATAAAAGTTTTAATTTATAAAACTCCTGTGGGTGTTTTAGTGTAGGCCACACTGTTCATTAATATTTCTGCAATTTAACTCAATACAAAGGAAGTATAGGTCTATTCATTATACTTGTTTGGGACCACTGAGAAACAGTAACTGTAATCCCAGATACCCTTAGGAAATGGGTCTAGTGCACCTTACTTACATCACTTGTGAGGAAAAATATTGGAAAGAGTGGAACTCAGACTGTGATCCTGAAAAGGTGTGGAGAATCAGATTGTGCTGTCATTGTTATGAATTAGAAGCAACACTATTAAAATCAATATTCTTGCACCAAAAGAAATAGGACAGTTGGAAAGGATAAGAACATTTATAAGTTTTGGGTTCACTGCTCTTCTCCATATTGTTGCTGAATCATTTGGTAGTGAAACAAACAAACAAATGGAGACCTATAACTCTTATATACCCAAAAGGTCAATAAAATTTATTTTAATGCTATATTGATAGATAAACAAGAAAAGTGTAAAAGCTAGAATTTTCATGTGTTGTCAGTCACAATTAGATTTTATCACATTGTCTAATTACAATAAAAGCTCGATCAGAATCGTTCAGCCTCTGTAAGTTATGCATTAATATGTACATCTCAGTTTACCCTTACTAGCGATGGAAGCTGGCCTTTTACCAATTGCTGCTAAGAGCTAAGACAGTCATTGTTCCCGTACAATCTTTTTCACAAAAGCTACTGATTTACTGTCCTTTCGATGTCACTATTGATAAAAACTTAAAACATATTGGAAACACAGCAATTTCAACTTGCTTAATTGAGGAGAGAGGGTAGAAAAGAGACTACAAATGAAAGCCTGTCCAGCTTCACAAGCCATGTGCTTTTGAAATGCTTTGCCTATTTGATAGTCTTGAATTTGTCAAAGGCGATTTGGATTTTGACCGAAAGCTGAGTCATGAACATTGCTGTTGTTTTAAGTGAAACATCAGGTTCTTAAAAGAATACGATATTGTTGAAGAGTATTGAGGTTTTTTTCCAAAATGTTGATTTCACTGTAGCAGCATAGATACTACTTTGTATTGCAGAGCTTAATATGTGCAATTTTAATAACTTAAAGTATACTTTAATTTACAAGGTGTTGTATATGTGTTTTTTATTGTATTGTCTTTTCATTCAAATCATGTGCTTTGCAGTTTCAAGAATCTTGATTTGTCATATGCTTTGGGCAGGAGTCCAGGAGATGATGCAAAAACAGTCACAGGTTTTCAGAGATCATCACTATTTCGTTAGATTTTTTCCTATTTAAAAATCAAATGCTATTTAGAAGTTGTTTAGGACTTCTCACCAAACTATTTTTTATAAATTCTTTTCACAGACAGAGACCATAAAACCAGTGGGAATTTACAACTGATATTCTTAGATGCACTTCTTTCAGAAGATATCTAATCTTTCACTCGAGAAGTTTTTACAGATCTCGGTCCCTGTAGTTCCTGTTCCATTTAGAATGTATCAATAAAATTTCTTTGCATTATCATCTCAATGTGTTTTGTGATCTTTAAGGATGAATTCCATTGAGGGTATTCCATATTCTACATTTCACCTTATTTTGTGAAATATAGAGTTGCATGAAAATATAGATTAATACTGTTTGGCTATCTTGGACTCGATCCCAGGTTCAACTGGTGAAAATGATGTATATTCCAATCTGTTCCTTGGTTGTTTTTGTTTAAAGAATTTGTATAGATTGAAATGCAGCTGCAAGTGTATTAGTGATTTTCTATTGCTTACTTGTCAAGATTTTTATTGTGTGGATGAAAAATAGCATTTCAAAACCTGGCAGCATATTGACAAAAACAGAAGAGCACTTTGTGTAATTCTCTTTTGAAAAACTACCTCTTTAAGAGACAGAGATTGCCTCAGCTACTTCCATTCATATGTATCTTGATCAATAGATTTATTGATAGCTTTTAGCCAAGATTTAATTCTTTTTTTCTCCTCAGTTCACCATGGTGCTCACTTTTCAGAATTAAGAAACTAGAATTAGGCTCCTATAAGCAAGGCATACAATATGCAAGTGCTCTAGGTGTAAAAGGAGGCATTTGACCTTTTGTTGCTAATCTGTGACAGGTGCAGGCTATTTTCTTCCAAATGGTGTTAATTTTCATGTGCAAATCCACCCCCTGAAACCTGCATTCTATATATCCACCACAGGGGAATTGGTGGTCATCATGAGTACTGTAATGGACAGCTGAGAGGGATAATCACTGATATTTCAGCACATTCATGCTTGCGACTCAGTCGTTTTTAGTGCACTTCTGTTTTCACTGCTTATTAGGGAGGCTGAAGTTAGTTATTCATTGCTGGACAAAAAAAGTGTCTGAGAAAGTTCATGTGCAGGGAACAGCACATTGTTACAAATTAGTTTCCTTTACCATTTCTGGCAAACTCATTACAAAGTAATCGCGCCCTGCGCTGAAGTGCACTTCCTCTGGGACCAATAACTGTAAATAAGCAGGGCTGCAAGCTGGCTGATAAGTTGTTGTTCTGAAGATAACGGTCCTTTTTAGCAGAGTGTTTGACCTTTTTCTTTATATTGCCTCAGGCTTGTCTAAGACCCTCAAGGTCTATTTTTCATCTTAAAATTCTCTGTAGGAAAGCACAATGTGTGGTTTAAGAAGATTTTAGGATTGCTTAACATATCTATATTTTCTTTTCTAGCATTTTTATGATAATTGTTAGAATGCTTAGTAAGTTTAGCTAGCGTTTTCTTAAGCAGGTTTTCTTTCTTTGTGTAAAGTACACTTTTTATTGATGTAGGAAGCAATATACGTTAATATTTTATGAGGTCTAAGTGTATGTTGCATGATTAATAAAATAGTAACGTTGGGTTTTTTTCTGACTTTTAAAGAAACTTGAAACATGCTATTGACCCCTGTCACTATTCACATTTTGAGAGTATTGCACTAAACGTTACTCTGTAAAGCAATTTAAGCAAATATAGTTAAAAATTTCAGCTTGAATGATTAAAGAAAAGCATGTCTCTTTTTTTCTCAGTATGTTAAGAGTATTGAACAGAACTGCAACTGAAAATTGAGCATGTCTTAAAAACAAACCCCAAGGCTAAGTGGAAGTCAGTTTGTAGACATTTGGGAATTTGATTTGTTCACATCTTCCCATCAGTTTAAAAAGATCTGTGCCAGTATATCTGTAAAGTAAAATAATAATAGAAAAAAACCCCCACTAATTTCAGAGTGCATAGGAGAAAAAATCCATAATGTTTTGTAAAGTGCTGGCTACTGTAATAAATTGTTTATTTTACTTTTAAGATATAGTCAGAAAGCCGTTTGACAACCAGACGTGCACCCAAACTGTAAAAAAAAATTTAAACAAGAAAAGTTTTAGAATGCCAATAAGTTCAGATCTTACTGCTTGTAATGTTGTTGGGCTTTTTTCCCTTGCAGATCACATTACTCGATCAGCTCATTCATTTTATAGATAACTTAAATAACATTATTAATATCTTATGTTTTATAACGTTAACCCCCAAATATAATGCCAATCACAAACAATGGAGTGATGATGCTTTAAAAAATGTTGTATAATTTCATAGATCCAACTTCTGTATTTATTGCATGGAGTGGTGATGATTTCATGCGGGTGTGAACCCAAAGTAAAGCCAAGCTGATGTTTTAGTAATGTGAGACTTTTATCTTTGATTTTAAAAGAATGTACTTAACCAATATAGTTATGAACAGACCCTCTTACTGATATCACAAATTACCAGACTAGCAATGTACACAGAATAAAAACCATGCATCGGAAGTGTCTTACAGTAGTTGTATCAAGACTGAAAACTACTGGTAGGTACATTACACAAAATTGGTGCTATCTAGCTCTGTCTTAAATATATCATCATTTCTGCACAGAAACTGTCCACCTCAGGTACTGCAAAGCAGAGTGTATGTATTACATAATTGCACAGAGATCCCTTTGGCATAGGAGGAACTTACTGTCTAACCATTCATTAACCAGTTTTCTCTCTTGCTATACATTTAACAAAAAAAGAAAAGAGAAATTTTAAGGAAGCTTATAGAACTATTAAAAAATAAAAGCAGTTTAGAAGTTGTTTGCACTTAAGAAAAAAATGTTTATTTTCAGTGTTAAAATATTAAAATGGTATAATGGCTAAATGGAATAGCATAATCAATGTTTAATTCCTGTTTCATAATTTCTAATGCATTTCACTGTGTTACCTGTGGTATAAGAATATAATTCTCACACATTAGAATAAATCTATTTCCCATGATTACAGCAGTGTGAAGGCAGTATGTAAAATTGTTAACTTTGTGAGATTAACACTGGGAAGTTTATATCCTTTCTTGGACACCAAAAAATGTTTTTCAGTGGCACTATCAGTTTTCTACAAAGCATCTCTTAAAGCGAGGAAGTGTTTTGTTCTTACAGTTCTAGGCTTCTTTGTACCAAAACTGCCATCTTGTTTAATGACATTGCTATGTGGGTTGAAATTAGGCTGACAGATTGTGAGCAAAGGCTGTGATATTACAAACAATAGTCTATTGAGCATGAGGAACTTGTTGAATCGGTTACCAAAGGCATTAGTGTTAGGTCCAGCCTATTTAGCATCTGGAAGACAGAAGAAATAGTGGGCTAATGAAATGTACAAATGATACTAAACTGCAAATGGCTGCAGGTGACTATGGCAGCTGACGTGTACTACGAAGGAGCCTAGTAAGAGGCAGTTCTGTAGGCAAAAAGTAATTAAGTGAGATACAATTTACAAAAGGAAAAAATACTGCATTAAGAGGGAGGTAAGTATTTAAATCAAGTATTACAGATAAAGAGAGAAAACAGTGTTGGGAGTCCCAGGGAATCATGCACACAATGATTAAATTGTTAAAGGTTCTGCTGGATTTTAGATGGGTATATAGGTTTTCCAGAGCAGACTGGCTTGGAGTGGTTCCAGCATACGAACTCTTTACCATCAGTGATTTCACTGACATTGGTATAATTCACCAGTGCTACTGTACGGATGCTATGGACTCTGTAAAGTAGTTCTGAGTGGGCCATCTGACCCCCATACAGTTCAGATCAGTTTGATGTTGAAAAAGAAGCTGAAATGTGCAATAGGTCAGAAATCAAGGTCTCTTTTTGCTCTGTTTTTATTTATTCACTTAATAATATTTTAGTTTCCTATGCCTTGCAGTACAACTTTTTAATGATCTTTGAACTTAAAATATAAATTTAACTACTTCTGTGTCCTTTGGAAGTAATTCAATCAAAATTTGTACCTCTGGTCTGTGCTGCAGATAACTTAATCCATATCTGGAATTGTTGGGATCATTGGGAGGCATGTATACCTAGTAGTTTACAAGCTGGACCTAGTCTGCAGTCTGTGTTCATCCAGCCAGCTGCCTTGATCTTATAGAATCCATCAGCATCACATGCATAACTCAGGTTGAAGTGAGTCTGGGCACCCACACATGAAGCTTTGTCCAGAGAGAGCTTAAACGGTGACTTGTGAGGCAACTGGAATCCAACCTATGCTGTTGAACAGCTTGGACCACCTAAATTCTGAAATACATGAGGAATATTATTTTCCCAGCAATGTCATATGTGCATGACATTTAATGAAAAATACAGTAAAACAAAGTCCTTTAATTAAAGGTATTACAATGCAATAGCTTGGTTTTACCATTCTTATTTACTTTGGATAATAACCTGTAGGAAATGGTAGTTTACGTTAAGGTTCAGGTTCTGTTCTTGTGAATAATAGTGATGGGTTTGACCCCTGTGGCAGAAAGTGCACTTGGATATGTAAGGGACTTAACTGAGTCAGGCACATGTGGTGGGTTGACCTTGGCCAGCTGCTAGATGCCCACCCAACCGCTCTCTCACTCGCCCTCCTCAACAGGACAGACGGAGAAAATAAGACGAAAAAGCTTGTGGGTCAAGATAAAGACAGGGAGATTGCTCACCAATTGCCATCACAGGCAAAACAGACTCGACTGCGGGAAAACTAATTTATTGCCAGTTAAAATAGGTTTGGAGAGTAAGAAACAAAGAGAAATTCAAACACCACCTTCCCCGTTTCCCAGGATCAAGTTCACTCCCCCCACAGCGAGCAGCGCAGAGGGATGGGGGGGCTGCGGTCAGTCCATAGCAGTTCCTTTCTGCCCCTCCTCCCTCCTCACACTGGGCCCTTCCCACAGGGCCGCAGTTCCTGTCAGGAGAGTCTGCTCCAGAGTGGGTCCTCCATGGGCCACTGGTCCGTCTGGAAATATCCACCGGCTCCAGCCTCTCCCCACAGGACACAGGGCAGTCTCTGCCCCAGAGCCCGGAGCACCCTCTTCCCTCCTTCTCCTCTGACCCTAGTTCTCCTCAGACTCCCTCACTCCTCACTGCCTGTGTGGTGGTTTTGCCCTTTAAGTACATTTTCACTGAGGTGGCCTCCACCTTCGCTGAGGGGCTCCGCTGTGCCCTGGGTGGGGCTGTTGCGGAACCGCCCGGAACCGCCCGGAACCGGCTGGAACCGGCCGCAGCTGGCGTGGGGCAGCGCAGCCTCTCCTCAGAGAGCTCAGCTCTGGAGCCCCCGCAGCCAGCACCTGGGCACGAAAACCCAATACAGCAGATGACATTATTTATATTTGGCGAAGGTATTCTAGCTGTACAATATTGCTGTTTTTTTTTCCAAATATTTCATATGCCAAATGTATCCTTCAGGCAAGTGTTTAGGAACAGATTGTTAGCATGAAGCGGTTTTCTGCAGAGGGAATCAGTGAGGAGAATTTTCTTCTGAAAAGAAGAATGTGGGTAGGAAAGTAGATGATAACATTAAAAATAGGGAAGATTAAAAATGTTCAATTAGTAAAGACAGAAACAACGTAGGGTAAGGAAGAAATCCTGCAAATATATTGATGAACAGCATTGAAAATGTTTTTTCCTGCTTCTTTTCCACCCCAGAACAACGGATCAGCCAAATTTTGCTACTTGTGCTCATACTGAGTAGCGTGTTACCAATGAACAGTCATATTGACTGAAATGGGACTTGCTGAGGAGGGAATTGTTTAGCTCAAATAGCATTATATATAACTACTTGAACCCAACAGTATATATCCAACCCAAAAATATGTATCTAAACCCCAAATATGTCTGAAACCATAAAACCATGTCATCTTACCATGCTTTTTTTTAAAAATAAGTATAATTTAGCACATGAGCTAAAGCATGGCCCTGTCTTACAAGACCTGATGAGCTGGGTTTTGGATTGGATCAGGAAAATGTGAAGTCTTATTTTTGTAGTGTATAAATGAAATGGACAGTCTAAACCCTGTCTTTAAAAATCTTGGCACACTTCAAAGGAAAAATGCCAATTTAGCAATTTAAAAGCACTTAGCAAGTTTTCCCAGTGCTGAACTTCATTTCTATAGCCAGTGTGGTTGCTTGCTGAATAATGCCATAGGGGACAATGTAGCTCTGACTATATTTAAAAATATTATTCCATGAAATTCACCAGGAAAAAGCTGAGGCGAAATCTTACAGCTTTGTTTGTGTCTTTGGAAGGAGGTGATAACAGCTGCAAATGGTAAAGGAAAAGTATTAAGCTAGCTTTTGAATCACAAAGGAGATGAAGGCTGGCCCATCTGTGGGGAGAGAGGGACCTCAGAGCACCAGCCAGAGGGTCCAGGTGGAAATTTGGGGACTCTTTAGTCTTAGAGGTGCTTGAACATGAGCAGCAAATGGACAGAAAGAAATCCATACAGGTGCGGGCTAAAAGAGATGCAGAGACATAATCAGAAAAGTGGAAAATAAAAAAGGAAACGATTAAAAGGATGTTATAACACTTAACTGGAATACTTACATAAGAGAAGACAAAAAGTCAATTTGATTGAATAATAAAAATCCATGTTGTCTTCTTTTTGGTGTATTCATATGCATGTAGCTTACTGGTATGTATTTTATTTTGTGACTATGATCAAGTCTTTTAAAAATAATTCTGAACTGTTGTAAGGCTTATTATACTTACATATTTTAACCAACAGAGGTAGAAGTTTAAAAAACTTTTCTCAGTGTAGTTCCTGGAAAGTTTATCAGCCATTCATTAAAACGCATTCTTTTTCATATGTTTTTCATAGGTAACCTTGGACGGGTGGACCACATCACAGAGTTTGAGTATGACCTGTTCATTAGACCAGATACCTGTAACCCACGCTTTCGAGTTTGGTTCAACTTCACTGTTGAAAATGTAAAAGAATCACAGGTAAGTGATACTAGATTAGATAGTAAGGTAGCTTTAAAAATTGCTTACTCAGAACATATTTTCTTAAACAAAAAGGATGACATCCAGGGTTTGTAACTAAAAATTTGCTGTAAAATGTATCATCTTTGTTCTTTGAATTTTTATCAGTAAATGCAGGTATCAGCATGACTGGATATCACCATGTTTTTCAGCTAAGACAAGAAGTAATTACAAAGACAGTATAACATTTGCCACCTAACAGGAGTTTTATTAGTAACGGCTGCTATATATTTGTGTTAATATATACAACCAAAATATATGTGTTAATATATGAAGAGGAAGTCCATTATAGCTGTTCAAATATTATCACTCAAGTCTTCATTTAATACATGTAGAACAATGAGGTAGCACTGCAAACTGGCATTAGTGACTTGTAGTAGAGGAGGAGTTGCCTGCCACTGTGTGCCTTGTGAAAGAGGAGGTTTAAATGTGAAACAACTTGATAGGCAACTGTTTCACCTACTTTTAAATAATGTTTCTTTGCAGTAAAAATACCACATGAGAAAGAAACTTCCTTGCTCTATTTTTTCACGTCACGTCTTAAACTAAGCCCCCCCCCCCCCAAGTTATGTACTAACTTTCACACTGACAAATCAAAAAAGATTTAATTCCACTTTTCACATGTACCTTGCATTTTATTCTGGTGTTCTGTCTTAGTTTATCATAATCAGGCTGTCATTTTCACTTAATGGAAAGAAAACATATTTAGTTAAGAGAAAAAACTGCAGAGGCTTGATATTTGTATTCCTATGAGACTAATATCTTAATATCCACCACTGTACCAGTCCTGTTACAACTAGAAATCATGAAATTGTTTATCTGTCTTCCTGGAGCCTGATACTTTATCAGACAGACCCTTTCCCCTGCTGTGCCTTACTCAACTATGATCAAATTATATAGTCATGAGATGAATGGGAATCTGTCTCAAGGAGGCAAAGAGATCTGGTAGAAAGATACAATATATATCTAGTGCTTACAGGATATTTGTTTTCATGGTTGTCTACATGAAAGAAAATGGTTTCACTACTAAGTTTGACTTGTGAGGTCTGTTTTTATAATGTGTGTTCCTCTAATCTTTTTTTCATCTCTCCAATTTCCGTTAAAATGAGACCTGCATGAACATAATCTGGTCTGGAACCTTTTTTAGGTCTTTGTACTAGCGGACATGGGCAGTATTAGTCATTGCATCTCGGCTATATTAAATGGATGTTAGAAATTGCTACATCAAACATACTGTGTAATCTGGTTTGTGCATTTTGATTATTTTCTTTTATGTTTTACTAGAAAATAATAACAAGGAAACCCAGTATTGCTTAAAAATATTCCATTAATACACAAGTAACTTTGATCACTTTATGTGTAAAAGTAGATACTTTAATAACTCTATATAAATAATTACCTGTATAATATTTTATTTATTTTTGATGTATCATATAGGTGATATGAGAGAAAAGCAGCTCTATGCATTTATATATCCTAGGTCTGGTTTCAGCCATTTAGATGAGCACTCAAAAGGAGTAGCTACTTTTATTAGTTTTATATATTGTCTATATTACATTTCTTCTCATTGTTCCTCTTCCTTCAACTTCAAATTCTTAAACAACTTTGTTTACTTAGATTTGAAAATATCTTGAAGATTTTCTTCTCATTATAAGGATATCTCCAGTTTTGCTTGACATTTCACACTAAAGCCTTTACTCACAAAGAAATTTATTTCAATAGTATCATGAGAAAACAAGAAACCTCCTTTCATTACCTGAATTAGCAATCATCCATTCTGTTTTTCTGCTGTTGCATCAGACCAATCATTGACACCCAACAGGTTAAAACATTGGCACCCAAATAGATAAAAAAGTGAACGAAAAAGACACAGTGTAAAAACAACAGCTGTACAAATACTAGGAACACATAATTGCGCTGTATGTATTTCTGATTTAGGTGTCAGTTTAACTACTGGCTAGTAGTGCAGTTTTTATTATATGTTTAGTGCAGTATTTTGTGTTATTAATCTAGTGATAAAAGAAAAGAAAC
This sequence comes from Aquila chrysaetos chrysaetos, assembly GCF_900496995.4. NCBI lineage: Eukaryota > Metazoa > Chordata > Aves > Accipitriformes > Accipitridae > Aquila > Aquila chrysaetos. The sequence goes on along the minus strand of NC_044015.1, from coordinate 35,055,567 downwards.
ACCTATTAGACATTCCTGCCAATCTCACTGTCCATGCATTATTGTTCTGTAGAGAACAGGTTTTTTACATTCCAGTTTCAATTTTCTTAAGCCATGGAGCTTCCAATTCCTGTGTCTCAAAACTGTTCTATAGACTCATCTCACTTACAGTATTGCTTGATTTTTAGCCTAAAGCTTTCCTTTATTTAATCCCACTATTCCCAGTTGCAATTCTGCTTAGTAATAGCTCCTCTTGGTACAAATAAATCCTCATCATCCTTGGCTAACATTTATATTTCTGTAAATTATAACATTCCTCATCATTTGTGTCTCAACCTAGCTATCATGTTTGGTTCTTTCAGCCCTATATCCAACAGAGCACTTTACCTTTAAGTGTTTAAGTATTTTTCCGCTTTGGGGCCTCTGGACTTTCATCATAAGTGAATCTTTCCAGCCCTTTGATAATTAGCCTCGTTTCCCAGGGAAACAAAGCTTATGTGATCATACTGTCTACTTGCTAGCCTAGGTTTTTGTGTGGCTGCTGATCTTTCTCCTCTCCTTTCTCCCTCAATAGCTTCTTAACTCTTGGCCAGTTTCAACACCACTGGACAGGAATTCCTGTAAGTTTCAGGAAAGCAGGCTGCCAGATGGGCAAGAGACCCATCTGTGTTCCCACTGGCAGAAAGGCTATAGTATGAGATAATTTCTTATTAAACATCAGAGAATCCACAGAGGAGATGCATGGGAGAAAGTACTCATTGGAATTTGCATTTTAAAGATACCAGAGAATCCAGTGATGAAATCCAAATCCATAGCACTTAGTCGTTTTGCTTCTTGCAGAACTTCTTGTTTTTGTTATTATTATTTCTCTTCCAGTTCCTTCAATATTTTCTTTATAGTGTGGAACTGAAATTTAATGGACAATTCTGAGTACATGAACATCCCAACTTACAGAGAAGGGACTCTAGTCCCTTTGCTCTGTTACTGTCTCAGTACAGACAGCTGAAAATTGCAGCAGCCTATTGTTGCTCTATCACTATGGAAACTCATGCCTAATTTGTTGTTCACTATCATACATAAGTCTTTTTCAGAATGATTGCTTCCTTCCTCCTGTTACGTATATCTTAGGTTACTGTTGTGCTTCAGCAACAAGGGCAGGTAATAGAGCAAAGTTCTGTAGCATAGCAGTGAGAGCCCTAATCTTTGCAGAATTATTTTTCAGAATTTTATGATAAACTCTGGTTTTTTTGATGTTCACTTCCCTATGTTGCAGTAGAACTGGTAGACTTTTTTTTACTCGGAAGTTGGTAAATTAACTTCTTCCTCCTCATGACTTGGACTTCTACCTCAGACATTTTATGTTGTCTGTTTTATTTTATACTTTTTTAGCAAGGAAAAAAATCAAAAGAAATAGCTAATGGCTTATATTTCTGGGAAAAAAGAAGCATCATATAAAATACCTGTGAGATGTAAAATTTGGTCTTTTGGTCTCCTTATACGGTTTCTGATGTGCAAGTCAGTTGGTCTGATAAGATCTGAGCTGTGGATTTTTTTGTCATTTGTTCAGTGACTTCAATTAACACCAATATTGGAAAAAAACAAAAAAACCCCTGATATGTTATATATAAGGACTATAATCATACAATGATTACACTTACAGTAACCATGAAAGGGAGAATGAAGGAAATAGGATTTGCTGTGGAACACATGGTCTCATGGGCAAAGCCTCCAATTTCTCTAATTATATATGTGTCACAGGCTGCTGTCTATTTCTGGATAATGCTCTTTATTGGGTAGGGTTTCTTTCCTATTAACTTCAGCCATGGTCCTTACAACACCATCTACAATTTTGCTAAATTCCTTCTCTGTAACTGGAAATTGGGTGAAAAAATGTCATCTCCAAATTGCATTTCAAGTATTTTAAATAGACAGTGCTTCAGGTGCATGATTACTTCTGAGCTAGAATATCTTTAAAGGTGTTAGTAGCAACAGGGATTCATTTGAGATTTGGGGGGAAAAAAAAAAGTGTGTCTGTGTAATAAATTATAAAAATATGCTAGTATACCAATATTGGAGGATTTTACAGTTGAAAAGAATGATTATTTCTCTTGGGGGCCATAGCCAGAAATTCTGCTCAAGTAGTTGACAGCCACTGTTCCAGATACTGTAGCCACACTAGAGAAAGATGATCTCTGTCCTGAAAAATTTACTTTTGAGAAATTTGAGAAGAGATAAAAGTTGAATACGACAAAGTGATGAAAGGATTAAAAATATCTGTGAGGATTTTAATTACTCTAACAAACAGCAACCATATTATACCAATAAGTAATGCACATCTAGGCCGCATGATATATTCTGTATGTGTATGTACCCTGAACAACTCTGCTGTCTGATGAATCATGTTCAGAACTGGTATTTTCACTGAGTTTAAAAAAAGAATTTCCAACAGAAGGGGTTTCCTAATAGTGCCAAATTTTGTTCTGTAAGTGTTGATAAACACATTTGGAGTTCTTCATCACAAAGGTACTTACAAAATATACCAAGAAGGATAGAGGAGAAGAATGGCTATTTGGCAGCTAGGATTTGATCATTACTTATTGTTAATAAATCAATCCAGATTGAGGTTAAAATCAAAGAACGAAATGTTATTTACTTCAAAGGCATTCTCTGTTACTTCAGTTGCAGTTGGACTGAGGCTAGGATTTTGACTCAAGATTTTGGGGTTTTTTTTGTTATGTATATGTATGGATCAGGAAAAAGGATAGCCTATTCTTCTTCAGAAATTTAAACAGGATGCCAAGGTAGGACAGATAATATCATAGCTGGACATTATTATGAATGCATGGAGCTCTCGTTACAGAGTTTTCTTTTTTTTGTCCTACACTGTTTTGTAAAATAAAAAAGGCTGTAAAATCTCTGTTGTCTTTAATTGATTAAATTTTCAGGAACTGTTTATTATTGGGATTGGATTTTATAGTTTGTTCAGGCCTCTTATTACTGTGCTAAAACAACCCAATGACCCTTAGTGGACAACTGCTTCTTATGTTATAGCCGTGATTGTTTAAAGATGTGAATGATATGTGTATAGGGAGAGATAATGTCTTTTACTATACCAATTGATACATTTTGGAGAAGCAGGGGGGAAGAAAAGAAAAACAGGGATGATTTGAGGTACTCAACCTCTTTTTCTGGCCTAAGATCTCATCTCATGCAGTTAATTCCTACAGAAGCTGCCTCCAAAGTAAGATGGAGTAAGGATGACATCAAAAGCAGTCTGAAGTTGGAAACAGGCTACCTTTTTACTTTCTTCTTCTTAAGCAGACATTCTTCACTCTACTGTCATTTGGTGATTTAAGTTACTGGTATCAAGATGCATTATAACATCTTACAGTCTTTCCAGTTTCTCCTTTTAGAAGACAGGTATTTTCTTTACTGTGCATTAAAGGCTGTATTGCATTTTCCTAGCTTTGGAAAAAGCATGTATAAAAGTGCATATATTTTTATGAAGGAGCACAGTTCTGAAATTCTGAAGACTTCTATAAAGCATTTTTTGACTTGCAACATTCTTTAATCAATCTGAAGTACACATTTTCTGTAGTGTGTTTCATTGCATATACCTTGTTACTAAATTAGGCATAAGTCATTCATTGTTGAATAGTTTGCATTAATAATTTATTAATCCTCTTCTGGTCAGCTCCTGTAATCTCTCTAAATAGCTCTTTATAATAATTTACAAGGAGAATCGCTAGATTATTTGAATTTTGTCTGTTTAGGGAGCCCCCAGCTCTTGCCCATCTTTATGTGCTCTTCTTATGTTAATTTTTAGCATGCTAGAAAGATACCTCTACCTCTTCCTGTATTTTGGTATTTTATTCACCCTTTACACAGGTACAAAACCTAATATTTTTCATGTACCAGTTTTGTTTTGTCATATAAATTGATTTTGTTTCCTCACTTCTGATACTTTTCTTGAAAATCATATTTTAAGAGATTAAAGGTAAAGGTACCTATGCGCTGCCTATCCAAGCACATTTAATGAATTAAAATTTAGAAATTTGAGATTTGGAAGTTTATAAAAAATAGGCATATAGAACTAATAAGCACTCCAAACAAAGCCATCATTTTAAATGCTTTCACTGACTTATCTTAATATAATGTGTATAAGAACTTGATTACTAAAAATGCTTATGTTGGACTGATTTTTGTACTCCATACAACCATTGCAGTGTAACATAGCAGAATCTTACTGGGACTCAGATTAAGAGTGGTGTGATATTGTTTGGTCCAAAATCAGAATCTTTAAAGCATAACACAAGGTCTTTGTTGCTGAAAAGATAAGATTTAAATTTATATTGCTTTTATAAATCTAGTTTTAGAGAAGGATTTTGGTTAGCTTTTAAAAGAAGCTTAGTACCTAGCATACCATAGCGTTTATTGTATGAATAGGTACAGTGTTTTAAATCTGCTTTTTACAGAAAATGTACATACTTGCCTAATTCCTTTCCTCTCTTTTTATGTTCTTATTAAATAGTAAACAATTGAAATGAAATTCAATTTTGTATGAAAACTTCATGGCAGAAGTTTGTATCTGTTACTGTTACTGCCAGTAATGTAAAACATGGATGTAGAAATAAAAGAAAAACTTCATGCAAATGAACATAGGATAATATAAATGTAAGAACATACCATAACGGGTGAGTTTTACATTTATGTCTGCTGCTCAGTTGAACTACTACCAAAGAGAATTAAATATTTATATTTAAATTTCATGCAAAGTTTTATGGGTGGGTAGTTTAGAGCTTCTTTTTTTTTTTTTTTGGCAGGAATAAGAATCTCCAATACTAAAAAGAGAATGTGTTTTAGGACTAGAAAGCTTTGAGACTTGAGCATTTGAGTTCTTGAAGCTTCTTTCTAACTGACTTTATCCTCTCAAAAGACAGGAACAGTTGTAAAACAAGTATCAGGTGACTACTGATGTAAGCAAAACTCTGTGATTGATTCCTTTTTGTTCTACAATAGTCTCATGAGTTAGTACTTCTAGGCAATCTGAGGAGAATGCATTTTATTTAGCATAGATGGTATGAAAATACCAAGAAATACATATAAATCCAGAAAGATAGAGGTTTTGTGGATAATTTTCTGTACCAACCCCTGTATCAGAACAGTATCATTCTGCATCTAAATTTTGTTTTTTTTTTCTTTCCTCCCTAGGATTTCTACTTCCCTAAATAAAAATCATGAATCTATTTAGCAGTTCTCAAATAGGCATCTATTTGTCAGTATTTGTTTAAGTTCCTGTTCCTCAGTGTTATTTTGAGTATCTGGTGTCTCAGAGAAACACTGTGGATACTGTTCAGTTTTACCTCTGCTATGACTTTATGGCAGCTGGAGTGGAGATATTAAATGAAAGTTTTCCAGGAAATCTGGTCCTATTCTACAGATGTCAAAGTCTAACCTAAGTATCAAGCTGTCTTAGTTTGAATTATCAGGCTCTGTCTTCATGCTGCTGTCCATCTATTTGGTTGAGTAAAATAAAATTAATTTTAATTTGTTTGTTAACTCTCAGTGATGAAGGCTCTTTACTCCTCTTTCTTCAAGTCCATGATTGTATGTGTTCTTTGATAGCTCAGGTGTGTGAAATTGGGGTCCTTCAGTCAATAGTGACATCTGAATTTGCATCTGTGTCTTGAAAACACTTGGGCCATTCCCCTAAAACCATAAAGGGTCAAATGGTTTTTGCCATCCCATATTTCCAGCTCACATTGCCATTTTGATTTTAAGATGAAACCATAAGTATCATCACTGTTATAGCTTTTAATTTACTGCTTACTGTAATTTTAGTGTTGATTTAGTTAGATCAGTATCAAATTTTTATTTGTTTCGTATGTGAATGATGTTTCTCCTTTATTCTTAGCTACCAAATAGTGGATTTCAGTTCTTGTGAGTGAACTTGGTCAAGATTTAAATTCTGACATTCATTTAAGGCCACTGGGTTTATCAGGCATTATCATTCACTGTTTTATTTTGCCTTGGAGAAAGGCATATACTGCAGAATTCTTGAAGCTATAATTCTTTTTCTAAGCAATATTAAAAAGGAAGCGAAGCTCTCTTGAAACATTTTCATCAGGAAAAAACAGTTTCTTATGGAGGTAAATAAATTTAATCTGAATTAGAGAATGCTTTTACTGAAAATTCTCTAGCAAATATGACAACAGTTGAGGCAAAATAGGAGTTATGTATTTGCATCCTTTGGGATGTATGTTTCAGAATCTAGAAGCAGCAAAAATCTGGACTTTCTGTTAGTTTTTGTTTAGTTTGACAGCATCACTGTATACTAAAATGGTTGCACTGCATATACTGCCCTGGTCAAGTTCCTTAAAGCTGTATTTGAGTGTATGTGTGTATTTTATATATACATATGTACATACACATATATCTGTCTGCCCGGAAAACATGAGAACCTGAGTGCTTTTGGACAATATCTTTTAAGTAACTGCAGCTACTGCAGGGTAAGTAGACTATTTTTTTATATAGCACATGCCATTCAACTTAAAAAAAAAATGGGAGAAAGAATGGTGGAGCCAGATTAATGAAGATTTTGTAAGATCTTATGGTACCATAGCATGTGGTAATATAGGTCCATTACTTTTTATAAAGGATGGGCTTGAATTATCTGAAATGTGTATTAAAAACCATAATGGATTATTTCAAAGGAGTCTTTTTAAAAGTGGTTTCACTGATCTCTATGTTGGAAAGTGATACAATTTTATTGTAAGTCAAAAGTGCATCAGGTTAGATGATATGTATAGTGATTGAAGTAATTATTTATTTACTGAGGAAGCCATATAAAATGTTAATTAAATAAGAAACAAAGTGATGATATTTAAAATAGATTGCATGTTCATCTCAACATCTTTAAAAAGAAAAATCAATTGAACATACTGCAGTTTTGAAGAAATATAATTTTGCCATTTTGGAAACTTGTGCCTATATTGGTCGTGTATAAAATTAGATTTATAAATGATGATTCTTCCAAGTTGGAATTCTTTCAAGTACGTATAATTTTATTTTGGATCAATAATTCAGTTGTGCTTGGAATAGATTGAGGGTGTATGTGAGGCTTTAGTAAAGTGCAATATAGTGTGCATCTCCATGAAATTATCCAAAGCTGTCATGACATGTATCATGCTTTAAAAAGTAATGAATACAGATAGGTTAGTAAACATAGACAATATTCAGCGTTAGCAAAACAACTGCTGTCCTGATGAAATATTCTCTCTTGGCAAGACAGTGTTAAATTCATAAACTTTTTCTGTTCCACGTGTGTCTAAGAACATTTTAGATGTCAGTGTTTGGTAATTATTGCATACGTATTGTATGTTTCAGATTTAACACTGGCTTTTGCTTACAGGAAACTAATGGCCAGGTGTGTGTAATTTCCTATTATGGTGGCATCTGTCAATCAAAATGTCAAAAATACATTATAAATGCCATAAACAAAATCAGCACTATGATGATCTTGATGTCAGTGATGTGACATGCTTACTTTTCTTTCAATTTAAAAACTTTTTTATTTATGATTAAATATCCCCATTTTTTAGTTCCAGCGTTAATTGTCTTCCAAGCAAATTTGGTTTCATTCTGCTTTTATTATTGAAAGTCTTTACATCAGAATGCAGAAGCATAGAACTAAAGTAAAAGAAAAAATATTTTCACTGAAGAGATGAAGATTAAATGTTTTAAACTTTCCTGCTTTTAGATTTTTTAAATCTTTCTTATGGAGAATATTCTATATTTGAGCCATGGCAGGTTGAAATACTGTGGAAAAATTGTTGGAACCTGAAGATAAATCAAGCTGAAATATATGTACGTTAATTCATGTTACTGGGAGAAGGAAACCATTTGCTTTTTAAATGACAGGGCAGAAAAAGAGAAGCTAGTGCTGAAATTGTAGAAATTTGTATTTTTTCCTTGCAACCAAGGAAATCTAAGAATGAAATAGTAGTGATATTCCATAAGAGGTAATTAGTTTGGAAAGAGCAATGAGGAAGTCAGTATTCTGTCTGCTGATTGTGGTTGAGTGTATTAAGCATATGCTCCAGTAATCCCCTATTCTGCTATTAACTGTTGGTGGTGGAACTAGAGAGGTAGATCTTGTAACACATTTCCTTCATTGTTCTATGCTGCCTATGATTTTAATATATGAACGCAGTATGAACCCAATATTGGGTCATTGTGCACAGAGTGTCTTTATGTATCTGATACCTTACAATAAGTGAAAGAAAAAGCAGAGAAAACTTGAATTTTGATGTTGAAAATGAGAAATAGAAAATAGGAAATTTAATACCGAGAGGTTAAACAAATTCCTGAAAGTTAGTGTTGTGCTATATTATAGTCAGTAAGAGCCTTCCACTTTGCTTCTGTGGAAGCTGTTAGATGGAGCAAAAGAGCTATGAAAAGTGGTAAATCTTTCACTGATCTTGAGAACCTATAACCTCCATCAGAACCAGACATCAGGTGCCACAAAGATGTAGGAATATTGTGCTTTGTTGAAAAGATTGCACATTTGAGAAACACTCTTGGGCAGCGTGGATTCATTCTTGTGTTTACCAACTAGCAACTCAGTTTTTAATCCCAGCGTTCGGCACATTGTTCAGCAAGTTTCTTGGACACCCAAATGTAACTCAGGGCTTGTGAGTCCAAACCATATATATTGTTCTTGGGTTGTCCAAGAGAATCATGAGTAACTCTTGACTGAACTAACCTGCCTCACTAAAAGATGGAAACTCATCTTCTTCGAAGCATATAGTGTCGATACTGTTTATTCCAGGAGATAGCCAGTTGCTTCAGAACATGGAACTGGAACTGCCCTGTGACCCTGAAGGGGACTAGTCTGATAATGAAAAGATGGTGAAAAAGCAACCCACTGTCATTCTTGCTGTGACTACCCTGCATCTCAGATTCTCATCTGCTCTTCCCATTCTCCCATTAACAGCCATGGTAATTGAGTCCATCTTCTCACTTATGGCATTGTCCTGGTTTTGGCTTTACTGTAAAAGTAAAGAGGTGGCACTGCAGATCAGATTAAGGAGCTGTCTAGTCTGGTGTCCTAATCTGGACAATGGCTGGTAGTTGATGCTTAAAAAAATATCAGTAATAACTAGGAAAGTATAGAATAATCCTTACTTTCAGTTCCTGTCTCAATCGTATAGGCAGAACTGACCTTTGCATGCTGCACAAGTTAGAAGAAAACCCCGGTGCCCTGCAGGCCAGCCTGACATCCACTGCATGTTGTGGTACCACAGAATTGTGAGTTCCCACCAGTCTAAATTAGGTACAGGCTGTCAGAAGTCAACAGGTTCATTGTAGTAGTCGCCTCCAGATTGTTGTTTTTAACAGGCATAGGTGGTCTTTATGAATTGTATCATCCTTGTCTAATCTGATCATACTTACTGTAATCTTGGAGCACTGAGTTCTGCAGCTTAATTATGCAGTTTGTATAAAAAGTACTTATCTCTTTTTTAAATATGCCGGTTAATATTTAAAATAATTTCTGTGTTATGAGAAATAGTGAATAAATTTTATCTGCTCACTTGATTTGTGATTTTATAAACTTCATGTTTCCCCTTACTCATACAGTTTATCCAAGTTAGTGAATTTTAGTCTATTTAGTTTCCTCTTCTATACTCCTCCCATCTCTGTGTAGAGAAGCTTTAAAAAACCTGGATATGCCCTATATTTACCAGTAATTTTGAAAGGCAGATAAGGGTATTTTCTAGGAAAGAAACATATGTACAAAGTTCCATCAAATTTAGTTCTGTACAAAAAGTTTGGGTTTTTTTTTTTTTGTTTGGTTGGTTGGTTTTTTTGCCATTAGGATCTGAAAATAGCATTTGTCTGTTTTGTGGTAGAATGAGATAGCATATCTCCCACTGATTTCAGAGGGACAAAATTCCTACAATGTTAAATGCCCCAGAAAATCCCATCCTTATCATCCTAATCTCAATTAAATATTTTGTTCTATTGCTCTACTGCTTGTAAGTATATGCATAGTTTATAGAATTCTGGAGGTATCAAGCATTAAGATATGCATTTTCAATTTTTTAAGAGGGCAAAGAAAATTAAAAAAACATGGTTTGAAGCTACTTATCTTTTTTTTTTTTTTTTTTTTTTTTTCCTGTTAATTGAAACTGGAAGATTCTTCTGCACTGTATAGGTGATCCAAGATATTACAGTATATATAGTTAAGTCTTTATGTTTGCTTCAGCAAAATATATTTTAATCTTTCTGAAGAGCCTGTGAAATACTCTGTAAAGTGAGTCCAATTTTTTGTTTGGAGAAATTAAGAAGAACAACACTGGATTTATATACTGACTCTTAAAATAGACCTGCTATATTTTTTATACATAACACAGTATAATATCCTGTGTACAATTGTAATGATTGAGTACATTACACCAGTTTAGGATCTGGCCTCTAAACCATAGATAGACAATATCTGCTGTTACACCACTGCTCATGATGGCTCTGATAATTTTTTTGTGAATTGGGAAGCTCCATGGAAGCTTCTAATTTTCATAGTAGCACTACCATGATGAACTGTAGCTCATTACTGTAAACTGATGGCAGCTGTTAATACTATTACAGGCAGAGACTTTTTATTTAAGGGAAACATTAGCCAGTAACTGGTAGATTTCTGACACAGTATTACATAAAGCTTCCTGTTAGGAAGGAGAGCAAAGAGAAATGGATTTGAACCCATTAGTATCAGAATTACGTGTCAAAAAGCTAGAGCAGAGTTCAATTTATTTCTGCAATAAAGTGTAAGCTAGAGATTGACTTGACAATTATTTTACTTTACATTGCTCTGGTTGTTCTGAGATGACTATTCCAACATCAAATCATCTTGTTTGGACATCTTTTACTGAATAACATGCTAGTCTAAATATTCATTATATTATGTAGGAGCTAAAACTCGGAAGGTTTTTCAAGTAGAAATGAGTTTTTTATTACTATTTGTACTAAAGGATGTATATACAGTGGAACATATTCAGTATAGATTTAAAACAACTGCATGTGTTTCTGCTAAATCTGGTGTATGTTGTTGAATAGGGTTTATGCTGTCATTGAAAGGATAATCTTTCTGAAGCTTTTAGTAGCTTGGTATAAGCAATATAAATCATTTGCCCCAAAACATTTGTCTTCTCTAAGCCAGCCACTGAGCAGGGTTGTTGCTTCTGTTTATCAGTCTCCTTTTTCCCTAATAATGTTCAAAGATAAGTGACAACAAATTAGACAACCACTTCCTTATTATAATTTTCGACTTTGAGAAGAATATTGTTATCAACAGTTTTGCCCATTTCATATATATAGCCTCCAACTGAACACTGAGGTCCATGAATTCAGATCCTTAACCTTGCACATTGTAACAGACTTTTATTGGAATGGCAAATCTGACTGTATTTTTGTTTTGAAATGATGATTCTCTACAGAACACTTAATTTTGTAGTTGTGTAGCATAATTTTTTTGAAGGAGGTTGTTCATTGTCCTCATGTTACCCTCTGAAAATTCACATGAAGCTTCTCAGAAAACTCTTATTAAAATTTTTATAAGTAATATATTACACCAGTGCGTGGATTCTCCTAGCAGGTTTTCATGTGCCTTTGCATACTTTAATGCAAGACCATGTCATACTCAGGGGTGATGCAGGGAAGTAGAATGCTGCTTGCATTGCATCTTGTTGTATGTTTGTATTCTGATCTTCTGTGAGCTCTGTGGGCAAAACTAATACCAACATCAGAGGACTAGAGAGTATTGTGGGATTCATGGCAGGACATGCTTGCCCCTGGAAATTTGATGTGGATGCTGAGTACCTCCAGTGTTAGATTTAGAATCGCCTCAATAGCCAGATTAAATGGAATATCCTTCCTGGCAGGCATGTGGAATGGCAATTCCATGGGTTTGGAATAGCCAGGATGAAACTACAATAACTGTTGCCTGTGGGCTGTCTCTTCCCTATGGCTGCAGAAGGACCAAACAAATTTCTTTGAAGCAGAGGTTAATAGAGCTACCTACCTAGGTAAATTGTTATTTTACATGGATTCTAGTTGTTTTTGTCACAAAACTAATTTGAGTAGTATATATTTATTTTACTGATTTAAAGCCTGGTCATTATAAAAATCAGCCTATAAAAAGAGATTGTATGTATGCAAAAAGAGAATTTCTTTTTGCCAGGAATTTCTCATGCATAAATACAAATGAATATTCTAAATGTAAATGTTTGGCTAGATTATTCTTCAGAGACACATATTGATTTCTGTTGTCACCCTTCAGTGAGATTTAGTGTAGATTACCAGGAAATCCTTTCCAAGCACATACTGAAAAAAACGTAAAATATGATTTCCTTGACAGTCAGTGAAAAGAGACAGAGTACATGTTAACAAATTAACTGTGTTTACTCCATCTTCACCAGTGTAAGAGTCTTTCAGCTTTTAAAAAACTAACTGGATTGATGCTTATAGTATACAGGTCCATATTGTGCTTGATGTGCTAGAAAGTATGTTTTCAAATTCATAGCTTAGCAAAAAGTGAAGCTTGGCATTTCCTGATTTTTCTTTGTGGATCTAAATGTAGAGTTGTGGCTCTCTCACCATAGTGGGAAGTACTGTATAATTTTGCAGCTTAGACTATTCTATAATGCAAGTAGTATGAGTCTCATGGTAAACTGTGTGCGATGGCCAAGTTTAATCCTAAAATATCTTCCTTTCAGCTTTCTAATAAACCTGAAATTCATGAATTTTTGAACATTATACTGGGTTTGATAATTATGGCTTATACTAATTTTACACTTCAGTTGTTAAATACAAATATTGTTCTACAAATAAGATACTTTTCCCTTTTTTTTTTCCTTCTTTGTTATTTAGAAGGTACAAAATATATTTCAACAATTCAGTCAGACTGGAGGGTAATCTATGATGAGTTTGTTTTCACAAACTACATAATTTTATAGCTATCTAAGAAAATATCAAGATTGTTAAATCTTAGTCACTTCTGTTTTTTGAGCATTTACTAGGAGATTAGAGAATAAGAGAATGTTCTTAGATTAATTGGAAAGAACTTTGCAAAACATGAGTATCTGATGGAGCAGGTTTTTTTTCCCAAATAGTTATCAGAAGTTTTAGTTAAATCCATTTGAATTAAAACACAGAAAACCCATGCAGTTGCAAACATTTTGATTAACACTATCTTTCACCTCTCTGTTCTGCTAGTCACGGTCACTTGTGTAGTCAGGCCATTTAGTTTGCAAGTAACCCATAGAGTTTTATATAACAAATGCAATAAATAAAATACAGTTGTTCTTATGTGAAAGTAAGAACTAAGAATATGTGATGCAATCAGGTAAAAGCATTATCCCATATCAGAAAATAAGAAAGAAAACAGCTATAATATACTGGAAAGGAATGCTGATCTTTGTAGGTCAGTTGTATTTTTAATTGGTACTGATCATGTGAGTAGAAATTAAAGAAGTTATTTTAAAAATTACATAATATTTTTATGCCTTGCAAGCACTTAGATGTCTGAGTTGAACTACTTGATATAGATGAGTGATAATAAATATCAAGTTAATCTAAGAATTCATAACAAATTACATTCACCAGCTACAAAATCTGAACGGTTTTTGCTTTCTTGGCAATGCAGTATTGTTAAACTACATTAATTTGTTTTGTAAATGGTTTAAAAACTATTAATGTCATGTCACATATGAAGTACTGTCAATAAATGTTTGGTTTAACAAATATGTTTTAATATATAGGGCACGACACTACAACATTGCTATACATTACTGTACTTTAATAAGATTTAAATCATAATTTCTATCCACTGCTTTGCTTGTTCTGTAGATAATAATAAACATACAGACTTGGAAGCAAAACACATCTACTGTTCTTGCAAAGGAACAGTGATGCTTGTGGTTGTATATTGTTACTAGTAAAGTTACAAATATTAAAATTATACACCTATGTATTTTTATTTTCTCAAAATGTTTGGGAGCATTTGGAATTCAGATTTTTTATGATCTCGCTCTGATGTACTTCAAGGAAACAAAGCAGAAAGACTTTGGGAAAAATATTAATCTTTGTGGTAAAACTGGCTTTATAAAAAGCCAAACAAGCAGAGGCATTTTAACATAATTTTCTTCTGACTTAAACAATCTTAATTTTATCACTTTGCCAAACTGTATTCCTTTGCATGAAGTATGTGCAGGAGATACTTCTGAATTTGCATTTTCATTAGATTTAGCATTCAGCACCTAATGCCATAAATTTGTTTTTGAAACTCTTTAATTCCCCTGAGTGTTCCAACATATTGAATGCTATTTGCTTTGTATTATGTTGGCAGCAAATCTGCAGTGAAAATGCTGTCAATATATATTCATAGCTAACATTGTTAACTAAAAGCAATATTGTTTTTCTATTGTAAGCTGTCACAAATGTTTGGCACCCTGTTGTGTAAGCCAAAAAAATGTCAAAGAAAGGAATGAATGTTTTTGAAGAAAAGTGCAGTGATAGTGTCAAGTTTTCTGTATTAAAATACATTCTTGTTTGTACAGACCTTTACAATTTATAAAATTGTATTTTGTAGTAATGTAAAGTTAGAATATTGTGAGAACATGCAGGCTGTTACAGATATTATATTAAATGATAGGAGCATAGTAAACGATACAGCCATTTTACTTTCTGATGTAATGTAATGCTTATCAGGTTGTAAAATGTATTCTACTAACCCCAAAGATTATTTTATTAAAAGAGGTACTATATATGTGGAAAATGAATGAAAAATACTCTGCATTTTTGCCTGGTTTTGAAGGCAAAGTGTATAATTAACAAGAACAAATGCAAAGTTTTTAACATTCTCCTAGGGACTATCCTTACCTTTTTGTAAATCACACTGATTTTGTTTATTTAAATTTGTGTACTCCTTTTCGCAATCATGCATTCTCTTCTAGTAAAACTGTTATATTTTTGTATCTGCATGCTATTATAAGAATGTCTCATAACAAAGTATTTCAGAGAACTTCTGTGGGGAGAAATGTGTATAAGAACAAAAAGAAAATGTCTGTCTACCACACGAATAAACGTGTTATTGCTAATAAATAATAAATGCCTGTAAGTTAAAATAAAACAAATGGCAATCTTTTGTGCTACGCTTGCAAATATGTTAAGCCAGAGAACTTGTGACCTAAGCATGTAAATAGAAACTTCTAGATGAGGTAGTCAGAACAGGCACAACGAAGTTCCCTTGCCACAAGCTACCTTACTCTGGTATCAGTACAGAGTTCAGCTGATAGCAATGGAGAACACTGTGAAAAATGGATGCTTCAGCCCTGTGCATGGCTCTCACTTAAGTATCAGCGCTTCACAAAGATACAGATTTTTCTAGTACTCTCCTCTGTCCAAGGTAACATTTTTCTATATTCACTTAGGTGAAAAGATTAATCCATATATAGTGAAATACTGGAAAACCCAGAAATGTCATTCATGACACATTTGTGTCAATCTTTAGAAAACTGTGCTGTTTTCTAACTTACTGAATCAGAATGTGTTAAATTTAGGAAACATTTTTGGGAAACCCTTAATACATTGAATGTTCAATATAATGTCCAAAAAGAAACTTAAATATTCTAATCTACTGTTCAGATACAATCATTGGTAAATCTGGTTGACTGCTATTTTTCATTCAGCAATATATTGGTGATAAGTATTAATGTGCATTATGTTCTGTGATATTGGCATATATCCCAAATACATACCACCTCATCATACTACATGATGCCAATAATAATGTAGTTTTTCCTTGCAGCTGATTTCACCTCTCTACTTCATAATAACCTTCTCTGCTTTCTGCACGGATACATACTCTACTAGGGGAATACAGGTGCCACAAGTGATTTCACAAGGTCCCTGCTATGGACTCACTATTTTCAAACTTTTTCTGAGAAGTGCAAAATAACCAGAGTTTCCATTGATTTTAGTGAGATTTCAGTAGTATTAGCACTTTGGAAAATTGGTCCTTATATTCCCTTGCACCAATCTCTATACATTCTCTCATGTACTTTCAAGTAAGATTGCATAAAACTTCAGAGCTTCCTGCAGTGATAATGGAACAATATATGACAGTGGCATAACTGCAGTATATGCTGCAAATATCTGAGCATTATGAGGCATTTCAAAGTAAGTGTCTTTGACACTCTTTTTCTTTTTATTGTCTTCAGTAAAGAAAGTAGGAGAGACAGATTCTTTCTGTTCCTGTTTAGATCCCAGCTCTCTGGGGTCATGTTTCTGTGTCCATTCTGAGAAGACACAGGGGAGTCACCATCCATAAATGCAGTACTTTTCTTCTGTGATCCTCCCAAGAGAAGAGCTTCTGTCAGTAATTACTTTTTCTCTCAGAAACTGTGAATACAGTAGATGCCTTAACGCAAGTAATGTGAGGCACAAGTGACAGAAATTTCGAAGAGTAAAGGCACATACTGATGGCTCACTTATAACTGATGTTCATGGCTTAGTTCTACAAATCATATTTTGGATATGTGCCAAATAATTAAAATGCTTTTCTAATGAAAAAGATAATATTTATTATTCATTATATATGGAAAATCTTCCTACTTCATATGTTTTGTTTTCACACTGGGTGTCTTAGACATGCCTTTTACTGCCTCACATTTGAAAGTCATCTTAGGTGAAAAACAAAACCGGTTGAATTCTGACATGAACTGAGGGGACAACTGATGTATCCTGTGAGACTCACACTAATCACTAGAATAGTGTAGATGACAGTGTCAAGAACCAAGGCTCAATTGCAACACAAGCAAGGAAGACAAAGATGGTCCCACATCCACAGTTTTTATAGTCTAACTAAATGTGATGAGTAGCAAACACTAGACAGTTTTTACAGAGTACATCTAAAAAAAATATGCTCCATCTATCATAAAAATCAGAAACAGGAGAATGTGGCATTCTGTTAAGATGGTAGAGTGCAATATACTGAGTGTGCCATCTCTAATAATTTACTTTTGCTTATTCTAACAGCCAGTGTGGTCTAACTTGGAGACAGAAGTCAAACTTGAACTCAGGCTTCACTAATGGGAATATGAAACTTAGAGGGGAATTCTCTTAGTGATTCCTAAAGGTGGATGCCTACAGTGTCCTCTCTGTAGGGAAAGCAAGAAATGGTAGATTCTGATTTTTCTCAAAAGTAAGAATGTCAGTAACTATACAAAAGGGACTGATCTAAGATTAAGAAGGTGACAACTTTGCATAGCCACTTTCATTACCAGAGCAAGAATATAAAAAATCTAGAAAATGTTCTCATTTTCAGAAGTTATTCAGCACTTGGAATATGAATCCATAAGTGGATTCCACATATGGAATATGAAGTTAGTGCTGAGAGACCATTCCACTTCAGAAAAAGGAACCAGATTTTTAAATCACTTAGAACCTTGGCATATTGTGTCTAATGAATATGTTTGGGTACTATGGTAGTAAAGAGATTGAACTAGTTGTAGGCATTTCTGACTCATTATATCTCATATTCCATACAGCTTTAGCTAGGTAACATGTTTTTCCTAAGTTTGCCACTAATGTCCAAATTATTTTTTTCTGCCTTTTAGCTCCCCATATCCTCCCCTAATTGTCACTAACCCCCCCCCCCCCCCCCCCCCCCCCCCCCCCCCAAAACTGAAATACACCTGACTGATTGAAGGTATTGCTTTCTGAGCCTTTGCTTGGCATTATGTAATAAGGTCAGTGATATTTATAAATGTTCTAGGTGAATGTCCAGCACATTCAAGTCTAAGAGAGAACGTGTCTTGCCCCTGTATTCATGGTTTTCTACATCATTGCAAGAACTTGGGGATGATTGAGGCTAATGTGTATCTGGAGAGGCAATATACTCGGACAATTACATTCACAGGTGAATAGTATTTTTTTAATACAATAAAAAACTTTAACATTTCTTAAATAGCTCACTAGGTAGGGATTGCTAATATTGAACAGGAGATGGTACTGCATCATACAGACAGTTGACAAAATGGACTAGTGGTTTTCATCCTTAATTTGACTCTTTTTCCTCAATGGCAGAGAGATGCAGAATCTTTCTAACATTGTTTATCTTATTTTGGCATAACAGATTTAACCATGACTGTATCCATTTTCCACAAAGTGTCTTGTGTCTTGAATCATAGAATGTTTAAATCTTGTACAGGTGTGGAATAACTGTGTGCAGCTCATCCTACTGGAAAGCTTTGGATTTCTGTGCATCGTGGAGGAATCCACCTTTGTAGAATTTTCAGAAGTGTTTATGAAGCTTTAGAAAGTGACATGTCATTTTATCTGGCAGATTTCTATCATTTCTTGCTATCGTTAGAGTTTCTTTTTATTATTTACTTTAATATATACTGTGCAGGGGGACCTTCTTTGCCATTTTACTTTTTTTACTGTTGCTTTCTTAGATATGAATTTGATGCTGCAGGAAGAATGAGTATGTGTAAAATGAGTTATTAATCATGCACAAATCTTTGTTTCTTTGGCTTTTCTACATGTGGTTGTTTAAACACTTGTTTTCCTTCTATTACCCTTATATGGAATAAAATTGTATCTTTCTTTTTTATGCTTGAGAGTTTAGACTTTATAAAAGATGAAGGCCTGTTGCTCATGCCCCTTTGGAGAAATGATGTCACAGAAAGGAGCAGGACATTTTTTAACTTTGTCTGTTAGCCAGAATTATGCTTACCCCTGCTGAGGAATTTATATGGAAGACTCCTCCAAGATGTGTTACACGCTTTTTCTAGTAGAAGGAATGACTCAGAATTCTCCTGTGGGTGGCTATTGCAACAGTGGAGCACGAAGACTGAGAAATTAATAAAGTAAATAAGAAAGACAGTAAATATAGACCAAAACATCCTCATTTACTGTTCAAAATAAGAGAGGAACAGTATTAAGGTACATAGATGAAACAAACCAGCACTTATCCATGGTGAAATCTATAAAATGTCTTCGATTGCTCAAGGGATCTTTAGATATAGCATTATTTTCTCTATCTTATGGATGACTTGACCACCTTCACTATGAATTTTTCATGATTTTCCTGACCCAGCAGCTCTTGCCTGTGGAGAGAGTAATACAGTATTGATTTGGGTGTTAGGTTTCTGCCTTTTTTGCCACAACAGGATTTTTGTAGCCTAGAAACTTCAATCCCTGATTATTCATTAGAGACTTGAACAACTTTTCTTAGATCTGGAATGTAAAAGAAGAATCACTTGGTTACTTTTGTCATAGGTAGCCTTTGTAGTGGAATTTCAGCTCATCTCGATAATGAGTGGTGTTGTAATTACGCTTTCCTGATTGAATGGGCACTACTAGGCCTTCAGATTGCAAAAATTCTGTTGTCTGTTTAGCAATTAGTGTGTTTGTAGCAGAATTATACTGGTGAATGTGCTTATTTAGAAGTATACTGCAAAACAGTAGAGTAAGTAGGGGTCTGTCCTCCTGCATTCATCCTGGCATTGATGTCTTGGTGACTTATTTTCTGTGCCTCTCAGGCATATTAGAAAATTGAAAAGAGGCCATGATGTTGCTATTTCTCATTTAAACTGTTTTATTTTTTTTTTTTAAATAAAAAATCCATATCTTACATCCTCTGAAAACTTACTCTCAGCATTGCCATGGAAACAAGATTTTTAAAAGGGACTTAACTGAAATTTAGCAGCAGTTTTTATTTCTTTGTGATTCATACTTCATAAAAATGCAAATGTCACACTAATACATGTTTTACCTTAATATTTTATACTACCATTTAGTCTTAATTGGTCTAATGTTTTTCTTAATTAAACTTTGAGCTTCTTCAAATGATTTTAAAATTGTGGTGTGGACCTATCAAGCTTTAAATTTTGTCTGTGACACACAATTTAAGATACTGTCATAGAGGAAAATCAATCATTTCAACCTGTAATCACAAGCACAACAAAAGATTTAAAAGATTTAAAAAGCCTTTTGTCCTGACTGGAAATTTCTTGACCTTTATAATCTTCATTTCTAGTGAAGTATCATCACAGCAAAAAGCATTTTATCATTACTATTTCTTTGTTTTTCACTTTATTCCCTCTAACTATGTGAAAGTTGTTTAGAGAATAAATTACATTGCTCTCCTAAATAATGCTTTTATTCATAGTTTTCTTAAGAGGGGTATTTTGATTATCCAAAGCTACAGTATGTGCATTGGTATACATACATACTTATATCAACATGTGTAAATAAACTGCATTAATTTAACATTTTATTTGGGTATAAACATGCAGCTGTTGATATTGTTAGTTCAAAAATGAAAAGATATCTGGCATTCTCTTCTGAGTGCCTATTTGGTCAGACCTCACATAACATACAGCGTTTTGCCTTTTAAAAATGAAAATTAAGACCGTTAGAGCAGGGATCTCATTGATCAAGACTGAAATGCAATGGTAATATAAAAAGGCAAGCTTACATGACTTTTGCTTTCAGCGTGCTTGGCTGCAAGAATACTAAGGTACAGCCTGAATATAACTTTGTACTTGTTTAATGTTAGCTGGTTTACAAAGGTAGTTTAGTTAAACCAGTATACAACCTTGTGTTCACAATCTGATTTAAAAATCTGAGTTTTATTTATATAATTGAATATAGATCTGATTTATATCAGGCATAAACTCAATTAAGAATTTCCACATAAGGTTTTGTATTTTCTTTAAAAATGTTGCTTTTATGTAAGCCACTGTAGTCTTCAATATAAACGAGGTCCATCTTTGTTGAAATCATGTAATTCTACCAGGACAACCTGAGCATTACATATCATGTTCTTGTATTGGGAACTTACCTGATCAGGAGCACTTGAAATATCCTGCATGTTTATTGCGTCATTCTAAATATATTGGGGAAAAGCTAGACATTTATTCAGGATTCATTGTTGTATTAGGTTGATTTTTTAAAAATTTTATTATCAATATTGAGCAGTTCACTTGGAAAAATATGAATAATATTTGGAGTAAAGAGAATAATCAAAAAGCATATGCTGTGGTCACCCTCATTTGTGTAAACTTTTTTCATGGTAAAAAATAAGAATCCTAAGTTTTGCAAAAAAAAAAAAAAAATCTTCCATCTAAAAAGGTAAAAATGTATTAGGTTAGAAGATGGTCACAGATGTATCCAGATGTAAACCAATATGCTGTTCCTTTTGAAGGAAATTTGTATAAGCCTTAAAAATATTGCCACAGAAGTGTTTTGAATTTAATCTTTGTTTTTGAAAATGTAGTTATCAAAAGTTTTCCAACAATGTCTTTTTTAATTGAAGGGAATTTTGGATTATTGTTAATGATTCTCATGGATATTTCCCTCCCTGCTGGCGTCTTATTTGCGAATTAGGGAATTAGGTATTAGAGCCTTATACAATAAGCACACAGTCCTTTCATATTTTTTAAATGTCTTTGAATACATTCTATTTTATATTAACATTAGCAAAATTTCAAAGTTTATAGAAGGTGAAAATCAATGCCTTTAGTTCTTTATTCTAGACTATCTTGTATTGTCCACACAAACTGAATTCTATATTGTAGCTACCCTGATTCTTTGCTGGTGTAATGAGAATCAGCCCACTGCACTATGTTTTGTAAACAAGAAAATTTGTATCATTAAGAAAAAATATTGTTATTGGCCTTCACTTTCAAATATAGCTTCATGTTAACTATTTTAGGCAATGAGGTGTTGGTAAGACATCCAGTTAAAGCCAGTGCCTTTTTTACAATAGTATTCTCACCTATGAAGCCACTATAGCTTCTAGCACTGGCATTAAAAAGGAAAAAAATGGTGTGCACCATATACACTAATGGCCTCACTCAGAAATTGTTAGTGCTTACGGCTTGAGCAGTATGGATGATAGATCCCTCAGCACTGAACTGTAAATGAACTGCATTTCCCCTTTTTATTGTATTTTTATGCATGTTTTGAACATGTAAACCAAGCAGAGGGAGATTCATGTAAAATTATGCTTTACTGTAAAAAAAGAGGTGTAGTCACAGAGAAAATGCAGATGTATAGGAAGGCTTCCACCTTGATGACTTCATTTTTTTGTTAAGAAACTATTCTCGAATATTTTGACACCTTTTATCTTACTTAAGATTTGCTTTGTACATGCTCAAGACTTACAGACATATATGTTGTCCACTCTCTGCAAACACCTTATTCTGGTTAAAAGGGTCATGGATGTATGTTGAATGATGAAAAGAGTCTCAAACTATATTTGAAGCTCAATTTTATGCAAATTTTCACTGAGATTAAACAGCATTAAATATTTAGAATAAAGTTCTGAGTAAGAGGTAAGTTTTCCCATTGGACAATGATTGCCTGAATTTGACCACTCAGTAGAGTCCATGGAAAAATATTTTAGATATATTTGTAGTGTTTACTGCAAGTGAAAAATAAGTGCGTTTATTGCTGAAATTGTCAATTATTTAAATACATGAACCTATTAAATAAATGTATCATCATTGCCTATACTACAAATGCATTTAAAAGCTTAGAAACATGTTGGTCAGGTTCCCAGGGCTGCCCACTCAGATTTGGATGAGTGTGTATAAAAGCTTTCTTTTGTAAACATAGAAAGTCCTGCAGTTTGAGCAGTGTGTTTGCCCATTTTTGCATGCTCAGCTTATGTGCATCTTTCTGAAGATTAATGCTTGACATTCTGGATAGGTTGTACTTAACACAAGAAAAGACAAAGTTCTTCAAAATATCATGATGTTGAGGAGCATGCACACACATGCATGTACTTACAGCAACAGTGGTGGAGAGCCAGAAAAATATATTTGAAAAGTAATCATGTCTGACTTTTATACTGAAACAAACAAACCGAATTGTTCAACAATGTCTTTCTCTACAGACACTGCTGCTAGTGTATTAATAATCCCACCTAATTGACACTATCCCTATTTATATTACATATACTGTGCTACTTGCAATGTTCAGTTTTTCCTTTTTTAAGTAACTGTTGTTTCTGCCTCTCACTAAAGATGAGGAATATTTTTCCAAGTTAATGAGATTCCTATTTTACTTAAATAACATACATATTCACTATCTTTCTGTTGTTTTAAAATGTAATTGCTATGATTGTGTTCAACAGTTTGACTTGGTTTCCTCATCCTGCACTCCCTAATTGAGTGAATTAATTAAAAATGGGTGTTTGCCCATAAAAGAGTGAATGAGCAGACTCAGTACTTGATGTCAGAAATAAAACTGTAAATGAACGTAATTATGTTTCACCTTCCTATTTACTCATTTATGTGTGCATAAGCATTTAGTTAGTTGTATGCAATATAGTGTCTTAAACAGTTTCATTTACACTTTGGTTTTTAAGAAGAGAGGTAGGGTAAAAGAAAAGCTAATGACTAGATAATGATTTCTTTCTAAAAGGCTAAGCATCACTTCTAATATTCAATTTGCAGAACATCAGGGTAGAAAACACATTTCTGTCAGTTTTTTGGTAACTGTACTTTATTTGGAAAGAAATTCTCAACTCAGAAAAAGAGAGATCATTTTGACTCTAGGTGCCAGGGTGTTATTCCTACATACATTTATGGTATAGTGTTACAGCTGTAAGCAACACGATATTCAAAGGTGTCTTCTGTATGTATTGTACAATATACTTCTTTAAAAACAACAGACACTGATGATGGCTACCATTTTGTTTAAAATAATCCATATTATAGAGTCAAAATAGCATGGCTTTTGTCCTTAAATTTGCATAACCAACACAATATTCTTCTTCTATTTTGACTGCTAACTGCATGGAAAATGAAATGCAGTTCAACCAGCTCATTGCTTGTTACAATTTTGCTTTTTGTGGGATTGTTTTTCTTGTCCTTAGGGAAACCCAGCATTATATTCATGATTTGGATAGGCTTATTGAACAGTAAGCAGTTGCTTTGTCTCCATGAGGGATTCTACTACCCAACAGCAAGATCAGATAGGAGAATAATTTGGCATTTCTTTACAGGAACATTGTCTTGCTACTGAATCCAAAGAAAACTTATGTGATTATAGACTCTTTTGATATACATGAAATAAAAAAGTGCTAACTGTGGAGAAGAAAGTTGTATCAATTCATAATAAGCTGAATCAAATTAAATACAGTGATGAACAAAAAGATGTGCAACTGAAGATTTCAATTTTAAAAGGTTAAAATTTGAGAAACTAGAGAAAGTAGGACATAAGAACTTACTTAGTGGTCAGTGGTTGAACATCCCTGCACCGTCCTGCCCCCTGCATCAAATATACAGAAGTAATACAGTGCTGGACAGGAGAAGAGTTTCTAGTGTAGACAGTTGAATTCTTTGTTATCACAAAGTCCTAAATTTAGTCAGCTAACCTTTAAAATGAAGGATTCCTTTAGCAAGCCTGTTCCAGATGTTAGTCCTCTGAAAGTTAGAGGCCCTCTAATTTCTTAACTAAATGTATTTATAACCACTTAATACCATTTGTTCTTTTGTCAATATTATTCTTAAGATTAACTGGCAATTCTGCCTCCCTACTGTTTCTTTCTCCTGTGTATTTATGGAGACACAGTCATATCCATTTCGAGACTTCCTTTTTCCCTACAATGAAGTCAGGCCTTTGAATGTCCTCTAAAGATATATACCTTCTTTCCTGCTTATGGCACTTGCATTCATCATTTCTTATTTCTGTTCAAATCCCTCTTTCTTGAGCATGCATGACAAGAAATGAGACAGTTATTTTTTGTGTATTTGGTCTGAGTCTTTTGCAATTTTTTCTCTTTGCTTCAGCTGCAAGTTTCTGATATTGTTTCACTTTTAAGTTAAAGATATTGGAAGTCTTTTGAATATTTGAACTGATAAACTCTTCAGTAAAGCTGACCACAGTAATTATTTTCCATAATTTCTCAGCATATGCCCTTTTGAAATAAAGGATGTTGTTTGCTAATCTGTTTTCACTATCTTTCTGTTTACTCCAAATGGAAGTAACTTATGATTACTTTCCTTAAGGTATTTTTTATGACCACTCTTCTGCAATGCATCATTTACAAAATACATGTCTTTAACTGTATAGATTTCCTACTTCTGCTTCCATCAGTGTTGTTATTCATACTCCTGATGTTCATTTAGCACTTATTATATCCATGTTTACATGATCTACCTATGCATTAAAACCAGGTCTGCCTTAGTTTTAAATTATAGCTCTTTTTATCAGCTATTTGATCTCAGAAACTTAGCACTTTTAGAGCTCAACTGGTGTCATTCCCACTTCAAATACCCTGTCCATGAATATCTCACAGTAACTGAAAATCCCCAAACTTTCCTCAAAATACCAGTCTGAATCATCTTTGATGTTTTGTCACCCTTCTCGTGGTGACTAAAAGAATTCCATTGTAGATCACCTTTGTGTCTACTTCTTCAACTTTTTTTTCTTGTCTGGTAGATTTTTCTGTAATATATCCTTGCAAGGAAGAGGCAGTGTTATTTGCTCTGACATGAATAATAATCAGTGGAATTTTCCCCACATCCAGCAGGGTTCTTCTCTTTGTGCTCGATTCTGTGTCCTGCCACCTTTGTTACTGGTATGCAGGAAACTTTTCTCGTCTTGCTCCACTTTGAGGACAAACTTGTGCTCCACAGTTAATTTTTCCCAGTAAGAACCCCTGTTTGCACAGTATATCCTCATTCTAGGGTTGCTGCCAATCTCAGGATCTGACTTCTATGATTTCAGCTGTTTGAATTAGTTTTTATTTTTATTGTTGTAATTTGACTATCATCCTCATTCCTTGCTTGATACACATACTCTTAGTTTCAAATTATTTTAACATTTAGTTTTTTAATGAAAGTAGTAAATAAACTTATAATGAATATTACTTCTAAATGTTGTAGAAATTAAAAAAGTTACCAGAATACTGAAAACAAAAAATTTTACACCAAAAAGACTGTATCTGAAAGCGAGTGATGTTATTTTGGGAGTACCCGCATAGTCACACAAGTCTGCTAGTTCAAGTTTGTGTGTATGCATTTACTGGCTCACATAAAATAGCGTATTTGCAGTTTCTTAAACTAGCTTAGAGCACTAGAATTCTACTTCAAGGTTGAAATACAGTGTCAGGACTGTACAAAGAATTGTCTATGCCAAACATGTTCTTTAGGTTGATCAATACATTAATTCTTTACTTCCATTAGTATCAACTATAATCTCAAAATCATAAGATATAAATAAGAAAGTAATGTGCATCAACTGTGAACTCTTATTTTCCTTGGATAGCCCCTGAGCAGTAAAGCATTGGAAGAAATAGAGCTGTAAGGTTGGCTGCCACGGTGTTATTTCAGATTTCAGGTTATTACTCAGCAGGAATTTTATCAAATATGGGAAATCTGTGGAATGTGTTTCTTTCTCATAATACTAAGTTTCAGTTGACATTCTCTGTATGAATCCTTTGAGACAACGGAGATGCATTTTAAGCATTAACAATTATTCTTAATCTTCTACTAAAATTCCTGAAAGTCTCTTTCTTTTTACACTGTAGTGCAATGCAGTTCACTAATACCATTTTGTTCATGCAGAAAGGTGAGCTGAGTAACTCATGAAAGGTTGAGCATGATAATGTTATAACAACTGCCAGCATTTTCCATTTAGTGGTTAACAACATGTCATGGATTAATAAGTAGAATATTGATAGTCAAAGGTGAATTCATAGCAGATGCATGAATAGAAAATATAAACAGTGCAGTACTTGTTTAGCTGCCATATTAGACAATGAAAAATTATTTTTTAATGTCATGAGACATGAAACACAAAGTAAGATACCACAGTCTGAAAACTGGTGTTTCTGCCTACCCTGCAATCGTGAAGGCAGTATGACCTCAAGATTTGTAGTCCTAAAGATAATTTCAAGAGTTTTAAAAGATAGGTACCTTGTGAATGTATGTACTGCTGCCCAAGGATACAATATAATGTTTAATGTGTCTACATGGTGTGCTTGGGAAAGGGTATATCAAAAATGTGCTAAAGGAAAAAAACTTGACTGCCCAAAATGGTTGGCTAAGTTTCACCTGTGTTCTATTAATAAAGAAAAAATTAAATTTGGGTATAAGTGTAGCTATTATTTACATGACCCTTAAGGTGTCTTAGAATAGTGATAATCAAAGATGCAAAAGACATATTAAGTGATTTTTTTTTCAACCCCTTCAGAGCCAGTGGAAATTGCCACCCCTCATCAGAGTGAAACATACCTATAACAAAACAGAATCAAAACAAAAGAGAAAACTCCAGCTGGTGCAGCAGCAGCTCTACACTTGATAATAACATTTAGTATCTTATACCACACTGAAATGTTAATGTATTTGTGGTATCATCCATCCTTTTTCCTCCAAGACTGAAACTCAGTTTCAGTTTGTTAATGGTAGTGTTCAGTGATATATTGATGATTATTTTGCCAGGTGGTTTTATTTTTACAACTTTTTTTTTTTTTTTTCCTTAACTGGGGGTAGAGGTGAGAAATTCCACAATTCTGTGCTGCAAAGGAAAATATTATTTTAGCTATAACTTCAGTGGTGAAAAATAGATGTTCTGCAATAATGAATTGTACTGAGATGATTTGAAATCTACATTCTTCTTTACTTTAAATAATTCCTTTAATATAATATTTATTTAATGATTTAAATGTGAAATAAATTTCTTTTGCAACAGCAATGGCAGGAATTTCCTCAAATTCACAGGATTTTCATAATTTTAGCCCATAGTATCTCTGCTTGCGAATGGCAGATCTAGTTTTGCCATGTGAACAGAGTGCAAGACGCCCTGTAAGGGTTACAGACTTTCCATTTAGAAGAAAGTAATTTTTCAGGAATACACAAAGAGATTTTATTGCAGGCTATGATTTCTTCAGGAAGCAGATTCTTATAATTTCTGAATAGGTGGATTTTCAGCACAAGGGACTTAACCAAAACTTGGACCAATGAAATCTAATGTTATAGCTGAACTTATAGATAAGAATCTGATTTTCATAATAAAAGAAAGCTAAAGAAAGCACTAACACCACCAGTAGCATTTTAATAGTAATTGTTAGGGAGCAATGCGAGTGGGATGCTCTCTATGGGCTGGGGAGCTGGGAACTGAGAATGACAAGGGAGGCAGGAGCAGAGATCTCATTGCTGAGAGGAGCAGGGCAGGCCTGGGGATGGCAGCCAGGTTCAGGCAAGTGTCCAAATTACCATCCAAGCCCATGGTGACAAGCCAATGACAAGCCAGAAAGCCAAGACCATGGGTCGGGATCCAGGTCAGTGAAGTATGTGGGCCAGGCACAGATGTAGACGCCGTGTAGCTCAGGCAAAGGACAAAGTTGGGAGCCTGAGCTTACATGCAGCTCCGGAGCAGAGGGGGCCAGGTCCCTGCATCTTACAGCTCTTTCCCCAGCAGGCTGAAGTAAGATTGCACAGCAGCACCACATCAGGTCTGGCCTTGCCTGTGGGCAGCTAAAACCTTTCACAGGAACAGGGGGGTGCATTTCGGACCCTGACACTAAGGTTTTACTCTTAACTAGGGAAGAATGTCAGAAAAATTGGTGGATAAGCAGGAATACTTTTTTTCTTTGTCTTTACTCAACTTTGAAAAGAGCATTCAGAATCTTAATGTTAGGGACTGAGTAGTTGAGAATAATTATAATTTTTATTTTTTTAATGCTTAAGGATTTTTACTCTCAGGTACTGAGGGGCCTTATAACTATACTATTAGAAAAAAACCAAATTAACCCTATTATTGGGGAAATAAGGAAATGAATTCCATCCTTTTAAAATGGCCGACTTTTTATTCCTTCTGGTTTAGATCAGCTGAAAGTGGAAAAATGAAGTAAAGTTTTTGGTAAAACTTTTGCAGAATCTTTGGAAAGACATACTTAAATCCAGAAGTGTATGCTAGTTAAACATGACAGTTTTAATGGTAATTAATAAATATATTTGTGAAAATTTCAGCATTTTTTTCTAAAAAAACCCCAACTGTCAGGAAAGTACCAGAAAACATGAAACAGCAAACCCTGTAAACAGAGTAAGAAAAGTAAGGGTAAGAGAATAACCTTGGTAAGCATCCTGGAAAGCCTTATAAAATAATGGAACAAAGTTTAAGTAGACAGTGCCTGTATCAGTAAGGAAACATGGACCAGTAGGCAACAGTGATTTATGTACTTCTTAGTAAACAAGTGTAACCACCGTTTAGTTCCTGTTGTAATAATTAGCAGACAAAAGCAGCAACAATAACAGAACAGCTAAGAAAATACAGCAAAGCACTTTAACTACGTGCTTTCATAATATTAATTATTTCTCCAAATTTTTATATAGGTATAAAACAATGTATGTAATGTAGTACATAGAAATTCCAAAGTGAAAACAGAAAATGTTTATGATTTCCAACAGGTAAAATGTAAAAAGTTAAAATAATTTGCAGGACATAGAATGAAAAATTACTGAACATCCGCAAACAAAAAATAATTACAACCAAGATGAAACTGCTCATTAAAGAACTGCCAGGTTTGTTGATAAGTCTAATTTTATTTGACAATTTTATAAATTATGTGGGGGAGGAATAGACCTTGAATTACATTCTTACATTGTACTAAATTGGAAAGTGCTGTATATTAATGAGGACAATAATACTTCAAAGGTACTGAAAGATTTTAGAAATGTGAATATAAGGCAATAACATTATTTCAGTTTGGATAGAACATGAGAGTATAAAATTAAGAAGCCCTTAAAAGAAAATTAAACCATAAAGAAAATGTTGCCCATATATTTAAAAACTAAACCCCAGAGACTTTAGAAAAAAACACCAAGTGATGTTTTTGCTGAACTTAAGCTATTGACTTAAAAGAGAGGGGTACTACTTCTCAAGATTGCATTCCTTTTGAAACTCTTCTTCCTTTCTAATAAACAGTATTTCCTGCAGTGTAAAAAATATTTACTTAGATAGCTCTTGTTGTATTTCACGATGCAAATTACCAAGGTATATATGACATTACAGAGTGAATTTTTCTCCAAATTTGAGGGGTTGTTTATATCGCCAAAAACGTATTCCCAGACAGTGATACTATCCTGTTTTTGATTCCATAGAGATTTGTACCTTGATTAATTTTAAAACTAATACATCTACTCCAGGTAAATACTAAAAAGCTAGGAAGTATGTATGCCTTTATAGGATTGTCTTTGCAGACTACTGTCTGCAAAAAAAAGACCTGTACTTCATACCTGCAAATATATTTATGTACTAAGTTTCATGGAGTGCAAGCTGACTTTGTTTTTGCAGATTTTCAAGTAATTATGCCTTCACTTTTCCAAGTTTTCATTTAGAAAGTTTAGAAAGAGTGGGCACACTATAGGATGACGTTGTAGAATCATGTATGATTCTTGTAATGAGAAATAAAGCAAATTTTAATATGAAATGAACTGATTTGTGAAGCTTGCATTTCAGTCCTATGTTATGTAAGTAATCATTTAAGAAATATTTATTAATTAAAAACATTTAAAAGAAATTTAGCTAAAAGATTAAATAATATCAAATTGCATACTGCATTTCAATTTACTCAATTAAAATATAGTATCACATTCTGCTTTTATTAAAGGAAGACATAGATTATTGGTTTGTTTCTTTTATTGTTCTGAACATTTACTTCTCTAAATATATTATCTTACAAAATACTATTTTCTTATATCTGTTTCTTATTTTCTTGTTGTATTTTGTTGCTTTTAAGTTCATCATATTTGCCACTGCCAAAGTGTTACATTTTTTTAATTCAACTGACATATTGCAGTGATATTCTGAAATTGCAAGAATTTTACACAGTGATCCTGATCCTGCAAGCCATAATGTATATGCGTGGCTCAAGGATGAGAGATTCTTAGTTAATGTTATATCTAGTGCACCAGATAAGCTTAGTCAAGCTGTAAAGAGACGATTTTGGAATCCCAGTCTTTACTGTCTACATCTCAGTAGACTAGTTGCTTTATTTTCTCACCGCTTTCCTGTGGCGGCTTTTCAGTCTGATTGTTCTCTGTCCATTCCTCTGCCTCATATAAACACAGATGTGGGTACCCTTTTTTATAAAGGGACATGATGGAAAAGTGCCTTGTCAGTCTACAATAATACAGAACTCTGTTGTTCAGTAAACAATTTCAACCACAGGCAACCATTCAAGCAACATGTGTAATTCATGTCCCACATCTGTCTTTATCTGTGAATAGAAATATGGTGGCATTCCTATTTTCCCATGCTTCTTTGGGGGTATTAGGTTTCCTTTTATTTGGGTTAGGAAGAATTTCAGAGCAACAATTCAGCGATTTCTTCAGTGGAACACAGCTTTCATCTGCTTCTGGTCTGTCTTGGTATTTTCATTAGTAGTTTTGTCATAATTGGATTGCACCAATGAAATTTCAGCAATAATATGAAGATGGGAAGCATGGCCGTTAAAGATGAGGATCAGACTAGATAAAGATAGAGGACCGTGGGGGACTTAGGCAGTACAAATGAAGTAAGGTATGACAGTGTGAACTGTAAGATTTAGTGGTTAATAACATGAAACTGTCATAAAATGGAAACCATTAATTGCAAAACAGAAAGCATGAGAAATAGTTTAGTATATTAGCTGATCAGCGGTGACTGAGGCATCAATATGATATGTTTATAAAAATGATCTTGACTATATTAAGTGAAGGTAACATTAGTGTCATTATAGAAGGCATCCGTAAGACCTATTGTCTCCAGTTCACGTTATCGGTGTTAAAAAGGAATTCAGAAAGGAAACAGTACAGATAAAGATCGTTACAATTGTAGATAAGTGCAAAGCCTATCTTACAAGAAATGACCAATGCTTTCTTTACCTAACATCCATAAAGTGTGAAGAAATTGTCTCAGCTGCTGAATAAGTTGTTTTAGTTGCAAATTATCTTAATTAACAGAATGTTCCTTATTTCTTGTGTGTATTTGTCTAGTTTCAGCTTCTAACCATTGGGTATCATTATGTCTTTTTCTGTTAGAGAAAATAGCTGTTTATAACTGTCTGGCATTTTCTACAAAACTTCAGCCGCAACATCCATTCTGTTTTAATAAATATAAAATTGCTTCAATCTCTTTTTAATTCCTTTATTCCTTACTTGATTAGTAAAGGAAGATGGAAAACTTCCTACTCATATTGTGCTGTCACAATTCCAGAAAAATTCCAGTCTCTATGTAAGAATTGTGGCTGTAGAGCTACACTTCTGACTTTTGAAAATAGAAATGCATTTTTGTTTTCATGTAGTTGGGCATCTTTACTGAGTCTTTAATCTTTGGGCAGAGAGCATACAGTGCCCTTATAACATTATAAAAAATTCTTATGGTCTCAAAGTTTTGGGTCATATTTATATTGCATGACCTAAAATTTAAGGAAAGATGTTAAAACATAATTATATTACCATTTTCATATTAAAAGTGTTTACAGATATCTGTATTGTGTTTTCCACCAAATGGCACTAAAGTTATCATGGCTTAGTGGATTGGGATTTTAAAATTGCAGGGCTATTCATTCCAAAGCAGTTTTGTGTGAATTCTTTTATATTCCAGCTCATGTTGGTAAATCAGTAGATTATTCTTTAATTAGTAATGCCAGAAGGGCTGCTGATGGAGATATTATTCTCTGAAGGTGCAGATGAAGTCGAGATTCTGATCACTGGTGAATATTAAAGCTTCTGGACTCTTTTCAAAGATAAAAGTATTGGCTAAATGTATTTGACTAGATTGCATTTTGGTTTTTGTTTCTCCTCTTATGATCTCCTACTGTTGTTAGATAACTTAGGTTGTATTTCATCTGCTAAACACAAACATTAGTAATGGTGAACTACTACGCTTGTAATGTTAGGCTCAAAATACATGTCAGTCAAACAGACTTTTTATAAAACAACTGACACCTAATTTCGTGAGGCTTAATTAGGTTCCTGTGTTTCGCAGTCTAGAGTTATATCCTACAGCATTTTAGCCAGAAGATAGCTTTGTCCAGGACAATGGAAGATGAAAACCCCTTCCAACCATATGTTTGTAATACTTTCCTGGTTGCCTGACTTTCTTGTCTGACTATTCTTCTACAATACTACCATTCACATTAATTTCACAGGAAAAAGGCTTTGTATTTGAGAGTTCGTCTGTTTCTGCTCCCTCACATTATGTAAGCCTTATACATATAAAATGTAAAATTACGGAAACTTTGGTTCTAAAAGTGAAAAATATGGAAAAAAAAAAGGAAAAGATGTTCTAATGAATGTGATTCTCAACAAAAAACAGGGCTCTCTTTTTGTATTAAGTTGTTTAACTCAAAGTATATGCATGCTTGTAAATATGTGGGAGCTGAGAACTGCATCTTTACCAGTAATTAGTGTGTAGAACAAATAATAAAAGCACAGAAAATTTACTCTTCAAAAAGGTTTTATTTCATGTCTTTAACTTCCTTAGCAACAACTTCTTTTAAAATCCCGGTACACTCCGTGGTGATTGTCACAGAGTGTTCTCAATTGGTAGTAAAATTTGTGGAAAATCACCTGTGAAAAAGGATACCTCTCAAATGCCAGGTCTTTGCCACCACCAAAGACTGGTCTCCAAGACTGGTGCACTTAAAATAATGAGGAAGTAAGTGCACATTAAATACTTGTGGATTGAGATACTTGATGTAAAAATTACTGGCAGAGCAAGAGCTATTTCTGTTTGTTTATACATACCAGTCACAAAAATGTTAACTTAGAATATGTAACTAGTCTATGTATTGCAGGCAGTTGGTATAATTACTACTTCAATTATAAACAGGCATACGTAGGGAAGTAGAGTCTTCTTTTTTCACTCCACTAAATGTGTCCAACACTGACACTGAAAACTTTTCATTTAGTTAGCAGAAATAGCAACTCGCATGTTCTTTTCTCTTTAGGCCAGTATCTGTTAGAAGAAACCAAATAATATTCAGTCATAGACATAAGCCAAGGCCAGGGTATCTAGCATTCACATTACAGGAAATTCCATAATTCAGGACTTCAGGAGGGTTTCTCCTCCCCCCTCCCGATTTGAATCTATTTCCATTCTTTTTTCCTATTTCCATGGACATCTGGTTCCAAAGATAACTTCAGACAAACACCAAAGAAGAGGGTGAACAATATTTATATTGCATATCTATGTCTTTCCTCTGCCTGCCAGGAAGTCTTACGGCAATGTGAATTAACCTCCTCTCGAAATGTCTAGGTGATTGGGCTTAATCAGCCTTAGAAGATAGAAAATTTTAAATTGTTGAAACTTCCATCCTTCTGCATGTACCAAAATAAAGTGTGCTAGAAATATTTAAAAACCTCAACATGTCCAGAAAGAAAAAAAAATCTTTTAGTTGAATATTATTATTGATTTGGCTGTCTCTTTGGGGAGGGTGGCTTCAAAGGGGCATTCCAACATGACAAAGGAGAGCTGAGAATCAAGGCTCAGGGAAGTTACCTCTCACACTGTGAACATAGAAGACAAAACTGAGGAACATAAGTGGTTACACCTTACTTTGTCTCGTATGACATATGAAATTATTCAGGTTTTTATAATCATTACAGAAAAAGCTTTTTAAACTTCAGGGTCATGACTGGATAGTATGTACAGTTCAGTAAAATGGGCCAACACAGTGAGCTACTTCTGAGGATGCTGGTGTGTTTATAACTTGAATTATTATAACCTTTTTTTCCCCCAAACCTGGCTATTCTAACTTCATCAGCCAGAGTAATGCAGAAGTTACTGAGCAGAAATTCTGAACTGAGCACAAGCAGACTCATCCTTGATCCTGACAGGAAAAAAAAAATGATCAAAATTAGTGACCCTAACAGATATTTTTCTTACTTTGCTTGAAACATCAAAAAAGACTTCTTTACATTTTTAAAAATAGTATTTTACTGACAATATAGTCAGAAGAATGAAGATTGTATATACTTGCTCTGCTTAATTTGTTAAAGGAAAGGAGAAGGAAAAAAATATTTCTCTCAATTAACTATTTCTAAGATTCTCTGGAAATGCCAAACTATTAGCTTTGAATATGGAGTATGTCCATAAGACTTGACAGGCAGAGCTAACATGCCTGTGGGGTTTGTTTTCAGGACATACTTTGGGAAGGTGTACTTCTGCAAAGATTTATGCATATATGTTACATAGTAAGAGTAGTCCCACTGAAGTCAATATAGAGGGTAATAAGACTCTTCATAGTCTCTAGAGTTAATCAAATATATAAAACAGTGTTTTACTTGCACAAGCACTAAATACATGTAAGAAGAAATAAGGAGGCTGGGATGCAATATAGTTGTATAGTTTATAGTTGCTTACTCATACTTGTACCTTTCTAAAAGTCTTTTGTTCTTTAGTATTTTCCTTTTAAATAATCCTTTTTGTTTGCTCTTTTCTGTTTACAGTTTAATCCATTTCATTTTCACTTTTCTTCCCTCAAGCACTTCTGAGCTCTCTTCTACCTTCTTCCTCTTTGACCCGGTCTAACAACTGTGTCCTAGCCTATTTCCCAGCTAAGTGAGGCTCAAGGGTATTTCAATTCAATTTGGGCCCATCTCCACTCGAACAACAATGTTGCTAAAGTAATACTATTAGGTCGCTAAGATACTGTATAAGGCAACAGAACATGGCTAATAAACGTTATTTCTTTCCTGGACAAAGTAACTTGTGCAGTGTTGTAATTGATGTTCAAGGAAAGTACTCTGTTATTTGTAGATTCCAAGCACTGTGTCATATTCTGCAAAATGCTCATTTCACTGTTCTTTTTCAAAATTGATTCCCCATAAGGGAAGAAGCTTTTTTTTTTTTTTTTTTTTTTTTTTCCTTTTTTAATGATTCATTTAAACTTGACACATCTTAGTGAATGCTGAAGCACTAGGGATGGTATTTTTTCCCCATCTATGTTCTTACCAGACATCTTCTGTTTGTCTCTGAAGAGGAAAGATTCCCCACAGTAAACTGTAAAAGCAATGTGATTCTTTTTGTTTAATGAAAGAGAGTTAGTGTTAGAATGCTTTTTAAGTTTTTCTTCTAGTTAAGAGGTAGATGGTTTGACTTTACTCTTCATATAAAAGAATTCTGAAATGAAACAGTTGTGTGAAATCCAATAGGAACTGAGGTATAAATTCAACAGCACAACCTGTACAGTTTTAAAAAGGAATATTTTATAAGTTTTGTGGCTGGAGAAGAAATACTAGATGCTGTATAATCTTGATTTAGTGGGGCTTTTGTCCCTGTTACTAATAATATTATCATTAACAAAATGTGGAAGTAAGGTATAGATGAGATTATATTATGGCTGATACAATATTGCTTTGAAAGCTATTCAGTGAGTGGTTGTTAATGGTTCAGAGTCAAAACTGTAAAAAAAAGTATTGGGTGGGACTCTGTGGCGTTCTGTTCCTCATTAGACTTAGATGACAGAATTAAATTTCTATGTGATGACACCATTCTAGGAAAGACTATTGAGAGGCAAAACTAGAATTCAAAATGATCTTACACTTGGAGAGAGGAAACAGCCTCCTGTGATGTATAAGCAGAATCATAGCCTACAACACATTTGGAGTAATTTTTTTAGCTCTTGACAGCACGAGTAAGGCCAAACTGTATCCCATTTTGTATACTTCACTTCAAGGAAACCGGACTAACTGGAGGCAGCTGAAAGAAAAGCAAAGAGAATGATCAGAAATGTAGTAGGTGATCTGCAAGGAAAAATGAAAGAACTTAAGGTTGTTAGGAAAGAATACGGAGATAAAACATAACAATTTTCAAGTATGTGTTATCACTTGTGATTGGGACAGTAAGTAATGGACTTGAACTGTTGCAGCACATTGGAAGTGCTGAAGGAGAATTCAGAATAGATATTAGGTAAAGGCATTCAGCTGTGAAGGCAGTGAATCACTAGAATGGCCTGCCTAGGAAAATTATAGTGTCCATCGTTAGATATCTGCAACATAGATTAGACAAGAACCTGTCCAGAGTGCCAAAGGTAGACCCGATTCTTCTGTATGGTAGTGGGATGAAGCAAATGACATCTGAGGTCATTTGCCGTAGAACAATGCCTATTTTCTTAGTAAATCAAGCTTTAATTCATGTTACATTTGTACTAGCAGGAAAACAGTAGAATCTTGATTTACATCTTGATTACCTCCTTTACCTTCTCATTACCTAGGGGAAATTAAATAGTTTGCATTAAAATTGGCTTGCATATAGAACAATGCAAAATATTCACAATGAAATATGTACAAACAGGATAGTGCAACCATACTTGCATTCAAATTAGCATAGTTTCACATACTCCTGTTGACAAATGATAATAATAGGGATTAGTTTATAAACCTTAATTCACATGTGGAAACCTGATTTACGCAAGTAGCTGAGTAAAACTGCTTGCTTTTGGGATAACTAATAAGTTCCGGAATTAGGATATGTTTGGAAGCAGTGCTGCTAAACTGTGCAAATCAGGGCCCACTCAGCAATGAATTTAAGCTTACACTTAAGTAAGTGTGCCCAACATCAGTGTAAGTCTGCTTTTGTTGAAAATGATGAGTATCCTTTACTGCATAAAGGCCAGAATATGCATCATCATGGTTGAACTCGGTCTTATTTGATCAAAAGGTTCATTTGTTATTTTCTAAATTTGAAGATCATGATGTATGATAAGATTTGAGATAATCAAAGCATATCAATATCTTGAAAAAATGGTGCTAGGCATGTGAGCCCAAAAGTTGGGAATAAGGAAATTCTGTGCTCAGATTCCTTCTTTACCCTGTGTCCAGGGCTACCCATATCTTTACTTCAGTTTCACTGATTATAAAAAGAAGACAGTATTACATACTGTATTCTGTAAGTACCATATACATGCATGTAAAATAGTACATGTATCATAGATATTGCTATTAATATTTGTTAACTTATGTTACTATTTCCTAACTATTATTTCTTTTGCATAAATAAACACCTTCAATTTAGAGCTGTCAGTGCTGCTTC
The DNA here is from genome assembly GCF_900496995.4 of Aquila chrysaetos chrysaetos. Classification (NCBI taxonomy): domain Eukaryota; kingdom Metazoa; phylum Chordata; class Aves; order Accipitriformes; family Accipitridae; genus Aquila; species Aquila chrysaetos. The sequence goes on along the minus strand of NC_044015.1, from coordinate 35,017,491 downwards.
TCTTTAATTAGATTTGAGATAGTAACTGTAATGATGTAATATACCTAAATTCTGGCTTTTTTTTTTGTGAAATATAACAACTTAATGAAGGTCAGCTGAAGAAATATTTGTATTTGCTGCATATATCATAAAAGGAACAAAATAGTTTATAAAATCCTTAGGACTGTGGGCACCTAAACTAAGCCTGTTGGCAGAAAGATGAAGTTTGAGTACATACATGTATATCTATTGATTTAAATGGGTCTTACTGCCAAGGCATTACAAATGTGACTGTCAGTGTAGTAGCAGAGTACATCAGCAATATCAGGCAGACCAAGGAGACTGGGACAAAATTATTAATGGACAAATCTTATTTAAGAGCTAATGTAACTCAGTTTTCTTTCAGTGTTAAATAAGGAAAATGTACAACCTATAATTGTGAGTAAACATGATATATTATTTTTTAACTGTCACTAAAAATGAATCAAATTTGAGGAATACTGTTTCTTGGGTAAATATGTTGCTATTACATAGATTTTTTTTTAATGTCCTTTTGTGGGCCTCTTTGCCAAAAGGACGTGTTCTACTTATATTAAAGTCAATAAGAAATGTGTTTGTTCAACTCAGAGTAAAATCTGTGCCTTTGCTTTCAGTTTCTTATGCCTATTTCTTTTTCTTTCTCTCTATTTTCAGGACTAATCTTTCTTCAATCAATCCTTCTAGATTCAAGCCCCCCCCCCCCCCCCCCCCCCTTTCGTCCCCATCTTTCTCTTTGCCTTTAGATCTTTCTAGTTCTCTCTCCTTTGCTTTTTCCCCACTGCTACCAGGTTATGTAGATTTTTAAGTTGCAGTGGCATAAAATCTAATTGCTTTCTATTTAAAAGAAAAGGAAAAAAAGATAAAAATTCTAAAAGAAATTCACTAGCCTTGAAATCATTTTCTGAAAAACACAAGCTGTTATGTTTTTAGCCATACAATAATAGACATACTTTCATTATGGATGATGGTAAATTCTCAGGGCTGTACTCGAACTATTTTTGTGAACCAGGTTTTTATCTTTAGATTTTTTCCTTTAAAAATGGGATTTTGTTCTCAGTTCATGAGATTGGAAATATTAAACTACACTTGTCCTTGATTCAGTTTGCTGCTTCTTCATGGTCCAAATTGCCCTTCATGCAGAGCTGAGCTTGTAATATGTACTCTAGATGCTGAGTAAATGCTTTCGCTGGCTGTCCCTGGCTCACTTACTCAGCCAGTCTGAGTCACCTTCAAAACATCAAGATTATGTGTATATACACGTAATAAATAACCACCTGCACTGAGGTAATGCAAATTGCATTTGTTGAAATATGGCCTATTATATTAAAATTTATGTTTCTATTATAATTTTTATTGTATGAAACAAATTTGTCCTGTATAAAATTACTGAGAAATAAGAACTGTATCCATATATAGGAAAGCTTATCTTTTCTTGGGAACTATTTAATAATAGATTCTTACCATGCACATATCTTCTAAGTGCCTATTTTCTTCTGCATCCTCTTAAAAATGCATAGCTGGATTTTGTCATTCTTAAAACAGGTCAAATAACTTAATCATAATGTACTTGTGTATATATCCTAAGTATAGACGGTTAGAGAGTTGGTTTCTTTTTGTACTTGAACCAGTTATTTTATAAATAATGTCAACAGATTAGAAATAGACCTAAAACATATTCATTAAAGGGTTTTCAAGACAAAATTCAGCTGTAGGGATATTTTAATTCTGAATCTGTATGAAAGGTGACATGGTGAGAATGAAGGTGAGATATGGTGAGAATAGAAGGACTTTGTAGTACACAGTTCTGAAGCTGACACACCTCTAGTGCTTTTACTGGACTGAAACAAGTTCCTTAGTGAACTGTGTAACAAACAGTTATTTTCCTGAATGAAAGAAATAAACATTAAAGAAGAAAATTTGAAATCAATTGGTAAATATGCAGGCTCTAAATTAGCCTTATTTCATGCTAATTCAGCTTTATTGAATTCATATCACCATCCATGAAAGCTGCCTCTGCTGTTCAAAGTAATATCCAGTATATCTCAATTAACAATGTATTAACCTTTCATCCAAGTTGGCTAGCAGAGTGAAGCTAAATAGATTAACTATCAAAAAAGGGAAATAAAAATCTAAGAACAAAAAGAGAATTTAAAAATATTTTTATTTTTGATAGTAATTTAAAAAATGTCAGTAGAATGGACAAAACAACATTAAAACATGAGCACTCCTAAGTCTGATAGTATATATATATATTTGTTTTTTTAAAATGTTGGAACTAGTCATGAATGTTGGAAGAATTTTAAAAATGTTTGGAATAACAATAGGGCATACCTGGTCTTAGGTAGTGTAGCCTGCTTAATCTTAGCAGAGAAACAATATATCTGAAGAGGATAAAATCCTGTTCCAGCAGACAAATGGGAATTTTGACAGTTTATTCTGGTCAGTGTTTTAAGGTGATTTAAATAAGTGAAATACAGCAATAGTCCATTGGCATATGCTGTGTCATAAAGTTATTACTAATAGAATGTAGTTTTTAATAAAAACATGTAATGACAAGCAAAATCAATAATCTTGTTTTTATAATCTGGAGTAGTTACCTGAAAAGGCTAGAAAGAATTCTTTTCCCTTTTTAATGCATAGTTTGTCTTCTACATTGTTGTTTTTTCCCTCTCTTCTGACACTATCAGCTAGGCTCATGTCTTCATTTCTGTAATACATTGAAAGTACTCGACTGTTCTGCCTTTCTCACATACTCCAGGTTAAAGTGGTCACCAGATTTAGGGGCAGGAAGTAGTTTCTCCTCGGGCTATATTGGCAAAGGTTTTTTTTTTTTTTTTTTTTTTTTTTTTTTTCTTTCTAACTTTTGTATAGTTAATATGGTGCACTTGCTAATATAATTTTGGCATTTTCACCTCTTGCTATTAGAGACCTAAAAGACCACCTTTGAGTTCTTAGTCTTTCTTTTTTTCTTGTGGCTTGTTACAGCATGTGGTCTTTGGAATTTTAGACTATAGGCCTTAGGATTTCTACTGAGTATTAAGAAGTGTTTTGAGACCCGTATGATGTGCTGAGTACTTACTTAATCTGTGGGTTATTTTGCATTAAATATCTGTGGTTGTTAGCCACTGAAAGGAATTAGAATCTATGATCTGAGACTTAATTTCTATAACTGTAGCAACATTTTTCTACTTAGTTAAAATTCAAATTAAAATCACATTTGATTAGTTAATAAAATACATTCTTCTGGTAACATAGTTTATAAAAGCTAGGGCTAAAGATAATGGTCACTCATTTTTACTCTTTTAGTTGTGATTTTTATCTTTTGGGATGGGACACTAACTCTCTGGATTTGAACTCTCTTTTCTTCTATATTTTGTGAGTTAATCAGTTCAATACTGAGATTTTTTTTATTAATTGATCTTGGCTTGATTTAAATCTAAGAAACTATGTGGCATTATTTTTTTTATCACATGTAAAAGCACAACAAGAAAGACAATCTTTGAGGTTCCAACAACATATGCAACAGATGCATATTATAGTGTATTTAAACCTGAATTTCTTGTTAAATATAGCCTAATATCTGTACAAAGTATTTGAATAGTTTGTGTACTAAAAATATACTATAAATCATACAGGATGGGTGATCTTTCAGAGTTATTGTTGCTATTGATACCTTCACTCTTGAATCCCAAATTTTGTTTCAGGCTTTTTCTGGTGCAATCTGTATATGACATTAACATTTTTTTTCTCCTTTACTCACTAATAGAAATTGTGACTATCATGAATGGAGGGACCATATGCTGCTTTGAAAAGGCAGCAGGGACCATGGAGGCAGTTTATAAATGATCTGAGTAAGAAATGAACAGAGACCAATTAAGCTAGTTAGGAGGCCAAAGGTTTTGGAAAGCGAGGATACTAAATTTGGTTCCCTTCAAAAATGATAGAAGATAGAATTAAAAATTAGTACAAATTTTTTCCATCTTTTTGCCTAAGAATTCCTTCTTCACTTGCAACAAAAAAGTAAAGTATGGTTTGTTTTTTCTTTTTAATGTGGGACAAGGATTTTAGCACTGGAAGTTGTTGCATGTCAGTGAAATTACCAGGATGGGTCTAGTGGCCACTCACAATATGGCTTTTGTCACTAAGGAAAGTCTGTGCACTAAATAATGCATGCACAATTACCGCATTAATCAGGCTGGTCAAAACAGGTGATCCAGTGAATATCTTTGTGCCCACTGCCATTTAATGCTATTCACCCATGTATCTATTATAACTATTCATTTAACACCACAGGTGTGCTAAGTGCTTTGCAGATAACATGGAGATGAAGGTTCCTTTCTTAGAGAATTTAAATTCAAAATATCCAGAATACAGATTGGATGGTAAAAAAATGCAGGAAAATCTGAATTTTTTTTTTTTTTAACCATACTTTAGTTAATTTTTTGATCTTTATTTAGCTTTTGAGAGCTATTTTGGGAATATGTTTTAGTCTTTTTTGAGTCTCTGGAAGGTATCCAATTAGTAAGTAAAGAAGACATAGCCAAGGAAGGGTTTCCAGATGTAAAGGGTGGAATAAAAAAGTCCACGGAAGAGAGTGAAAGGACAGTTTGAATGCAAAAAGCAGGCAGATCAAGACACAAATGGCTTATTATAGTTACTATTATTTCTTTTGCAAATGCCAAAAAGAAATAGTAAATTCAGTATTCTAACTGTATTAATTATATACAGAACCAAAAATGGGAAAGATGTAATGCTGACTTAAATGCAAAGGCAAAAATCATATTTAGAGTTAGGAAGACATTTATTTTAAAAGAAAGAAAACTCCAGGAATGGAAAAAAAAGGTTTCTACTAGGGAACATCTGAGTTCTCTTAGAGAATCTTAGAGGTCCAAACATAACAAATACCTTTAAAAAGAGTGAAGTTTTGATTCCACAGATAACTACCTCAAACTTCATCCTGCAATGTATGAAGAGGGGTTATTAATTAATTGACTGCTTTGTGGTTGCAGTCATGAAATTAATTCATTATTTACTCCTATAAAACTGTTTTTTTTCCCCTCTATGCAGATTATGAAACAATGTGACAAGGGCTAGGCTGCTGGTGTATGGACACCATACAGTCATTCAGGCTGACCAACATTGTCTTACTGTTTCCTTGTGCTTTCCCATATGTCTGCCTCTATCTGTTGTCTTGTGTCTCGTACTTAATGCTAAAAGGTCCTTTGAACAACACCATTTCTTCCTCCTGATTTTGGGCAGCACCCAGGAAAAAAAAAGAGATGCTCATCAAGGTCTGAAACTCCCAGACATTAGCATAAAACCAGCAAGACACAACACTAGTAAAATAATGTGGAGAATGTAGATTTCTGCTTTGCCTAGCTAAATGAAACAACATAACATGGTGTATCTGAAGTGTACTGCATATCTAAGTATCTCAAAACACTTCACAGATTACAGTGATTCATTGTAATTGCATCATGATATTGCCATTATATTGCAGTCATGTTATCATTTCTGTAATAAACATTTATCTTAGGAATGTTTGTGTGCACCACATAATTAGCTGTAGAATAAAGAGTGCTAAACATGAGGTGTGATTCATTAGAAGAATGATAGAATTTGATTTTTAAATTCTAACAATTTATTTTAACTGTTACTTGTTAAAAGTGAAAACAAACAGTGAAGTTTTCTTAATTGCAAAACTGATATAAAACAAGCTTAAGTAATGATTGAAAGCTAGTATGTATTTAAATATTAGCACAATTAGTTATTGTTGAGTTTTTCATTTCCTGTCACTGTAAAATGTAATTAGTAGGTCTAAATCTGCTATATTTATGATTTGAAGTAGGACTATTTGATCTAAAGTCTTAACTAAGAAAGCCCCTTATTCATCAAAAAATAACCTAGAATAACAATTTTAGCCAATTTCCTGCCTGAATCTGACCTTTAGTATCACTCCAAAAGTAGTTTTGCTATAAAGTATTTATAAAATTAAAAAAAAAATCCATTCTGCTATCAAATGCCAATCATACAAAAGGAAGCTGAAAATCTTGATAAAAAAATCACCGTATCTTAAAATCAAAATATAGTGTGTTATAAGCTAATCAATTATTCTACTCTGCAAAACTTTTGCCTTCTGAGGTTTGTCTGCATAAGCCAGTGATCTAACTCTAACTTAATTAGCTTGGTTACTAGAAGAAATGTAGTCATATTAGCTCCAAGTATGTTTATATAGCACAGTTTTCTGTGAGGACAGTACCCATGGCATTTGAGACTTGGGGTGTCATTCACTTCTTGTAAGTGTGATATCTAAAACCAAAACAAGCAAACAAAACCCACAAACCCCCACAAAGTGAAGGAGGGTAGAAGTAAATGAAAACTATTTAGCTTTCTTAGCTCTCAGCACCTGAGAACTTCAGGAAAGATCATATAATGTGAGTCTTGTGATGCAGTACAAGCATATAGTTTAAAAACTTTTGTTTTCAGACTAAAGACTAATAATACTCAAACTCAAAATAAACTTATAAGAATAGCAGGATGAAGATCCAGATCCAGTTTCAGACCTCAGTGCCTAAATCTCCAGGTTTACCATGTCAACCTTCAAGGAGCCTGTGCAGTCAGGGATATCCTAACAGTGGATTGGGAGAGCTGCATGTTTAAGAACAGGAATTCAGTAGGAAATAGGCTACAGGTGACCCATAATATCTGCAGAACTATAGCCAAACTTCTACATGACAAAAGATAGGCATACATCACTGAACAAAAATTAATAATTTTGGGAGGAGATACTAGAATTCGCAAGTAAACAGCCTTAGAAACTAACCACCAGGACAGCAGTCCTACTTCACCAGCACTGAAGAAAGGTGCTCTTGCTGTTCTCTGTAGTAGGAAAAAGGTGGATTTGCATCTGTTCAGGCTTGAATAGAAAGTGAACTCAGGCACCTCCTTTCTGGTTGAATATTTAGCGGGTACTATGTGGAGAATTGTTGGCATTACCTCCTTAATGTTTAATTACAGTTTAAAATCAAGACCCCTGTAACATAGGCCTGATCCTCTATCTACATGCTGTACAGAAGGCCACTTGGAGGTTTTAGGTACTGTTCTACCTGGTTTCTGATCCCAGGTTACTTGGAATAGAGCTGGTTATCCAAATGCTTAGGCAAAGCAGTCCTGGGAATTGGTACGTTGAGAACATTCAGGTACCTAGAGAACTTTTCAGTCAAAAAGGTGTGTTTAGCAAGTTTCAATAGCTTATATTTCCTCTGAATTGAATTTTGGATTGAAATGTGGACTTAATCACCTGCCTAAGGTCTTCCTTTATATGTTTTTTGCAATCTGAACCTAAACCATTTCTGTTATAAACTGGTTTAAATGATCAGGTGTTTTTACAGAAGTGTATTGCTGATTCCCCAAAGGGTCAAAAAATTATTTAGATAACATAGTGCCTCCAGTTTATTTCTGAAGCTCAGGCATATTTATATAGACCCAAATTACTTCTTCACAGACATATACCCATGACAAGGATTACCCTCAAGATTACCTCAAAAATATTCAGAGTACGCTTCCCCTAAAACCCAAAAGCTTGCAAAACCTGTAGAACTTCTTATTGTTTCAGACCAAGTACATAATTTCATATTAATCCAGTCGAACCACTTGTTCTCTAACTCACCACACAAATTTCTTCTTTGGGAAGCTGGAATTGCTGAAAGTGTCACTTTTGTGATCTCAAGTTTTTGAGATCAGTGCAATTGACTGTAGATTGAACAAATTAATTTATGTGCCTTTTTTCATTGCAGCTTTTGGCACTCTATTTCTGAATAGTGTGAAAGTTGAAGTATACTTACTCTTTGGTTACCTGTATAGTGTCCTATTTGGTTCATTGTTGCTGAGCTGTCTGAATTTTGCCTCAGTTTGGTGGCAAATGCTAACTTAAGTGTGATTACATAATGTTTTCCATCAGTAAGAATCTTTTAGAGTAATGGGGGGCAAAAGAGAAATATTAATACACATTTTATATCATATTATGCTACATAGTTCTGTAATTGTCTAATTTTTTCCTGTACATTTTTTCAGAATATGATTTCATAGAGAAAACACACATTTTCAAGCTTTAATGTTATGCAGAACAAAATATTTAATTTTTAAGGTAGTTGGATAAGAGAAGAAATTTTAAGGTTAAACCCTAAGTTCAAGGTAAGGTTATTTTGAAGAAGATTTACTCTTGTTATTAATGGGTTTTTTATGGTTGAATTGTGTACAAATGATGACATCCTAAGAGAATTAATTAGAAAGAAGATAGGCTTGGTACAACCACAGTATCTAGCCTGATTGATAGATTCTGAGAAATGTTTAAATAATGGTATTACAATTATACATCATAAAAGATTCCAGCAACTCAGAATTAGTGTGTATATATACTAATATATATACTAATATAGAGTATATATACTAATATATATACTAATTGCTAATATATATACTAATGATATACATATGAGTGTTTAGATTAGTTTGCACTAGGGAGAAAATTTTTGTAGATGGTGAATCACAACTGAGCTTCATTCCACTTTTGCCTGGTCAAAATACAACGCTGGTAATGAATACATTTCCAGTTCTCAGTATGCATAGCAAAAATGATAGCTTTTGTTTATGGAGACTTTTAAGGACAGAAAGGATCTACAGGGAATGCAAGAAAATGACCTACTTACTTTCAAAACCTACAAAAGGCATCAAATAATGGCCGGCTTTTTGCAAGGAAGTTCTTTTCAATATTAACACCTATCAGCAATAACATTTTTCTACAATGCTTTTAGTCATTGTAGTATTTGTCTGCAGGTTTTAAAACTGGTAGTCAAAATCGAGTACTCTGTGGCTTTATAGGAAAAATAACTATCAATCATCTCTTTACCAGTTATTATAGGTTAGTCACATTAGAACTGAATAAACATTAGAAATCTGATCAGGAAGTGACCTATCCAAATAATTTTTGTCTGAGTGTAAGTCTACCCTGTATTTAAGTTAAAACTCTACCTACTTTTATGAAAAGATCAGATCATATATTCTTCAAAGTGATAAATGGTTATTTACTATAGGTAACAGCAGGCTTTATTTTGTAGAATATTTTTTAGCATAAAATGACACGTGGTCATAATGCTAACCGTCTTCTTTCTTCAAAGCTTTTCAATGTTATGTTCTCTAAGTAAATCACTGAAGTAATTTAAACCCAAACTACTAGAGACTACCAGGCCTCTAGTTTTTATTTTTATGTTTTTCAAATGAGTCCTACAATTAAGGCTAAAGTTTCATTACTATGTAGGTGCTTAAGTACCATAGGAATCTTGGGTTTAGTTCAAAATTATCTTACGCTTGTTCCAGGAGTAACAGTTTGTAATCAGTCTACTGATTTGAGGTCTTGGGCGTTTATATGACAACTCATTGTTTCAACGTAGTATGCCACAGAATGTTAACTGCTGCCATTTCTAACTCTTTGCAATAAATTTCAAAATTCTTTTGCTGTTAATGCAAATAATCACTTAGTCTCAGTCTCCTATCCTTGACAGAGGAGAACATTCTCAAAAGCATCTGCACTTATTTCAGCTGTGCCTCATGCACTTTGCTGTGTGCCAGATGAGTATTCTCTTGTTTCCTATGGTCCACATAAATTACATTTTCTATGTCCTTCTTGTCTTATTAACACAGTATCTGCTTTTATGGAGACAGAAGAAAATAAGGGGCAAAGACATAAGAATTCTGTATTGCGTCAGCCAAAATAACTAGATTTGATACAGAGGAATGAAAATGCCACAATTCCTATGAGATTATCTCCTGTTTTGATTCATTTAAGTTTAGAGAAAAGTGGAAACAATGCGAAAAAAGGTATCTGAATCATCAAGTTGGCAGGGAATAAGAAATAATCGTCAACAGCCAATATGTATTTATCAAAAATCTGTCTAGAGAGTCCAGGGTCAGAATTATATCTTAAGCTCACCAGATTTCATGCTAAAAGAAAATAAAATCATGAAACCAATTTAAAGTATTTAGACTTTATATCAGACTGGTAAATCTTTTGGCATGTTTGAAAATACAATATTAACATAATCTCTGTAAAGCTGCAGTTATTATTACATATTGTATCACAGTAGTCACCCAGGTGATCAAATAAAGCTTGGTAGGTTTGAAATCAAGGGTTACTGCTCTGGTGGTTTTTTATTTTTTCTAAGAAGAAAATACTCTCATCTGCTTTGGAATTGGTGTCTGAATCTGAAGATATTTTTCTCCAAAGAAATTTTTACTGAGATGTGAGTTACTCACTGGAAGTGGTACTCAAAGCTTTGAATATAGAACTTACATCAGTTTCTTCTTTTTATATATATCTTAGTGTCTGAATGATGTCAGCAAAGAACAACTTTCTCCAGTGGTAGGTAATTTTTCAACTTTTAGATCTATAGTGTTTAACATTATTATCATGATTTGAAAGAAAACATAAAACACAGATGAAGGTCACAGTGACAAAGAACTGGGCAAGTAATAAATAATGAGAAGGATAGGTGTTCATGTCCATCTAGATGGGAAAACTTTGGCATAGGAAGGAAGACCCTGAGAAAAAGCAGGGCTAAATCAGGTTGCTTTATGAACTTAATATGCATATAAAGTCAAGAAGGGTCTGGATAAATTGGAAATGCTCTAGAGAAGAGCCACAAGAATGAGTAAAAGATTAGAAAACAAAGCTTTGATAATGAGCTTTTCAGTTCAGTAAATAAAAGTATAAATAGAATGACTGGAAACTGAAGCTGAGATGAATTCAGACTAGAAATTATTTATAACTGTTAGGTTAATTAGTGTTGGAATGATTTACCATAAACTGGTTCATTCTCCATCACGGGCAACTAATGGGTGTTCTTACCCTAAAATATATAGTTTAATTCAAAAAAGAATTAGTACATGCCTGTATTATACAAAAGGTTAGGTTAGATGATCACAGTGATCCCCTCAGGCCTTTAATCTATAAATTTATTAAATTCTCCAGCTGCTTTGGTTGTTCCATTGCACTAGGCCCTTGCTGTTGGCCACTGCATCTAAATGTATTGCAGTATGGCTCCACTTATGTGTAGCTGCTAAGAATGTGAATCTATTGAAACATATATCTAGAGCTTATCTGTATTATAAACATTGGTTTAAATTGTTTTTCTTCCAGTAAAATAAACAAAAAGGCTTCTTTCAGGAAAGAAGCCTATAATTACATATACTATCAAGCATTGTCAAGAGGAAGTGATAGGCCTGGAGATTCTGAGAAGTCATTCACCAGACCCAGACTACGTGCCTTCCTGAGATAAAGCACATATATGAATAGAAAGCCTATCTTAGGCAAATGCCAAAAATGAAAACGTGTCATTGTATGACTAGAATGGAAATGAAGCTTGCAGGACTATAACCTCTCAAATTTGACATTACAGTAATATTTAATAAGTAGCAAGTAAGAAGACGTATTTATTGTGTTAAGTTCCTTCTGCAGAGGTTTATAGAAGTTTCTTTGAAGCAGCTTGTATTAGCCCCTGTATAGGGGTCTGGACTGGATAGACTAAAAATGGAATTAATTTTTTCCTAAACTGGATTAAAGTTTCAGGTTGGCCAGTATAATTTTCTCTTTTTTTTTAGCACTTCAGCAATAGCATGACTATTGTGTGTGTAGGACATTGCAATACCATACCCATCTTACCCATACCTATATGGGTCCTCTTCCCAGTTCCAGAGGCCTTGTTCATTTTAGTAATTTGTCTTGCTCTTCATCCTTGTAGCAATCCCTTTGCGGACCCACTTATAGTCTCTCTCTGTCACCTCATCTGGATCATTGTCTTACTCTAAGGTTTAGTTTCCATTTCCATTCAATCCCCACTCACATCTCCTGTCTTCCATCCAGTTCCTTCTCCCAACGCATGGCAACATTCTCTCTTGCTAATAACATTTGTTTGCCCAGGTGGTCCCACTTCCCATCATGGATTATAGCCTTTTGTATCTTCCTTCTTGCTCATGGACTTCCAGTTCAGGTCTCACTGCTAAGCTGTACTTAATCTCCTTACCTTGGTTCTCATCCAATATCTGTCTTTCGGGTTATCACCCACTAATTTTCTCTCCCAGTTGTACTGCTGCAGTTTCCAGTCCGTTGGAATTCTCTGATTCTTGTCCTAAATTACTGCTTCTGTCATCAAGTTCAGTTCTTGTTTTCTGTGTATCCAGCCTTTGGAGCTTCCTCCTCTGTGCTGCCTGTACCCAGAAGAGGGAGCATGGAAAGCACAAGAAAAAGCATTCCCTTTTTCCAAGCAACACTGCTTGGACCTGGACAATTGCACATTACACACAACATGCTAAAGCGTCCTGCAGAGGTCTTGTGCATGGCTAGAGTATGATTTCGGCTTTTCTCTTGTTGATCCTATTTGGACTGTTATTTTTACATCTATGACTTGCCCAGTTTGGGGTAGCTTTTAATAGGCATGGCAAAAGAGGCATCTCTGAATGAAGGATTCTTTGTGACTCCTCCTCCACCTCTGACCTCAGCACTCACTGGTTGAAGAAAGAGAATTAGAACTCAGTAATTAACAGCAATCCCACCAGTGTATCAACATATGCACGCTATTAGAAAAATTTCATTCTTATTCTTGAGAAAGTACTGAAGTTATTCAGAAGAAAAATATTTTTGTTTTGTTTTGTTTTTTTTTTTCTTTTCAGCTAAGAGCAGCTCCAGTAAGATACTGCATACCTGGTAATGGTGATTTGTTATTGTTGACACTCGCATTCAGAAATGGCATATGCTTTCTTAAATCTGGCAGTTCTTTGCAAGAGCAGCTCTACAGTAGGAGGCTCTTCAGTCTTTGTTGCCAATCAGCCAAGGAATAAATCAGCCTCATTTGCACAGAGCTGGAACTCTTCTTTCAGAAGTCTGTTCAGCTCTTTTACCTGAGTTATGCTTTGCAGTTTTACTCAGCAGAAACTGTAGTATTTGAGAGTAGTTTTCCATGAATGGAAACAAAGTCCAGTCATCTTGCATGGATGTTTTTGGTTAAATGTTCACTTATAGACCTTGTGACACACAATCATTTTATTATATCTAAAACCACTTAGAGGACATACTTCCTATTACATTAAAAATTGTAAAGGTTATACACATCAGCATGCGGATGAAGAAATTTATACAGTTGATTTTTACTTCTTTTGTGCCCTGACTTGTAACGTTTTTTGAACCTGTGTTGTAAAGTTGACATGAAAATGTACCAGCCTAGACATAAATCCACTCATCAGCATTTTACCATAATGATTGATGATAATGGACAAGACTAATGATAATTTACTTGCCCGTCAAAAGAATTTCTGACCCCAGGCAAGTGGGCAATTAGAACTCTGCAAGGCTGACTTAAGGTTAGTTAGCTGTGAATTGCTTCACTTTTTAGTGTTCTGTGATAATGTTTATCTTATTTTTAAACAACCTATGTTTGCAACAATTGCTGCATTTGAAAATTACTTTCCTCTGTAGTTGTTTTTATCTTTTGAATGAGAGCTATTGATTTCTGTATTAATGTCCTACTGAACACATTAAGAATACTTTTCAAGAGTCTTCAAGTTGCTAGGAAAATATCCATGGAAAATGGATAATTTCTTCTTTTTAACACCCTCCTGAATATCAAATTTTGGAAAACCTCTAAGTGTTTTGGTTAGTCATTTAATACAACACTGTTTGACAGCACTAAAACAAGAGAAAACTGTTGGCTGATATATCTGATCTATTGGTAATGGCTCCAAGGTATAAGTATTGCCACTCTTAACATTACCACAAACTGACATTCTGAAAATTTTGTCCTGAGTTTAATGCCACGTGGTGAAATTGTGATTTGTTACAGGCTCACTGGCATTGAAATGATGAAAATTATCTCATGCTTCCTTTCTACAAAGATTTCATTTTCACACAGTTTTATTTCATAACTAGCTGTGTTCTTCACTATGGATGAAATACCCATACTGGTGCTTGGTGGTGGCTGGACTGGAAATATCAGTTCTGACTGGGGAAATACACCAGTCAAAGTTGCTTGGATCTTTTGATTAAGTGTCCTTGTTAATCCTAAAACTCATCTCACCTAAATGTCGCGGTCTGAAGTTTAGATTTCCAGTCTAGATTAGCTGTCTAAGCACTCTCTATACATCCCTCCCGCCCCCGCCCCGTGAAGTCCCTCTGAAAGGCTATTCATCCCATTTTAAAACAGTTTCTGAGAGGGAGTGGAGTGATGGATGGCTCTATAGAAGTGCCTGCCTCTCTCTATTCCTCCAGCCCTGTGCTTTTGATCACACCTCTCACTCTTGGCCCTTTGTTCAGACTGTATCCAAGTCTTGCCAGTTCTTCCTGTGGCATCTGTCACAGATGTTATTTCCTCTCTATACATGCTCCTAAAATGCTTACTCCACGTTCTTTCCAACTGAACTGCTGTAGTTCTATTATATGGAAGATGAAAGCTGAATTTAAGAACCCACACTGTTGTGTGTACATACCTTATATGAGTTTATATGACCAAGAGCCACACTAAACAGAACCCTAGTGGATCCACTGCTCTGTGGAGATTCCCACATCATATGCCCTAGGAGAGACCGCATCAGTGTTCTGCTTTGTCCTCTGTCACTTGTTTGTGTTTAATCCTAGTGAGGAGTTAAACTCCTCTTCCCTGAGCCAATCTCGCAAGAGTCTGGCCACATCTTAGCCAATAAGAGCATACTTTTATTTATATACCTGGTGTCAGAATCTGAACAACTTGGAAGGACTAAAATATCTCCTCAAACCCTTGGATACAGATCTCGCAACAATAAAAATTTCCCAAAGTATGAATGCTACAGAGAGGAAATTAGTCATTTTGCTATTAAGTGCTATATGTAAAGGACAGAAGACTGACTTTCCAGAAGGACTAGCATCTTCTTGACAGATACAATTGGCTGATTTTGTCTATTCCCTACCTTAATGGATGACACCTGTAAAAAAAGTAAATCTATTTTTAATGGGATAGTCTGCCTAAATGACCCAATTTCAGGAAGAGTGCACTTTCATGAATATTTATTTAATATGAAAACACTAAAGTAAACTAGAAACTACATTCTATAAATAAAAACAGCCCAGAGGGTCAAGCAGCGATAGACTGTATGATATGAAAGCTAATTTAGTATTGCTTTATGCACTACATTAGCAAACAGATCCTAGTGTGTAGCTGTTGTTCACAACGGCAGTCAAGAGGTCTTTTGCTACCTTTGCACAGGCAGCAGGCAGCTTCTGTGTACCAAGGAGTGGTTGAAGCAGATACCATGTTTTAAACATGTATCCTTACAGTTTGCTGTAAAAAAAGGAACCAGTTTTCTTTTGTCCTTCTATATAATTCTTAACATTCATTGTTAGCATGGGTTGACATTCCAGTTTAGAATATGTTTAGACAGGAGGTGCTTTTGAGAGGGCATGTAGAGACAAGTCCTTGGTTATCCTCCAGATTCTTGTTAGTCAGTTTAATTCCATCAAGATGTTCCTGTTTAGTGCAGACTCTTTTCTATGGCAAAACAATAACCAGTGTCCTATAGGGTGTCCTTAGGAGGTGAAATTAATAGCACTGGACAGCATTTGGGGATATGCAATTATTATGTTCCATGTACCTTTAATTGTACTGGTGAAATAACTGGCATAGTGAATCTAGTCTTACTCAACTCCCACCAGAATCAAATCGGTTATGCAGGCCTACCATGTCATGTTTATATTAGACTGGACATTTTTGTGTGCAGTTTATTTCTAAAGATATTATACCAGTAGGATCTGAATGTGAAAAGAATCTAGGTGTGGGCCACTAAGTACTGTCATAAAATGCATTAGAACTAGATATGTGCTCTTGTGTCTGTTACGCTTATGCAGGAGAAGAAGTGATCTAGATAATGAGAAGACCAGCATTAGAGCAGAGCGAAGAATCCTACTCAGATACTTATACCTCTTTCAAATGAGTGTACAGAATCATTTAACATAACAATTATTTTAAGAAGTTTTATCATAAAACTGTATTGTAGCCAGAAAGCCAACATATCTAACATCTTTATCTTTGCTCAAATTATAAGCAGTTATACTTATCAGTGATTCCTATAAAATTTTGTAGTTTTTTTAATCTAAGTTTAGCTCTTCTTTATATGTAAGTGCCAACATAACTCATACATGACCAATGTTGAATTTGATGCTTTATTCATTCAATCACATGTAGTTAATCTTAAGATTTCTCTCTGTTGTCTTTCAATACAGTAATATACCTTCATTTATGGAATACTCAGCATTTGAGGCTAAGCAACATGTGATATCACTTCTTTTTTTATTTAAGCAACACCAAATCATCACTTTTTTGGATTTAAAAAATACCAGTTTGAATGACAACATTTATAGGAAGTGTGTGAGAACTGCTTTCCTACACAGAGACAAGCTATAGCCAAACCATCTGGTTCCAGTGAGACAGTAACTCCTGAACCCACCAAATTCTTGTAGGTTCTGCGTAGCTGACTGGCCTGGGAGCCTTTCTGTGCAGAAAACGAAGACATTGCCAATTAGGTTATCATTGGTAACTTACTGCATGCGAGCTAAAGCTCTCCATAGTATCTGTGGGAACTTACCAGCTGCTGGAGCCACTTCCTCATGGAAGACTGCTGATCAGATTTGTTTTCTCCTTGTCAAGTACCACTTCTTAGCTCAAGCTATTTTAATAACCACATAAAGTAGCAAATCTCATCATTTTTGTCTTACCTTGAGGATGGAGAATATTTTACACACTGTTTTTCTCCACAGTTCTAAAATGGCAGGAAGTACAGGAAGAAGACACAAACATTTTAAGAGCTGGAGAAAATGCTTTATAGTGGGAGATTTAAATAGCTCAATCTGTTTATCTTATCAAAGAAGATTGATAGGTAACTTGATTACAGTGTGCAAGTAAATTCACAGGAAGAAAATACTGGGTACTAAAAAGCTTTTTTTATTCAAGCATAGAAGCTTGGTAGAAACTAATGCTGGAATCTTAAACCAGATGAAACAAGTTGGAGTGAGGAGCAAATTCTTACTGGTTGGTATCATTACCTACTGGAGCAAACTTTTAAATTGAGACTGCATGTCTTGTGGTATCTTTGAAATGGGACTCTATATGCACTGCCTAAAACCATGTCATTGTACCAAATAAGAGGGTGAGTGGCATGTTTAATGACCTATGAGCTGCAGGAAGTTAGCCTAAACATTTTACGAATACTTCTGGCCTTACCCTTCATGAAATCTATGAAATGCCAAAATTCTCTTCTGTTAGAGACATATTGAGCCCACATGCTGAGTTTGTAAAAACACTTATGCACATGGTGAATCTTAGTGGATTCCAAGATACTCAAAACTCAGGAAAAAAAAAATATTATTTGCCAGGACTTTAATATCACTTTTGTATGACATTGTACAGCAAAGATTCTCATGCTGAGGTTCACTGCTTGTCTGCTCACCTCTTGCAGGTGGTCATTTGCACAGGGTCTTGTTTCTTTGTTTTCCCCTAGCAACATGCATTAAAAGAAAAGACAAAATACTCTTTGACTCCACTGAAGTCAAAGGCAAAACTCCAACAAGCTGTGAGAGGGCTAAGATTTCACCCTAATATTTAGCTAATATTTTTTTCTTGCTATACACAATGCCTATACTTCTCACAAAGATTTTAAGATTTTATAGGTTTGCAGATGGAGGGCCTTGGACTGCACAGTTGTGAATGAAAGGAAGGGTAGATTATGAGATTATCTCTGTGAATACAAGATGGATTGCTATGAAAAATATTATGGGATCTTATTTTCCAGTATGCGATATTTTACTTACTGTCATTTTATTGTTATAAGGTCAGGGTAGCACATTAAAATGTAGGACTACATAAGAATAAACTGTACGTGGGAGCATCTGGTATGTCTCCATACATGCTATGAATATTTTTGTTTTAAAAAATCAACAAAATAAGAGAACGACTCTTTCTTATTTTACCAGTATACAATTTTTTCCTAGATTGCTGCCAGTTTTTCATTTTCAAGTCCCTTTTCTGCATCCTTCTTGTCGTACATCCTAATCTCCCTTTTTATAACACCGTCTCGGAGTGATTCATTTGTGACAGTCACAGAAGCATGCACTCCAACACCCACACGCAGGTAAATCTGCTGCGGTGATATATTTTAATTACAGATTTAGTCAGAAGTAATTAAGGTTTTATGTCACAGGGATAGCGGAGAGTTTTAAAAATTCATGTGGTTTCAGTCTTTGTGAGTGCGCAGTTTGTGACACAATGGCTTGCAAAACAGGAACGACCCCTTAGTGCTGTTAGATTAATTAATAGAAAGAGAATAAACTTAATGGAGCTAGAAAAGTGCAAAAAATTGTGTTTTTTCCACTGTATATCACACAGATGGAATGGTCGTCCTGGGATTGCGGCGGGGGACAGTAATTGCATTTTAATTACAGTGCTGATGGCTTCTGCTTCCTACCAGATGGAAGGCCCTTTTAAAATAGAGGCACAATAGCAAGCCTCTGCTTATTTTCTCTTCTGATGCTGGCTAACATAAAGTGACACAAGACAAAAGCTATTATGGTATGGTTTGATCAGAAAGACTTTATTCAGTGCTATAATACTTTCTAGTATGAAGAAACTCCACTCTATGCCAATATTAAAAAGACTCTTCTTCTATCTAGAAACTAAAATGAAAATATGCAGGGAACTACCTACTACTTTTATTAGTAACAATCATAGTTAATCATGTTGTTGCTAGGTTGATAATATTTATAGGATAGATAGATAACTGAGACTTCATTTGTTTAGAATGCTTAACAAAGATGATTCTCAGGATGGCACTATACAGAACAAGGTGTGGGTTAGATTGAAGTTAACAGATGCAAAGTTTACTCTATGATGTCCTTTATTTTACAAATATTATTGGGAGTTAGCAAACATAAAAGTGCTGATTATTGAGAAACTGATGTTGCAGAGAAGGGTCAGATCTGTAAATAGTGTGAAAATTACATTCAAAGCCATTAAATTGCATTAAGAAGCATACCTTTGTAGATGCACATACAGTATTCATAAGTGAATAAATGAATTATATTTAATAATATTTCACCTTTTTGTCATAGTTTAACTGCTTTATATATTAGTTTTCTTCAGCAAGATGCCCTTTCACTGTCATTGCATCTTTGAGACTATAGCCTCTGTTATTTTTTATTGTAAAGATATATATGAGAACCATTTAACTATGCTTTGAGTCTTAAAAAAGTGCAGGTAGCAATAAATAAATTTGCTTCATACTTAATGTATAACTGATTTATTAAGTCACTTCTTTGTGCCAAAGGTCACTCTCTGTAATTTGTATGTAAGAAATGCAGTGGGTACTAGGCTGTAATAGTAGTATTATTTAATATTTGTAATAATTAATAAAAATTAGCACATTATAGCTCAGAAAGATATGACTTTTAGTGCTATGCTGCCAGCAACTCAGCTGCCTCCCAGACAGTTTCCAATTAACCCACTGGACTCATCTCCCTATTGTCAAGGATATATGCTCAGAAAAGACACTGAGCAGGCTGCCCAAGGTGCATGCTTGGAGAATGTGAAAATGGAGGGAACTGGGGAGAGATTAGAAGGGTCCAGACAAAGGGCTCATGTTGTCCTCTCTCTGGCTCTGTGGAATTTGAATATTGGTAATAGTGGAGCATCTCCAGTCGGATTATTCTTGATAAAAATCTATTTGCATAAGCATTTATACAACCAGTATTTTTGCGGCCATTAACACACTCATCATTTTCTTCCATAAAAAAAAATTAATGTCTAAATTTTTACTACTACAGTCCAAAAGGTCACTTTGAGGATTACATTAAAGGTTCAAAAAATTAAATTAAAGAAAAGCAAGTGAAAGACCAACTAAAATATTTAGTGCTTTCCTCACTTTGGTCTTCATGAAATTGTAATCAGTTAATTTTTTGTAATCAGTTAAAGTGGAAGGGCTTGCAAGCCCGTTGGAGGAAGGTCTCAGAATTCTGAAGGATCTTGACAAAACTGCAGGAATGATTCAGTAATGACAAGACCAAAGTATTACTTTTAGGAAGGAGAAGTAAGTCTTGATGGCAAAATGTAAAATCACTGGTTAGGAAGTTGCACCATCTGAAAGGAGGAGGGCGATAAGAGAAAAAAAAGCTGAATTTGAATTATTGTAATTGAATGACAATAACAGGAGATATTTTTCTGAAATGTGTAACTAAGATTGTTGTGTTTAAAACATGATCATTACTACAATTTACCTCAGGCTGGTGATGTTAAATTGGATAACATCTCTCGCTTTAGGGTTTACTTCAAGAAAGATATAGGTAACATGATGAAGTTTCGGAGGAGAGCAGTCTAACGATATAGTAATCAATGGTTCTTCATAACTTCATGTCATAGGATTTTACTCACAGCAGAAGATTTAAATTAGATTGTAAAGGGTTTTTCTAACTACAGAGATAATTAGTGAATGGAACAGACTGTCTAGGTCGTGAAGCCTCTTTCATTAGAGACTTTAAAGACATTCTCGTAATCCAGCGAGGGATGTGTGGTCAAGATGAAATCACAGTGATATGAGTGTATGGGGTAAGTATCTGTGAAGAGTAGTTTTGGTCTATGTCAGTGTATACTTTGTCAGTGTTTATTATTATCTCTTACGGTCCCACAATTACCTCTTGAGGTCCCTTACAGCTCTTCATTCCTTATGGTTCTTGCTTATTTGGTCTTGTGCTCTTCCTCTAATTACTTCTGTATTTTTAAATTTCTGTAAAAATGTAAAACAACAACAGCAAAAACATGCTTCATATGAGATAAAAACTATTCCTTATATGAGATATGAAATTTTCAAGTATTGAAAATGATGTTTCCATTGGGAGTTTGTGAAAGTGGTATAAAATGCAAGTTTTGTGTTGGAGCAGCTTAAAATGTGCATGCAAATTTTTTGTACTTCACATTCAATTCAGAAAAACACTGGTGTGTTGAAGAAGTCAAGAGAAAAACTACAAAAGTAACGAGATGGCAAATAATTGTTTGCTATAATAGAGTGAAAGATCTAAGGCCATGGTGCAGCAAAAGAAAATGTGTGCTGAAAGGTATAAATAGTTACGCTGACATCAGGGTTAGTGCATTGTTTGGTTAAATGCTCCCCTGGGTAAGAATTGATTAAATAATATCTAAGATTGGGAAAGGTACATGATGATGCCCTGTAAATATTTAAAAGGTAAAAAAACCTAACGATAAAATTTTGAGACAGTATAGGAAACTATTAAAAACTAATGGAGTGAAAGAAAATACTACCTTTGTGCAATATCAGGAAGTTAAAAATATCCAATTACACTTCAGGATGAAGATTTGATCATGGGATCAATAGACTTTAGAACAGTTTTCCAAGAGTAGTGGTGCATAAAAACATAAAGGTCGTAGTATGAGGTCAGAAAAAATGTCCATCTATAACAATCTCTTGTGGCCATCAGCAGATGTTTACGTTAGAAAATAAAGACAGGGTGAGAATAAATAGAAGCTACACTACTTAACATTTAAAAATCTGAAACAAACATTAGTAGAAAAAATACTGTAAAAACAATGCAGCACTATTTGTTGGAATGGGGTACATGACCTAACTGTTTTTTCATTCTCTAATTTCAAAACATCACCCTTAGGAAATTTCATCATAAAATTAATTGAGTGAAAAATGTATTCTAGAATGCTCTAAGAATTCTATTTTGAGGAGTCATCATGTTGGTCTTCGGTGATGCTTCATTGTGGTAGAGAACACCACAATAGAGATTATTCCTCATTATTCCAGTATGTATGCATATTTTTGCTTTTATATGTAGATCTGCTGTTAAATATGGGTGCTGGGAAGACATCATGTTGACTCCAGCTTCTCTGGGAACAACAGGAAAAATTATCTGCTAAGTAGAAATTAAATTTAGACTTACTACTAAAAAACAAGTAACAGTAACTATTAGTAAGAGATGAAGTTTAGAATAGTCCCATACAGGAATAATTCAATAAAATGCATAGTAGTTGTTTCATTGTGAGATTGAGGTTTATAGCATTATTTGCAAAGGTCTGAAATGGCTAGGAACTTCCTAGTATCAAGCTCCTTATTTAAAGACGTTTTTACAAGTATATTATTTCTGGCATTAAAATTATAAAATTCTCTCACACATTATGCGCAGACAAGAGGACAAAGATGGCTTTAAACTTGCAAGACAATATACAGTTCTTTATGTGAAATTTCTTACTAACTTTCACAACACTTGTAAGTACTTCTTATGATAAATATCTCATGTTTTCAGTATATATACTTTTGTACTGACATGATTATGATATTCTGGCCTCCTAGATTTCAAAATATAAAATCATAATTTTCCTTTTATTGTAAGATAGAGTGCAATTGCACAAGAAATATCTACATCCCAAAGGACTGTGGCAACATTAGCAGAGATGCTGGACATTTGTATTAAATATCTATTTAAATTGTTCATATTATGTTTCAAATCATAAATAATAGAAGATTCATCTAGATACCATGGTAATAGGTGCTATAGAAATTGGTAAAAAGAAACAAATATTTGACATGTGTAAATCCATATTTAGGCAAATTGATGATTTCTGGCACCATTATGAATTTCTACATTTTAGAGAAAGTTTGCCAGCAAGGAACAGAAGGAGTATTGACTTTTTACTATAATGACATTTCTGTCAAATTAATTATAAACTTGGGAAATATTAATCTAATTGAAATAATACTGCTAAAAGAAAAATACAGTTAGGTTTTTTTCCTGACAGTTTAATGGTTCACAAAAAGTGAAGAACTTGAAATACAAGAGTATTAGAGAAAATAATTGCTAGTATTATAATAATTCATATGAATATTGTTGAAAAGTATTAAAATTCTATTCACCTATTAAAACTCCATCTGACAACTGTGGAAGTAATTTATTTTTTACTACTAATAAAGGAAGTAAAAAAAAAAAAGATAAATGTATATGATACTTATTAATTTATTATCAAAACACATGTTGATCAGCAATCTATCATATTTAAAATTTTGTCATGACACAATAAAAATGGCAATAACCAAATTAAAATAGGATTCACCTTCCTGTCATGTTTGTATTTGCCAAACTAAAGAAAGAGTGTTCTAAAATAGATTACATTGCTTACATTAAAAAAAAAAGACACTTCAGGATTCTAATGATGTTGATCTAAAGGGATAAAAGACACTATTTGCCAGGTTAGTCCAGGCCTCAGGTAGATGCATAAGACCAGCTCATGCTCAGCTGGACTGCACTAAATCCAGGGTAAAGGCCAGAACCTGAGAGAAACCTGAGAAGTTAAGGGGTGTCAGCATCTGTTAAGCACAGGATTTAAGCGTAGAATGGTGTGAATGAACAATTATATTAAAGCACAATAGACACACACAGAATTGGAAGACTAGTTTGTGCAAAGAAAACATCGACAGAAAAAGGCAGTGGCATGCACCTTGTTTGCACCTTTAGTGAAGATAACGATCTGAAAATACTGAACTCAGATGTTGATGCTGTTTTCTTTGCAGATGCAGAAATGAAATTTGGTGCATCTGAAAAGTGTAACACTGATTGCTCTTGACCTAAAAGGGTTCCCTTGAGTATTCATGGCATCTTCTGGTTTACATATAAACATTTTCTTAGCTGTCTGCTAAAAGAGGCTAAAATGGTCTTTATCACCTTATTTTGTATTGACTGTCTAAATAATGGCCCCATAAAGAGTGGGAAAGAATGTCATTTAGACTAAGTTTAGTAAGTGGTTGATTCTTGAATAAGGTAGTTTGTTATGGGTGCACCACACTTGGATCTTTAAAAGAGTGGTTAACCTCTGAAAGACATGGGATGATCTTCATTTTTTGCCTAATGCATTGCACAGTTTACTGAAGTTTTCTTGGGAGATAGACTGAAATCTTCTTTCCCTGCACCATGAGAAAACCACCGAGCTCCTTAGTGACTGTCACTGCATATTCATTTCCATACAAGCCATGCATATGTTAGGTTACACTTTTGTAAGAGGACTAGCTTGTGCACTACAGCACTCAGTTTCAGTCCCAGCATTGCTCCTCTTGGTTTATCTTCCTTATTGAACACTCACAAGAAAAAGAAAGGAGCATAAGAAGGAAGGCTCTGTGAAGCACAGTGCCCTAAGGTCAGCACAACAGGGCTTCCAAGCCTGGATCCTTCTCCTGCATCAGGGCACTTTTGAATTCATGAAAAGGCACCCAAATTTCATTTTAAACAGCCACTGGATGTGGTAAGCATTAACAGTTACTACTTTTCTTGACAAGTGATCCGGAAATGGGTTGAAGTGTAATGTCTTAATGTATAAACAACACTAATAGGTCCTGACTTTTGCTCAAGGCTGCTTTGGGCCTAAGAAACTGCTTGACTGATTCTTAAATATTAGGATGGGCTTTCTATGCTGTAACTGTATTAGATTCAGGGGGTTTGAGGCATCTAGAACTTGATTAATTTCTCTGCAGGTTCTGGATCTGACCGTGTGAAAAAAATTGCACCACTAGTGAAAACAGCATGAAGCTTGTTTTTTGTTAGGTTTACATGAAGGAAAATAATTGGTGCTGCTTTAGTATTTACAAATTTCTCTTGAGAGACAGGTAGCATTCACAGACAAAAATTGCTTTTTCTGCCTGTGGGTAGGTGGGTAATACTGAAGCAATTTGGGTCTCGTTGCTAACTCTACAATAAAATTAACCCCACTCTAAATTCTTTGCCATATTCCAAAGTAGGAAGTTGGAAGCAGAGCTCTTTTGCAACAGTGGCAGGCTGTGATTAAGATCTGCACACACCCTTTACCACGAGTCTTGTTGTTAATCTGGGCTTTCTAAAAATATAGATATGCTTGATTATCTGTCCCTGTTCAGGAGTTAGCTTTCTTCAGGTTTTTCTAAATTGCAGTTCTTACTCTGTGCTCTGAAAGAGCTTTGCCTGTGTAAGGATGCAAAGTCTGTTAGAAGAGAATTGTTTTAAAAGCAACTGATACTTCTGAATGATATGTTATAGAGAACTGTATTCCACTTGTAATGCCAGTATTAACTCCATCCTTATATAAAACACTTGGGCTTTTGGTATAAAAGTATTATCAATTTGTTTTTCCCATTGTCTGTATGAAATGTGTTACTGTACTATGGCTACATGTTGTTTGTTTTTGTTATCTTTATCACATAGTAAAGATAGTGTAAGAGTTACACAGAAATCTTTCTCTTTTCCAGAAATCTATTTATTTAGGTATTCATTTGCAAGTTCTCCATATGTTGATTCATCACTGAAGCAGGCAAACCTTGTGTAAAGGAGGCCTACATAAATAATACTGTAAATATACAAAAGACATTTATCAGAGAGTAGCTAAATGAACCCTGCATAATAAGAAAATGATAAACTACTTTGTATTAATTGCTAAAAGGAGTGATTCTATTTGACAGAGCACTGAACTGAGACTTAGGAGATCATATTCACTGGCTAGAGCAAATTCGCTTATCAGCTTGCCTCATTTTCCACATCTATATAATGGGAAAAATGTTACTGACTTTCTTTGTGAAGCAGTTTTAAGATTTAATGCTGAATAATGCCATATATGAGATATGTATTGTTTATAATCTACTGAACACAGAAATACAAAACCAAAGTGACACTTTGTGTCTAGAAACTATCTGGAGTAAGGATTTGCAAGCCTTCAGGAGAGTGCATTCCAGATTTATGGCCTTTAAAAAGCACTGATAGAAATTTGGAATGCTTAAACTGAGGAATCAATAATAACAGGAATCACATAGCTATGATGTTCATGATAGGACACAGAGAGAGGACTGTGGCTCTGTACTAGTGCCCTGAATGGCTTTCAGTTTATTCTTCAGTCCAAACAAGAACTGATCCATTATATAAATCATGTTTAACTTCTGTACAGCTTCTGAAGGTTTTAAGTGTTGGCTATATTTTAATTTGATTTACATATGCCAAAGAATTAAGATGTGCATGTCTGTATTGTAAACACAGTGGTTATTGTCATGGTTTAACCCCAGCCAGCAACTAAGCACCACACAGCTGCTCACTCACTCCCCCCCCCCCCACCCAGTGGGATGGGGGAGAAAATCGGGAAAAGAAGTAAAACTCGTGGGTTGAGATAAGAACAGTTTAATAGAACAGAAAAGAAGAAACTAATAATGATAATGATAACACTAATAAAATGACAACAGTAATAATAAAAGGATTGGAATGTACAAATGATGTGCAGTGCAATTGCTCACCACCTGCCGATTGACACCCAGTTAGTCCCCCAGCGGTGATTCCCCTCGCCCCCACTCCCCCCAGTTCCTATACTAGATGGGACGTCCCATGGTATGGAATACCCCGTTGGCCAGTTTGGGTCAGCTGCCCTGGCTGTGTCCTGTGCCAACTTCTTGTGCCCCTCCAGCTTTCTCGCTGGCTGGGCTTGAGAAGCTGAAAAATCCTTGACTTGAGTCTAAACACTACTGAGCAACAACTGAAAACATCAGTGTGTTATCAACATTCTTCTCATACTGAACTCAAAACACAGCACTGTACCAGCTACTAGGAAGACAATTAACTCTATCCCAGCTGAAACCAGGACAGTTATATTAGTTATTTGAGAAATAAAGTAGTCTGTACGTAGGTAAAAACTGCTTCAGAAGATATTAATTCTTCTTACTTTGTTGTTTGCTATTGGTACTCTCATCCCTCATTACATCACACAGGATCAGTGTGTGTGAATCCTCTTACAAGTATCCTCTGCAGCATTACAGGTTACAATATATCATTCTCTTTTCCAACAATTCTACATAGATTTAGTTCCCAAACCAGATATTCCCTGGACAGAAAATCAGTTCCATACTGCTCATTCCCACGTCCTAGCTCATTCAGTCAGGGTGGTTATTTAGAACATCTTCCACAGCACATCTCAATGGGCTTGATGAACACAGACAAAGTAGAAATTACGATTATGAAAGGCCATGTAAGATTTCTTTCCTGCCCACAACAGCTTCTTTATGCTTTGATACTTCCTGTTTGAGTTGTGCTATTCCTTAGCTTCCTGAGTCACTCTCTAGACCAATCTGTCATCAATAGCTTTATGGTGTGATTGCCTGAAAATATGTTAATGCAGGTCAACTTCTTGAAATACAAAATTTGAGAAATATAAGTAAAATGAAGCCTGGTTAGAATTCCTCTTAAAAATGAGTGTGCTAATTTAGATAACACTCTCCCTACAGTTTTTTAGAGTACATGCCTCTTTCAATTTTTTTTTTTTGTTTGATTAATCAATATTTTCTTAGAAAGATCTATTGCTCTCAAAGGAATATGTTTTAATAAAGACAATTTTTAAGGAAAATGGTCTAATGATTCCTTACAGAGAAGCCTCTTTTCAGTCACACTTTTTGTGCATAGAACTATCTGGTTTTATCTCAAAGACTGTGCATGCATTTACACTAACGTGGCCAGAGTGTTTCTTTGTAGACTGCTTCTGTTCTTGAATATCTCATCTTCCCATTAAGTAACATTTATTACCATGAATGCTTATAGAACACCTATTCAACTGTGATAAGTATCTAAGAGGAGAGAAGCAAAAAAATTACTATGGTTATCATGATCCAAATGACAATTATTTGGTACACAACCATAACAAAATGTGTAAAAAGAGGTGATAATTGTTTATGTGAGGAGCAGTCTACAAACTTAGCCTTCATTAGACCATCATGTCTACAACAGTGTTACAGCAAGACTCTCATTTAGTGTTGTACAGAAAAAAAATGTTTCCTAATTAAGTTGTAGCCAAGGTCAGTGAGATAGAAGAAGAATGTGAGAGAAGTACTTAGTATTAAATACAAGCTGTAGCCAGAAGTCCACTGACCCACATGGGTCAGCTTGTGTTTCATTTCTCCCCTCTAATTTTTGGAAGAATACATTATTTGATTCCAGGTACATTGGTTCATGTGCTATAACCAGAAATATAAATATTTTTTTTCCCTGGCATTTGACATAGTTCTGGAATCAAAGAGTGAATTTCTGTATTTCAGCATTTATTAGGGGTTACTGTATGTGTGTGATGAATTTTGTCTTGTTGGACAGAATGCTGAATATTTGTGTCAATATGCATACCAGATAGGTTATTCATATGCACTGGTTCATATGCAGAACTATAATTACGCACTCATTTCTTGACTTCACTGCTTTAAATTTCTCAACCACAGTGTTTCATTAGTGGGTTTATTGCCCTAATAAGTTTCAGTGAACCCCAGTAAAAGAATATTAACTGTAATAAGTAGATTTAAAAAGTTTAGATATAATAACCTGTAGTTAAAATTTTTAATTATTACAGTATCATGTGCCTTCCAGAGACTGTAAGGGATGTAGAGGAGTGAATTTAAGGTAGTGACACAAAAAAGACTGATACTCTTTTCACAGAGGGTCCAAGTGATACATCCATTAGTATTAGAAATAGGCTAGAGTAAAATTTTCAGAGAAATCTAGCTCATCAAGGGCTGAGAGAAAAAAAAATCTTATATATTATTTCTGAATAAAATTAACACTTACATCTTCACCCACCACTGTCAAAGTGAAGTCTAGACTAGAGAGGACAACAGGATGCAACCCCTTGAGAGGAAGCACAAATGTAAAAAGGACCTCATTAGGTTTCACAAGAGCAGACTTTTGTCTCTTTAGGGACCTGCCTGGAAGAATGCTATGTGTTACAGCCCTGGAGAGAAGAGGCACCCAGGAGAGCTAATTGATTTTCAAGGATCACGTTCTTCAAACTCAGGAATCATCCATCCTGATGAGAAGAAAATCAGATAAAGACAGCAGGAGTCCTCCATGGATGGACAACATGCTCCTGAAAAAGCTCAGACATAAAAAGGAAATGTAGAAGAGGTGGAAGAAGGGATAGGTGTCCTGGGAGAAATATAGAGACTGTCTGAACATGCAGGGATAGGGTTAAGAAGGCCACAGCTCACCTGGAGTTGAATCTGTCCAGGGACTTGAAGGTCAGCAAGTAATGTTGCTATAAGTACTTCAGCACTAAAAGGAAGACAAGACAGAATGTGGGCACACTGCCAAATGGGACAGGGGATGTGGTAATAAAGGACACAGAGAAGGCTGTCCTAGTTTCAGCTGGGATAGAGTTAATTGTCTTCCTAGTAGCTGGTACAGTGCTGTGTTTTGAGTTCAGTATGAGAAGAATGTTGATAACACTGATGTTTTCAGTTGTTGCTCAGTAGTGTTTAGACTCAAGTCAAGGATTTTTCAGCTTCTCAAGCCCAGCCAGCGAGAAAGCTGGAGGGGCACAAGAAGTTGGCACAGGACACAGCCAGGGCAGCTGACCCAAACTGGCCAACGGGGTATTCCATACCATGGGACGTCCCATCTAGTATAGGAACTGGGGGGAGTGGGGGCGGGGGAAATCACCGCTGGGGGACTAACTGGGTGTCGATCGGCAGGTGGTGAGCAATTGCGCTGCGCATCATTTGTACATTCCAATCCTTTTATTATTACTGTTGTCATTTTATTAGTGTTATCATTATCATTATTAGTTTCTTCTTTTCTGTTCTATTAAACTGTTCTTATCTCAACCCACGAGTTTTACTTCTTTTCCCGATTTTCTCCCCCATCCCACTGGGTGGGGGCGGGGAGTGAGTGAGCGGCTGCCTGGTGCTTAGTTGCTGGCTGGGGTTAAACCACGACAAAGGCCAAGGAACTTTGACCACCTTCTCCTTAGTCTTTGTTGGTAAGACTGGTTTTCAGGAATCCTAGGTCCCTGAGGCCGATGGTAAAGTCTGGAGCAAGAAAGGTTTACCCTTGTTGGAAGAGGATCAGGTTAGGGAAAATTTAAACAAACTAGATTGTCAGGGGAGTGGATCTTATCAATGTGCATAAATATCAGATGGGAGGGTGTAAAGAAGATAGAGCTAGGTTCTTCTCAGTGATGCCCAGTGAAAGGACAGGAGGCTATGTGAGCAAATTGTAATTACAAGAAAGTCCATTTAAAAATAAGAAAACACTATTTTTTTATTGTAAGTCTGACTGAACACTGAAACAACTTGCCCAGAGAGGGTGTGGAGTGTCCATCTCTGGAGATATTAAAAACTTGACTGGACATGGTCCTGAACAGCCTGCTTTAGTTCACACTGCTTGAGCAAGGCAGTTGGACTACACAACCTCCAGAAGTCTCTTCCAAACTCAACTGTTCTGTGATTCTGTGAATATAAAAACAATTACTTTGTTGCATCAAAAAAGACAGTATTTAAGCATTGTCCAACTGACAAATCCCTTAATCAAAGAAAATGGATTATTGTTCTTTTGGAAATGCTCACCCAGAATAAAAAGGACTGTTCTTAGGAACATTAATTGATGACCTCTACTTTCTTTATTGTAATTTGTGATAACATGGGATAGTGTTAATGCTTATAAACTTGAAAATGACAGTGCATTGTAAGAATGCTTTGCATAATTTTATACTTGAACCTTTAAGCTATATTGGAGATTTTGTTTCAGTTCTCTCACAGAATTTGCATGAATGTCCTGAAGTAAACGCTAATAAATACTAATATATTCTTCCCCTGCTCTTCCAAGCATGGATTCTTTTACACACATGCTCTTCCTAGCATGTTCTTTCTTCCTACAAATGTTATTAACATGAACAAAAATTTGATAAGATCAGTAATCACAGTCAATTATTTGATCAGTCTATAATATAGATTGCATTAGGGCTCATGTACTGTTGCATTTCCAATAATAAACATTTATAGAAATTATTTATATGAAATATCCATACTGGCTTCCCATACTGCACCTATCATTAGGTTCCCACAGAGATGAGACAGTAAATGTAAAATTCAAAAATTCATACCAGGTTTTATTAGAATGCATTCAAGGACCTTTAGCATTTTGACTGTGTTAAAAAGCTCTGTCAGTTCTCTGTGCGGTTACTAAGATTAATTGCCTTTTCTGTGATTCGGAGAACTTTAAATGTACTTGGTCTGTTTGTGAATTTTCTATACATGCACGCTTGTTGCACAACAGTAAACTATAAACTATTTTGTCCATGGTGCATAATTTTCAAAGCTTATAATAAATCCTAATATTTTCATATCTCCTTAAATAAAGGTTGAAATGGAGAAAAACAGGGAAGCCAGTGGATGGTGAAAGAGTCTGATTTCATCTTCCCTTTTTCATGCAGTGCATATGGTAGTTTCTTGCTGTAACTGTGGACCTAAGAAATGGGATTGGAACAGTTCTCCTAAGGGAGGGAGATCTGATTTTTTTCTTAGCATCTATATGTTTGTTCCTGATGCCTATTTCACAATACAGAAATGGAAGACAGTATATTTACTTTGTTTGTATTGGTTGCAGACATTTAACTTGCTTATTTTACTAGTTTAAGAAATATGTGCATGATTAATAGAATTCTAGTAGACATTAATGATTTTTAATGCAGCTGTTACTTAAAATTCAAATGGTTTCTTACATTCTTACAAATATTTTGGCACATATTTCAGGGACATTTTGATCCTTGCCTCATTGAAATGAATGGGAATTAGAAAGTCAGCAAGTCTTTGCAAAGCTAACCTTAAATCCTCAAAAATTCTTGTATGGTAGGATAAAACCAATAAATACAGAAAGTAAAACAGTCGGGTTCAAATGCTGCTTTTATTTACCTTCTGTGCAGTAAAAGTGAAGAAATTGCATAATGGGCAAGCCTTTAATTCTTTTAGTTCATAAAAAGTACATGAACTGATGAAGATCATGCAGAAAAAAACACTGCATAGTCATATTAGAAATGATGGAGTTCAGGGTCTTGTACTTAAACCAGTAGGTCATATTGCCTCATTTAACTTATGAAAGTACTAGGATTAATTAAATCAATTACTTGGCATCTCAGTCTGAAGGCTGGGAACAAGGATGTCTCAGCTATGTCTGTAGACTCCATCAGTGAATTGCCATAAACTTTTTTTGCCATTTACTTTTTTTAAGGCCCAATAAGTTAATGCTTCTACTCCCTTGAAAAATTTTAAACAGTAATGTACCAATGTTTTAGTACATAAATAGTGTGTAGTGGGTGTATGTGTGTTTGTGTCAATTTATTTATTATATGTAACGTTAGCAGGCCATGCGAAATGGTGCAGTATTTGCTCGTAAGAAGTTGCCAATTGCTATTGGTTATTACATAGTGAAATACAATAATTTCCTTCTATGCTTTGTTTAGGCACTGAAGCAGAGAACAAGATAACATTTCTGTCAGAAGTTGGCTGTGTAATTCACTGAGATAGAGGCACAGAGAGAGGAGCTTTCCTCTCATTTTCAGAGGCTGTACCTATGTGATCATGTTAGCATCTGAGCTTGGGTTTAAATTCAGACTTAGGGCAAGGGGTACAGAGTCTCCACAAATATGGTAAGGTGAGCTAGACTGTATTTCTGCATGGTGCATTACTGACAAGAGTGATTAGAAAGTTCAACTGCAAATTTTGCTGTTTCAGATGCAGCCAGGAAGAGCCCAGCTTGTCATGCAGACACAAGGCTATGTTTACATGGCTAGCAGTAAGAGTAATTATCTCTTTAATAGTAATTTAAACAATTAGATATGGACATCTCTGAAAGACAATAAACATGGAACTCTACAACGCTATATTTGCCACCATTTTTTACTGTGTGGCTATATTCTGAAAGCCAGCAGAAGACTGCTTATGGTAGTCAAGAGTTACTCTTCACATTGTAAAACAGTGGCAAAAAAATTTAAAGCAAAGTTATTTCTTTGAAACAAAGTGGGAGCGCAAAAAAGGAAACTTTCTGTTGCTTTGAGATGTTGTGAAATACATCACATTTCAAAATACTACCATCTTTTTTTTTATATTTTAAAGCCACCAAACCCACTAAAAAAAGTTGCAGTATCTCACATTTAAAAGTTAGGCTGCCTGCAGTTTTAATTTAACTGTGTGATGGGATACCGCTTTGTCCTACCAGGGAAGAAAATGTTAAAGAGTTGTTTTTGAGAGATGATTACTTGGAAGTCTTAACAAGACTGATATATTAGGGATTTATAACCAGGTGATCTAAATGGAGGGTGGGGAAGGCAGAGGATTAGAATTGTAGAGTGTTCTGCTTTTACAGTCCTTAGAGTGAAGGAAGGGTTACTGAAGTTTTGAGACTGTGAGGGCTTGATGATGGTGGGAACTCTTGTAGAGATATGAGAATTTTCTCTCTTGTTAATGGTGAATCACTTTAGGATTATGATAAAAGCCCATAATTGATAAAAGGAAAAGGTACGCAAAATGGAGGCAGGACAAATATTGGATACAGACTGCACCTCTCAAAAGCCTGAGGACTAATTATGGACTGCTGTGGAGCTGGAGTGGTTGCTATGCTGTGGGTTGCCCATGCAGCCTTCCTTGTGAGCATGCGTTGTTGTACAATCTTTAAATACGTAATCTCACATTGCTTTCACATAGGAGATAATTTAATGAGTAGTGATCGAGTATTTTGTTTTATCATGTTCAGTGTGTGGTCCCAGGCTACAGTATATGCTGTTTACTATATGCTATTTAAAAGCTGTGCTGAAGACAGAATAATTAACTTCCTCATGGGCTTTTCTATGACACTCCTTGCAGTAAGATTGGAGTGTCTTACAATGTGAAATAAATTGCCACCTTAATGCATGTTTCTTGAGGAGAGGCTGTTTCTGCTCTTAAGCATAAACAAATGTCAGGCATATTGTCTATGCCCGGTTTGAAACATCTGAGACTTGATTTCTTTGAGTACTCACCAGTATACAATACTTTATTTGATGTATAGTTCCTGTTTTCTTCAGTTGCAGCTGAGACCATTCAGCCGTTCTGCAATTCTCAAACCAAAAAGATGGTACTAATAGGGAACACCTGTGAGAATCTCCTGTTTAAGTTGCTTTCACTGTATTTGAAATTTCTGTTAGAGAAAAGTGTTATGTGTAGCTGTACTTTATGTAAGTGGGACCTTGTGCAGTCCTGCTGTCATGTTTAGACTTAGATGCAGTGGTTTACAATGCTCTGAGGAGGCAAATGTTTGGCATTATTTATGATCTTTACTAAGTTGGGGCAGGTGAGTAAAATTATGGAAAAACTTTCAAAATTGCTTAACGATGTAGAAGCCCAACTCCCATTTTCAAAAGCACATAAATTGCTTATGAGCTTAGGTGCTTTCAGAAAATTACTTTCTCTTTTATTCTGCAATAAAGATGATGAAATAATATCTATATCACTGTTGAAGGACAAAAATTCTAATTTGAAAGTTATCTGCATGTAATTTCTAGCAATACTGCAAAATTTAGTTGAAAGCTATTAAAGAAGGATAGCTGAATTAAATAAATGCAATATATCTGCCTTGTGAACAATATATAATGATAATTTTTTACCTATTATTTAACAAAACTGAATCTTTAGAGAAATTGAATACTTCTTGAGACAACATCATTAACTTTACTGCTGCTAACACCATCAGAAATTTTCAGTCTTATGTTCTTACCTGAAACACTAAAGTAAATCAGCTTGCCCGAGAGAGAAGAATATTCTTTGGCTTAGAAAAATAACTTTGCAGCTTGTAAGTGTAAGTGAACGTCTCATACCACTTTAAACTACGTATCAAATATATTGTAGGCAAAGGTATACCTGGTGAAGACCTAGTACTACAGGCCACCATGAGTATAACAACACAGTAGAGTTTAAAACAGATTATTTCTTAGATTGCTGCATGTAATTTAGTGTATTAACGTAGATTACTGCTAACAGCCTAATATAAAGAAAATATATAAATTGCTTCTCAAAACTGCATAGCAAGGGATGAGATAGTACAGGCAATATCACCCGTGAAACTGAAGAACATTTTCATAATTAGTAACTAATTCATATGATGCATAATGTAAAAATATGCTTGATTTTAATTCTCTTTCTATAGTTCTTTTTTTCTCTCTCTATTCCAGATTTCATGTGCTTGTCATTGCCCATAAATACTTCTATTTGCTGTAACACTTCTCTGAGGTATTTGAAGAATATGCTAATATAGAGTAAAGCATAATGTTTTATCATGAAATAAATAAATTACATTAGCATAATGCTCAGTTTGAACCAGCTTTTGACTATGAACTGACCTGAGATCTCCAAACTCACTTTTGCAGTATCTTTCAGAGATTGTGGTACTGATCTGACTGCCTTTGTACTTTTAGTCTCTTAAACTTTTGAAATGCAATCAGTAATTCAGCTATACAACATAGCTGCGGCTAAAGCTTTTCAGAAAAATATAACAGAGCTTAATTCATCTGGTCTGCCTTCTTACATGACATCAGTCTCGCATTTTATCTGTTAATGATAAACTGTGTTTAATCAAAATACATCTCCTGAAAATTTTTCTGATCTCGATTCAAAGATATCAATCAATGGAGGAAATCATTACTAAATTTGGTAATTTATTCCAACTTTTGGTTATTAAATTAAAAAATTAAAAGTTCAGGTTCTTAAGAACTGTCTGGCTTCTGTTTCCAGATGCTTTTCTAATAATCACTTAGAACAAAGTATTTATTTTTCCTTTGGAAAGGTTTAACATACTGTATTTGAGTCACTTCTCTGCCCTTTCCTACACTGGCAAAGTTGTGTGTGATAAGCCAGAGTGCAATTTTATTATAAAATAGCAGTAACTCCCTGGAAGAGCTGGGCTTGAAACAGGTACCTTTTGCTGCTTCTGTAGTGGAAGAAGCTACCTTGGATGAAGGCCAGAGTAGAATGTAAAACTGTTTGTATACGGAGCTAATGCACTGTAATTCATACTCTCTGAAATGACACTTTAACAGTGTGGTAGCTTCTTGGTCTATGCTTGTGTTTAGTCTTTTTTTAATTAAAAGTACTGAGCTCCAACAGTTTTGCTGTAAGGTACTTCCAACTTTCAAATCACTTTGGGAATTTAGTTTTCAAGATCCACTTTAAAATAGGAAGACTAGAATTGTATACACAGCCCAAATATCAGGCTTTCCAGTGTCTTATATAGAATTAACGTTGTAGCTCTTTTGTTCTGTATTTCCCTCTTTATGTATTCAAGAGTCAAATTTGCCCCTTTGCAGCACTGTATGGAGTTCTAATGTTAAATTGCTCATCCAGTATGAACTCAGTGTTTCCTAGGTCTCCAGTTTCTATGATGTGATATATATTTAGTGAAAAGTTTGTGTTCCTTATGAATTTTTATACAGATAAAAATTATATCATTTAATATATGCCCATGAGCCAAAATAGGTGGTTCACTTTGCTTCTGTATCTGTCCTGTCCTTTGCATTATTTACTTGTGTTACCTGCAAATTTTATTTGCAGACTGAATCCCTGCATTCAGATGTATGATGAATATGTTCACCATCAGGTTGCACACTAATCTTTCCAACACTTCTCCAAAACTGCTGATAGGTTTCACAGAGTAATTACCAATAGGGAATCACTACCAAGTTAGCTGGTTCCTAGCACATCTAATATATGCTTTGCTAATATTCTTTAAGGCTAATTTTTAAGTTAGTGTTGTGCAGTATGGATTGAAATAGCTTTAAAAAGTGTAAGTATATTACATGTGAGATAAACACGATCAACCACACTTTTAGATTAAAATAATAAAATCATTTTTGACAGGTCCCATTTTCCATAAAATCATTCTGACTGGCATTATTTATGTTCTCTTTAATTCTTTATCAATTGAATCCCCTATCAGCTTTTTCCTCTAACCTACTCAGGATTGATGGGGTCAACCTGGGTCATCTGCCTTGCCCTTTATGAATATTTTCATGGTCTTCTAAGACTGTAAGAATTTTTTTTTCCCTAGTACTGCCAGATTTGTTAAAAGCAGCACCCAGTGGTAGACCACTCCAGCATCTCTTTAAGTCTACTGGTCATAAGTTTTTAAGAGTAACTGACTGAAAGGATATTTATCCAAAGTAACTATAGTTTAACACTCTGAAGCACAAGAGGTCTGAATCATTCATTGAGACCTATGCAAAACTGTACAAAACCCAAGACTGGTTTCAGATTGTCTGGAAGTCATGGATTGTACTGTGTTTTTTCAGCAGTATCTTCTGTGACATTCAGGACTGATTCCAGCCCTGAATTTCCTTATGGTTCTCTCTACTACAGGAAAATAGAGTGGTTTCCAGCAACTCCATCTAAGATAACAAATGCCTGTCATGTGTTCTGCTATCTCTAAATCTGCATTTACAAGATTTATAATAGGCAATTGTTAATTTTGTTTGCTGCAGCCAGCTTGCGGAAGAGAAGTGGATAAGAATGGAAATAAATTCACTATTTGTTGCAGAGTGAAGAAAGTGTGGGAAAGTACACTTTCACCAGTCTTTTATCACTGAGTTTGTCGTGCTTTGGCCTTAGCATCGTTCATTCCTGTCCTGACAGTGACCAAACTTCTTTTTGGACGATGTTAAATTCATGACAACTTTTGCTCCTTGCAGACCATTAGAGAATTGCTATAGAAATACAGTTTATAATATTACTTACTCATGCAATGCCTGCAATAAAATTATCTTCATACAGAGAATGAATATCTTGACTCTGTGTTAAAGGCAAAATCATAATTTCATTGAAGTAGGGAAAGGATTTTTCTCTAAATCTTAATTCATTGTCAGGCCCTTCAGTTTTCAAGGAACAAGAGAAGATGGTCCCCTAATGAAATTGAATTGACTTTTTTTTTCTTGTTCAGATGGATATTGTAATTGCCACTGGCCAGTCTTGAACATATTTACTTTTCTAAAGCATTCACACACTGGGAAAAGGATTGCTGCAGCAACACTGTGTCTCCCTAAGGTTAGGTTAGGGAGCCAGCCTGCAGAGGAAGCTGAACAGGAATTCCAGGCCTAACTCTTGCTTTCCCTTTTGCGAGTCTTCCTTTCTTTTGTGTTTATACCTGAGTCTTGACAGAATATTGATCCAGTCTGTTAGCCCATGGCAGTGGGCAGATGTTGTGGTTTAACCCCAGCTGGCAGCTAAGCACTGTGCAGCCGTTCACTCACCTCCCTCACAGTGGGATGGGGGAGAGAATCAGAAGGGTAAAAGTGAGAAAACTCATGGGCTGAGATAAAGACAGTTTAATAGGTAAAGCAAAAGCCATGCATGCAAGCAAAGCAAAATAAGGAATTAATTCACTACTTCCCATCGGCAGGCAGGGTTCTATCACCCTTAACGTTTACTTGGGAAGACAAACGCCATAACTCTGAAATTTCCCCTTTCCTTCTTCTTCCCCCAGCTTTACATGCTGAGCATGACGTCGTACAGCATGGAATATCCCTTTGGTCAGTGGGGGTCAGGTCTCCCGGCTGTGTCCCTTCCCAACTTCTTGTGCACCCCCAGCCTCCTCGCTGGTGGGGCAGGGTGAGAAGCAGAAAAGGCCTTGACTCTGTATGAGGACTGCTCTGCAGTAATGGAAACATCCCTGTATTATGAAGCAAATTAACTCTGTCCCAGCCACAGCCAGCACAGCAGACTTCAGTCAGGTGTGGAACACATGGGGGAAAAAAAACTGTGGGAAAAATTACAGTGGCAGAATTGTATTGCTAGATTTTGATATAGAAAATTTGAATATCAGTAGGTGGCAATTCATATATTCTCACTGGAAAAAGGTTGAATTTATTAATCTCAGGTGTAATCACTGATTTCTCATTATTGCCTGGCATATTACACTCTCAGGGCTTGAAACACTAGTCCTTTATCTCTTTTCTCTGAAAAGATTATTTATTTTTTTTTAAAGGAAAAAAGACTGTGTATACCATAGTAGGTGCTGGATGTGTATTATAGTATATTTATAATAGAACATAATTTTATTTTAAACAGTGCCTTTCTTAAAATGACTTTGTAAACATTAGAGGCCCTTAATGAGTTAAATACTGGAGTTAAGTACTGCACAAGCTCTCTGAGTCACTTCGTGTATTCTTGAGGAGAGCTCAAGCAGAATGCTGATTGTCAGAACTGCACTGAGAAAAAGGATGCTTTTCAATGCTAAAACACAAGTTTAATCTCCTATTCCCATTTAAAAAATGTTGAACTGTCTTTAAGCACACCCAAGGAGTCACCTTCTGAAGCTATGATTCAAATTGCATTGTAGCCAAGCCTGTTTTTTATGATACAATGTGCGTGTGCTTTTTCTTGTAGTTCTTCCCCCCCTGCCCCTTTTCCGCTACGCATGTTTCTGTTTTATTTTGGCACTGATTCTGCAGTACTACTCAGACACTCTCACATGAGCCCACACAATGTGAGGTAGGTGCAGCAAATTGCACAATCAAGTCCATTAAATAGAATTGCACTTCCATAACAAAATATGACAGCTGTCATTTCAAACTGAGAATTCCTTTTCCCAACAAGCATATTTTATTCTGAGACAACATCAAAGAAGATCTTCTCCCATCAAAAAAGATAGAAAAATAGAGAATATAACAGAGGTTATTTTATTGTAGTTTAATCACCTGAACAAATAAATGGCTTGGATATGAATTGATTTGTATGTTTAGTGCCACAAAGGGAGGCAAGGCAATTCCTAGCAACTGACCCACACTTCTGTGGGATTAAATTGGAAAAGTAAAATGGGCTTTACAATTTTATTTTAGTTATTCCATCTGGTTCATACAGAAGCTCTTTTAGACTAAAAACTCTGTTCAGCATAGGCTTAAAGTTCTACATGACCATTGGTGCTCTGTTTGGATTATTGGGACATATTCCAGCACTGAGCTGTGCCTGATTATCTGCCAGAAAATCTAAGATAATCATAGGTAGAACACAGAAAGCGAACTTTCCTCTGCATTTTGGCCTTTCCATGCAGTCTGTAAATAAAGTAATTCTGAAGCTCTGTACAGCAAAACTCATAGATGGACTTCCAAGAATAGTCAGTGGCATTTTTATTCCTTCCTATGTCTTTTATGAATAACCATTATGAAATGCAGATTATACTGATAATTCTGCATATGTGTATATGCTTTTGATGGAAGGCAGCAGCCCCAAATTTGGCTAGCAAGATAGATTTTTAGTAGTTAGATTATGCAAAATAAATTAATATATGTCTAACTCTGGCAAGTTCGATGAGAATGATAATATAGTAAGCCAAAAGGATATACAAGTGCAACTTGCTAAAAGTGTACAAAAATTAACAGTACAACCTTTTCACACAGAAGCAGAAAACCTGTCAGATGGTCTGTAGGACTGAAAAATATTTGCAGTATAAAAAGAGATAAGACAGTAACAGAGAAGCTAAAAAAAAGTTCATGATGAAGGAGGTTACGGGTTACCACACCAGGATCTATGGGACTTCCAAACCGAAGCTTCTGTAAGCTAAGTTTTAAAGAGATCCGTAAAATAGGTAATAATATTTTGCCAAGCAATGATGGAAAGGGATATGTCAGATGTCTATTAAATTGTGAGTGGCATAGATAATTTTACTGGATACTGCCCATTCTTTTTATCCAGCAGTGTGTTTCACAGAGCAAGTAAAGATCCTGGGGAATGTATTGATACAACTTGTTTTGAAAGTGGGTTCTTGAAGTGATTAGACAAATTGATGGAGGACAATGCTTCCAAGGGCTGTAAATAAGGTCATCTAGGTTCAACCACTTGCTCATGAAGTTCCAAAAGTGCTGACTACTGGAAGCATACCCAGAGAAATACCATTCCATAACTTCCCCAAAATACCATTTCCATAATGCCCACTGAGGCAGGATGCAGTGCTAGATGGAGATCTGTCTGATTCAGTCCTGCTATTGCTATGTTATGTTTAAAAAGGAGCCATGTTACACTGAGAAAAAGTGTGTTTGAAAGACTTTAAATACTGAGTAATGGGCTACTGAGTCCGGTGAGGTTTCTGGTGGGTTATTACTAGCACTACTGTGAGTTAAGACATTTGATAAGACTACATGTAATGCTCTGAAAGGAGGAGGGAATTTGGAATAAAATATGCAGATGATAATAAGTTATGAGAAATTGAAATTGCCAGTGAAGACCATGACTTATTCCAAGGATCTTGAGCTCTACTCTGAATATTTTAGGTCTTCAGGCAAAACTCCCACTGGATTAATTTTTGGGATGTATTCTATAAAAAATGACATTATTTCTTCAGCTCTTCAAAAATTACCTCAAAATTGTCAAGTAAAAGCAGTCTAATTTAATTGTATTAACTTCAGTGGTGTATTTCCCTGCGTGAGGACTGTGCTGTTCAAAGATTGCCTCTGTTAACAGAAGGAAATTATATATTCCTATGGACACTTTCAGGATCATAAAGGACCTGAGTGTCTATTTGAATCTCTCTGAACAAAAGACAAGATGCATGTACTACTGGTACTTCTTAACCCATCTATTTAAGAGCTTTGTTTTACTGAGGCTCGCTCTGGTCCTCTATGCAGGGGTAATTTTTGCCTGAGTATATGAAAAAAAGTTTTTCATAGATTATACATAGAACTGGCTCACAATAGCAGAGTTCATACCCTTGGAGGCCAGGCTCTGATATGAAAATTGGAATACGAATTGACAAGTATTAGGAGAGAAATACCCAAGTTACAGAATTTAAAGAACCTTTAGCTTTGTTAAATAATAATTTCTTTAATAATAAAACATCAGCTGGCTGAGATTAGGAAGAACCATTTTGATGTAGTTTATTTTTTAAGATTTTCACTTCATAAAGCTGCATATTTGTTCCTGCCACTCTCCTCAGTATTGAATTTCATATCTCTAAATGGTGTGAGTTGGTTTTATTTTCCTCAGTCAGAGCCTTTAATGTTTATTTTATTGATTCATACTAAAAAAAGGAAACAATGAAAGGCTTCTTCAGGATACTTGAAATCTGATCAATTTTTTTCTTTTAAATTGGACATACAGCATACCTATTACTCTAGGATATGTGTCTCTAAGTGCAAGTGGTTGGAGCATACATAATAATTTCCTGTTTTATTTGAATGTACAGGCTCAGCATCCGTATTTTTTAAATGCTGATGCCCTAAAGTTAAGTAGGCTAACATGGCAGTTTTAAAGTAGTAATTTATGTTGCAAGTAAGGCATTATTGAAGTTAAATAAGTGTTTCACAACTAACATTATCATGCACATTTTTCAAATACTTGGTATGATATTTTTAAGTACAGTTCTAGCACATGACAGGATTTTTTAGAGCATGGTCTGAATTCCTATTGCTTTCTGTGCAATATTAATTTTATCCTTGTGCATATGATTAATATGCACATAA
Organism: Aquila chrysaetos chrysaetos; assembly: GCF_900496995.4. Lineage (NCBI taxonomy): Eukaryota > Metazoa > Chordata > Aves > Accipitriformes > Accipitridae > Aquila > Aquila chrysaetos. The sequence goes on along the minus strand of NC_044015.1, from coordinate 34,975,117 downwards.
TTAATAAGTGAGTGACAATACAAGAGGAAGAAGGCAAACAAAAATGGATTTCTTCAGACAGTGTCTTAGGACTTTTGGAACATATTTCTACGTTTGTTTTGATTCAATTTTAATCACTAGGGGAAAGAACATTAAAAAAGAGATCTTTATTATGTGTCATATGGGTAATGAAATAGGGAGAAATACATAGTCAATACTCTAAATTTCTGCTTTCACTGAGTCATAACCTTCTCATACTCATTTCTGTAAGGTAAAATGAGATATGCTTATTTTCTGTTCCAAAGTGATTTCTTTTTTAAACTGAAAGCATAAACAGAAATTCATAAAGATTTTTTGAGAGTAGAAAAAGATATTTAATTTTCAGTTATTTTTTTGAATAACAGACTGAATGTACAGGTAGAACTAGCAGTTAAAAATGAGCAGAGGGAAGGGAAGAATGAGGAGTGCACAAGTGCCAAAATATATAGCTGTTTCTGCCTGCCTGGAAGTAGAATGTAGATAGGATTTTCTCAAACTTGTCTCCTATAAGCAACTAAGAACTGAAAGTTGTTGTTGACTTGACTTTTGGTACTGCAGGTACTGGCTGGGGACTTTGTAGGGAGAGAGTGTCAAGGCAGTAGGCAGTATAATACAAAAGAAAGGAGAATTTTTGAGAAAGCCCCTGGAAATTTTGTATAATAAACTTTTAAGTGTCTAGCATTGGGACTTTACTACTAGGCAAATGGGATTACATAATAGTATATCTCTATAATTTTCATTTTTTAGGACTATTATGCAAGAGCTGTTATTTCATGCTGTGGTTTTTCCTTCCAGTAGTCTATGTCTTGGTTCTCAGAGTCCCATGTTTTACAGATTGCTACTAAAGGCACCATATTTCATTCTAAAAGGATCAGTTTGTGAATGTTCAAAGTATAATGTAAGTGAAATAAATAATGTGTATCTTTCATTGTATCACAAGGATAGGGTGCGTTTTAATGCATATTCCTACTCACTCTACAAATTCTTGTGACTCTTTTTTTAACTGCTTCCTTTATCTGTTTCTACACAGCTGCCCACCTTCTTTCATGCTGTTCCCTATGTTAGTTTCATACTCCTCTCCTCTGTTAACTCCCTTCATAACATTGTTCTAGGTCCTCCCAAGCAATGACACAGTTCCTGCTGGTGAAACTTGCACTTGGTCCTGAACACTGGACAGCCATGCTGCTTTCTTTGTGAATAGGCGTATAGGTTTTTATAATCACTTTAGTAATAAAGAGTAGTTTTAGTTTTCCTTTAAAATACAACAGCCATAAATAATTAAAGATTAAGTAAATAAATTATTTGTAGACGAGTTCTTCATCTTGCAGGACCTAGACTTCTTTATTCACGTTAATTAATGACAGTATTAGTACCTAAACAGGATTGTAAAGACTATACCATCCTATTCTGTTTTGGGTTCTAAAATGATATCATCCAACTATTGCAAGATGAACACAGAGTTGAGTGACTAAAAGTCACACACTTAAAGCACTTCTCTTATTAAACTTTTAATAAGAACATCAGTAATTTGCACTAATAACTTCTATTTGTATTAGAAGTGACCAAACTGCGTAAACTAGGAAGTAAATGAATAAATGGAATAAATAGCTCAGAGATACTGTAATTTGTTGTGTACTTTATTCTTTAATTGAAAAGGGTATTTTAATTTAATTAATGATGATGGTCACGTACCAGAATGTGTTTTGGAGTACACCTTGTAAAAGAAAGGAAATGCAAACAACAGGAGAGCAGCCTTCCTTCAGCACAAAGGGGCAGGGCAAGGACCATTTTTTGATCTTTTTGACTTCCAGGATATGTAGATTACAAAATCTGAAAAAAGAAGAGTCTCTTATCCTAAGACTTGTCTGTTCTTTTGCAATTTACATCTTCCTTCTCTCCAGTCAAATCTACCAAAATCTTCTCACCAAGCTATTATCTCTTTGTTTCTGTTTTCATCACTTGAATTGACAATTATTTAGTTAGAATCACTGCCAGTGTTTGGACCTTAGAGGTGTAGGATGCTTTAACTTTATTTGCAGACCTATATCTCCATCTCCATTTTACCTTGTGCCAGAGACATCTTTCCCTCCCTCAAAAACATTTAGCAAGACTTGTCTACCAGCAAAATGTACTTATATCTTGAACAATGCAACAGCAAAGTATATATAAGCCAGTTCTATTCTCAGTAACACTGTTGGCATAACTGAGTGACTTTACTGAAGACAAAACCAGCCAATCTACTGTCACTAATTGAGAGCAGAACTTGACTTTTTTGTCTTGTGTTTCATCAGTTTTGGACCTTTTCTTGAAAGTGTTTACTGTTACATTGCCAAAGTAACAAATAGAGGTAAAGTGTATAACTGTTACCCTGGTTAACTTAGATTAGATACAAAGCCAACCTATGCTTTGTATGGCAATGTGATATATTTTAGGACTTCTACCAATATAATATACCAATGACTTAATTTTTTAAACTTTACTTATGTTTGTAGTTGACATAACTGTAGTAACAGGAACCCAGCATCAGACAGACAAGTTGTTCAATGGAGTCCTTTCTCCAACTTAGGTAATTTCTCTCCATTCTCCCAAAGCCTCTCCATTCACTGCAGTCTGGTATGTATTTTCACTAATTTTTTATGTAGCAAGTTCACTTTCTGAATAAGACAACTTAGCAGTTTAATCAACACCTGATATCATAAGTTTGTTTCCCTGAGTGAAGAGAATGATTTCCTTTAAACACAACAAACATTTGTAATTTTTTTTCTAGAATAACTACAATTTCTGTCAAACTGTTGTTGGCCATGTATGTACAAAATTCTGTTCACAAGCCACAGAACTATGAGCAATAGCTCTTTTAAACAAATAATTTGTTCCCTTGTATTTTCTATTTTCACATTCTTGCATGATTGTTTTATTTTGTGACTTTATGTTTTCTTTTTGCTAGACGAGAAACTATAGTAATGGAATTACAACTGTCAGCTGTGCATACATTGGCAAGAATAGTAAACTTTAAACTTCTTTCAAACTTTTCCTTCTGAGAGAAATAATGTATCTAAGTCCCACAACAACATTTCAGCTTCTTACCATGTGGCTGAAACAATGAGTCTTATCTAAAAATAAGAAAAGCTATAAAAAACACTTGAGGGTTTTCTTTGTTTCATGTTTGTATTTTGAATAATAGGTGGCAAGACATGTTTGACATAAGACTGCAGAATGATTAGACTAAGGATTTGGAGTGCAGCTGCGCTGATGATATTTGGCAGCCTTATTGACACACAGTATTGCCTCAGGCTAATGATTCTTGCAGTTTTTCAGTCAGTTCTTGCAGTCTGTTTAGGGAGAAAGCACTTAGTTAGACCTGCTTTGGAGCTGGGTTTGTCTCCAGCCTCCGTCTCTCAACTTGCAGTGGCGAACCAAAGCAAACGGCTGCAGAGTTGACTAGTCCACTGCTGGCAGCTAGGAGGAATACTTTCTCACGGAGCCAAAGGCCCTTCATTGGCAACCTGCCCAAGACTTAATAGATGGATTATTTACTAGGTGATCGTTAGCTGCTTTTGCTTTTTCTGCATTTGACTCAAGTCATCCAAGACTATGTTCTATCTGCCAGTTTTATTACAGTGCATCAACAGCTATTTCTGATATATGGCCAGGAATGCAGAATTATCAAATATTTGCCTACCCATGGTATTGAATGCTAAGGATACTTACTTTTTTCCTCTCAGCTAATTATTTTTTTTGCCCTTTCTGTGACTTCAGCTTTATTTTGACTGGACTAAGGTAATCTCTTTAACTGCCTTGATTTTGCATAATGGGATAACTTGCTACTTCTAACATATACTGAAATAATATTTCTGGTAACCATTATCTTGGAGAGGAGGAACACAAGACCCCACACTGGGGCTCTTTTTACTGCTTTGCATTAGGATAAGTTGTTATTAGGTCAAATATCTAATATCTATGTAAGATAGTCAGATTTTAATTTCAATGAATCATTTGCCTTGACAATCATTCTCCAAATCTCATTGAAATTCAAATTAAATAAAATAACATATTTGAGGTGTAATAGAGGTGGTGTTCTGCCAAGATACAGTTATTGAGATCATTGTCCTAAAGTACTTATAACATTTGCAGACCAAATTCTAGTGCAGTTCATCAAAGGCATGACTTACCTAGGACAGTTTCAGGGAGTTGTATTCCCTATGTCTCTATTCTACACCATTCCATTAGTGTAACCTAAGACAGCATGTGCTGTTGCTTCATAATGTGGTTATGGTCAGGCCTCCCATCCTGGTCATCTGGACACAAGACAAATAATTTTGAAGTAATATTTATAAGAGTAATTGCTAATGAATAAATTGTTTAATGTGTTATTAATTATTTTTCATGGTTAACTTTTCTGGCTGTCTAACATACCTTGTCCACATGAATTTTGTGATCCAGATACTGTCCTTACTACCTGTGATCCTTACTGGGTAGGAAGTAAGCCTGTGTTTGCATTTATGATACCTGTGGCTATGCTGATCACAAGGCCATTACTGAACGACAGAGAGCACTCTTAAAAATAGTTGTCTTATGCCACAAGGCACATGCATATGACATGTTCAATACAAATCACAACAACTTGAAAAACTGCTATTGCTGGAAGATATGCAACTGTTCCTGAGGTAAGCTTGTGTCATTAGATATATAATTCATATTGAACATCTCATCATTGCTGTTCTATGAAATGATTTTTACTCAGTGGTCACAAATAAAAATGTCAGCCTTGCAGGAGTCTGAAGCTTTTTCATTCCCTTAACTTTGCACCACTTAAACTAAATGTTTGGTCTGATGTCCTGACTTTATGAGCAATTTTGAGGCCATTTGGTCTAATCTGAATTTTAGAAAGGCAGCTGTGCACTGTTGTGTGACAGTTCTCACTGAGCTTTCCTGTCTCCTTGAAATGTTGCGATCTTTAATGTCTATAACTGTGCAGTCATCTGCAACTGAACCTTTGCCTGTCCCTCTTCAATGACATGTGGGTTATCCTTTAGCTTGTGAATAATTACACTGGAGGTAATTTTGTTTTCCTGCATGTAACACTAAGTATCTGAAGATTCTCTTACAGAATTTTTGGAGGCTCAGACTTTTTTGATAACTTCCTGAGGTGAATTCAAGTAAACAGATTGTTTAAAAACAAATCTTCTTTTTGTGATATAGTCAAAGTATAAAATTAGCTTCTAGAAACATTTCAAATCCAGAATTCAAGATGTGAATTTATCTGTAAAGTAACCTTAGGGATTCTTTTCTTAAGGAAATAATTTTCATTGTTATAAGTGTCTTCCAGAGAGGAATGAAAAGAATGAAAATAGCAAGTTTTATATATCCGCTTTTAGCATATTAAAACAAAGAAAAATATTTACATTGTTTGGAAGCAATGAAACAGACTTGTTTTTCATAAATTATGCGGACCTTTTGTGGTTGTAGAGAAGTGAACACTTGAGAGCAGAGACTCTTAACTGTGTGCTAGCAACGTTGGCATTTGAGGGTCTTGGAAGTCGAATGTGGCTTTGAGTTTCAAACAGTTTTAGCTGGAACTGGCAACACTTTGTGTATAGCAATCATGGTATAGTTAGTTTGCCTGTTTTTAACAAAAGATAACAACATGAAGACTAATGCTATCCACTGCTCAGGTCCTGGAAAACAATTGCAACAAAAAGCATTTTTCTTCTTCCTGACTATTGCTTGCAGGAGTGAGAGAACTGAAAGACAGCCTCTGTTACCCTTCCTCCTTTCTAATCAGGAAAGAAAGAAGTTGGACAGAAATAGGAATTGGAGAGCTTTATTGAACTTTATAGCTCTATTGAGAAATAGAGGTGATGAACTTTGAGTGAAGTTGCTTCTCCACTCTCCTCTTGTTTATGGACTGGGAATTGTGGGAGTACAGCTTAGGTTTCCAATACCCTTTTATTGATACATTTACACACCAGAGACACATATATTATCTACAGGTATGGCAATTTCAGTAACTGTAGCAAGATTGAGAATCTAGTCATACTATGCATGCTTTGAAGTGATCTTGTATGAAAATATTTTTCCCTAATGAGAAAACCTGTTCATTCATCAACAAATACTATTAAGTGTAACAAACAAACTAGATTTTTCAAGATTCCCAACACTTATGTACAGTTTATCTTACAGCAACATTACTAAATTCAGTCATTTATTAAGAATCCAAAAGCGTAGATATTTCATACAAAACAAGTAGCGTACATATACCTGAGTATTACACCTACTGTTGAAAGAGCAGTCTGCATTTTTTTTTTCCATTTTTGTTGTAAATACCTTCACTTGTTTGCTCAGAAGTATCTGACAATACGTATTACAAACTCTGCAATGTCAAATATGTGATGCATTGCTACCTACTTTTAGATACTATTATTAGCCGCTGCTAAATAAGATCAGTTTTGCAAATTGGATGTTTGCTTCCCCTCCCCTCCAGCAAAGCTCGATCTTAATAAATGAGGTCAACAGCTGAATAATGAGAAATACTTTCTTTCCATTGTCATGTTTTCTTATTGTAACCAGTTGCTGAAGAACATGTAATGAACTAAGTGCGTACAAACGAAAAGCCTCACCTTTATTTGATATCAGCAGGCATAACGTTGGCTTAAGCCAGAGTTGTATTTCATCTGATGTATTTTACTGACGGCAAAGGGAAGTGTATTTGTCCATATTGATTTTATTTGAGGTTTAAAACAAGTTTGAAGTTCCCTAGTACAAATATGATATAGGATAGTTTAAACTTAACTTGCCTGACTTTTTAAAAATATCTCAAAATTTTTATACTTCAGTCAGAAGGTTTCCATGGTTCCTGTATTTTCCAGATTTAAGATTTCTCTTTGTATTATAACCTTGCCCCCTGTTAAATAGTAAAAACTTGGAAGTATCTGCTGCAGTACATTTTGTCACTTTTATAGCTGTACAGCTAATTTTAACACACAAAGAAAAGTTAGGTGACTTTTTTTCACATCATTTATCCCTCAAACTTCAAATAAACAGTGCATACTCTTAAGTGCCTCATACCAAAAAACCCCCACCAAAACCCAACCCCATGAAAAAATTCTAAAATAATGTATAATAAATGCAAACTAAAAATCCATTTCTTAATCAGAAATCAACTTTTTGGCCAAATGACATTTCTTACATTCCATTATGTTAAAAGATTAAAATGCTGCCTCAGTTTCTTCCTCATCTGATTGAAAACTGAGTTAATGGCAACACCCTTGCCATGAACATTCTTCTTTCTAGCAGTCAGTCTGCTTTGAGGAATTAGATGTATGATTAATTAGATCTAAGCTTAAGAAACTGTCTCGTGTAAGACATTCACAGAGCAGAAGCCTGCCACATTATAGAACAGATTAACTTAGCCAATTTTACTTTATTTGGTAGAGAAAACCTCAGTACATTATTTGGAATAAATTTATTTCAGCATTTCAAGAAATGAGAATTATTATTTGAAGAAATGAGAATTATTCCATCTCAAATCTTGAGAAGGTATAACTCAATTAAAATAAATTTCTTGTGTAACAGGATTACCTAGGGACTGAAATGTAATCTCCATAATTATTTTCCTTTTCATTTCTAATATCCCTTCTTGTATTATTTAACACGTGAAGTAGCATGTACATTTGGATTTTTTTTTTCAGAAGTAAAAAAAAAATTGTACCTTGATTTGCTCTGACTATACTATGTCATTTAATGAGTTTAGGATATTTAACCTTTTAGAAATTATCATTAAAATGATAGCTTCAAGTAAGTAGCTAAATATTAAATCTAAACTAAACACTAAACAGAATTAAATTAAGTCCTTTTAATACAACACAAAATATTAGTTAACTTGAAATTAATGATCTGAACCAATCATAAGATATTGACCAAACTGAGAAGAGAGACCGTTGTTTTCTACCACTGAAAGATGGATGTGCCAGAGCCACTGTATTTACAGGTTGGAACCAAAGCTGTGCTGAGATTCGAAACTACATGTTTTTTTTTTAAGATTGAGTGTGAAGAACTTATGTGGAAACAGTTTATACAAACTCTAATGTACTTGGTACAGTGGAAGCTTTAAAAACTATTTACTTTGCTGACAGGAGTAAAAACCTCACAGATGTGTATATTCCACAACAAAGTCCTATACTTGTGGTGTTTTGACCAGTTAATTTTTTTTTTTTTTAAATTATTTTAGATGTTTACTTCAGATAATTTTACTTCATTTAAAATCTTCAGTCAGTTGTCTGCTATGATCCTTCAGAGCACTGTGTGTGGTGTTACTCATAAATACTTTCCTGTGCTTCCACAGTGAAATGATTGGTGATTTCTGGTTTCATATTTCTTTCATGGGACAAAAAAAGAGCATTACAAACATGCTTTTTCAGAGATTAATGCTTTTCCTCAATAATGTCTGTATCGTCATGAGTCCTCACTAACTGAGACAGAAGAAAGGAGAAGTCTGAGGTTTGTGTGCTGTGTGAAGTTGCATAATTATTCTGTGACTGATGGGAAGAATTTTGCTCAGTAGGACTCATTTCACAAAAAATTGGGCTTTTATACAGTTTATTTACTCAAACTGAGTTAACTTGCCCTGGCTTTAATGTTTGTCTGAAAAGCTCTTATTTCTCCTCTTAGTACTGCAAGTTACTATATTACAGTTGATACAATGTGTGCTTTATGTATTTTTATGGTGTCAGTCAACATTATGAAAAGTTATCTGGAAAGATTTTAAACCTAGAGGATTCTGCCTGAGGGACTGTAGGAAGACTACTGATGGCAATATCTTTGGAAGGTCATTAAGAGGATTTCAAGGATTAAACCCCTTCTTTTTGTCTGGGTGGAGATTAGTGGAGGAACCTGCACCAGTGGGCATTTGGTGTAATCAAACCTGACTGTGGAGTTCCCTTTGTGTTGTGAAGGCAGCTGGACAAAAGGGAGCTTAACGACGAGCCTGCCTTGGCTATACTGTGCCTGACCCAGCGAGAACATGCTGCGTACAGGCAGGGCTAACGCATTCTGAAAAAAAAAAGGGGGGTGGGGTGGGGTGCTTGAGGACGAAAGTATAAGGTCAAGCAACAGACAAAAGAAGGCATTCTTATATGCAGATATAGAAGCCAAAGCTTGTAAGGACAGACAGAGGAATATATATACAGATTAAAAATAGCGGTGGTTTAGTTAATTTTCCTCAAACGCCATTCTCATTTGTAGCTTTCTCATTTTGCAAATCTAGATTTAAGGTAAACAGGACAGTACATATTGTAATTACATGAACAGTACAGGAGAAACCGTAGAAGCAAATGATACACTCTGGTTCTTTTGGTTATTGACTCAGTGAGTACTGAAATTCATTTCCTCATGTTAAAGAACATCTGTGATGTTTGGGGAGAGGGAGAAAGTTTGCCAAATCAGGAGTTTCATAACTACTGAGGAAACTACTGAGGGAAATGCTAGAAAGTCACGGAAAGGTCTTTAAAAACAGAGGAATCTGGAAATAAAAATGTCAGCTATGATGTTGAACATAAATGGCTGAACAAGGCTGTAGAATCACAGAATGGTTTAGGTTGGAAGGGACCTTTAAAGATCAACTTGTTCCACCCCGTCCCCGCCATGGGCAGGGACATCTTCCACTAGATTATGTTGCTCATCTCCAATGGTGATCTCCAGTGGTGGGGGTTAAACAGAGAGAGGGTCAGGCTGTTTAGGATGCTCTGCAGCAGCCTCTGGTCCTGGAGATGTGTGTTGGATGTGGTCTTTTGGTTCTCCTTGTGATCTCTGCCTATTGGTGAACTTATCTACAAGACAGAAAAGGAAAAGGACCTCTCCCTTCCAAGGCAGTCTTCCCAAACTGTAGATGTGTAGAGCTTTTGCATAAAAGTCCATTTCAGAAAAAAAGGTTGAGTATCTCAAGTATTTCACTGATACAAGTTAGTCTGAAATATCCTCCCCTTCAGTCTCTCATCCCCCTACAAACTGAGCTGAAACAGTTTGAATAGTTTTTATTTAACATCCTAATAAAATGTTTCCTTTTGGAATTTCTAGATGAAACCTCTGTCATCTTCTTGTTTTAAAATTTTTAAAATTCACAATGTTCACTGAGAATTTAATATGGAGGGTCCTCCTGACTTCTATATCTGGGGAACCCAGATATTTTTTTCAGCAAGGAACTCTGGCATATCTGGATTAGTGGGACAGTGATATAACTGTCAACATATTTTGACTCCTTTGTCAACATATTTTACATTGCTGCTGCTGCTGAAACTTTACCTAAAGCTTAAACACATCCTAAAAAGGGCAGAAATTTTAAATGGAGTGTAGCTTCACGTTCTTGCTTAAGCTGGACCAGTGAAATTATGGCACTGGCCATTTAGCTGAAGGTTGCATTGTAGAGTCTCAAGAACCGTAGGCACTGATGTAAATGTAGTAGGTATTGGAGAATATGGTTTATCATCTTGTCTTTTTAGACTGTCCAGAAGAGATCAACCTGGGTGCTGGCATTGTATTCTGACATGGAGTAAAAACTTTAGCAAATTTCATGTGGAATTCTGTAGACTTTGTGACTCTGAGGGAATTCTTAAATATCTTCTACCTAGAAATGTTTTTTTCAATGCATTCTAAAAAAAACCCCTCACTTTGAGAAAACTGTTTTGTGAAAATACTGATAACCTAACTGATACTGGTAACGGTACTGATAATACTTAACACTATTACAAATAAATTCAGCTGTTTGTAAAATAAATGTGTTCTTTACATGAGTCTCCTCTCTAATTATATGTCCAGTTTCAACTCATAATGCAACAATCAAAGTTACTGCGAAAGGCTATCAAAGGTGACGGATCTATTCACATGATTTTCTAATTGAAATCAATATAATCTTTTTGTATCCTCTGTTGGTAGTGTTCAGTGAAAAATATCCTCAGCCTTAGGTTGGATAAGTAAATAACTAAGATTCTCAAACATTCCTCATTTTAGAGTATGCATTTTTCTTTGTTTGCTTAAGACTGAAATCTATCAGCTAAACAATCATTCCAAAGTAATGCTGTTTATTTATTCTCTCTTTTTTCCTACTATTTCCTAGTATTTATGTATAAGAAGCTGTACTACTATAAAAAACCTCATAACCTGTGAAACTGATGAGAATGGAAAAATTCTCAGGGGGTAGAAAAAAGCTTCTGTAACAGAAATAACATTTTTTTCATTTTGGAATTTGGCATCCAAATTCGCTGCTGCCATATTCCTGTTCTATACTTTTCAATGAAAGTGAATTTGATATAAAATGTGAAATCTGTTAACTGGTATTTTCACAGTCAGACCTTGCCATTTATGATATAGTGAACCTTTTGATCTTCTTTCTGTTCAACTCTAATTTAAAATGGATGAAGATATTAAAGTGTGAATATTGCTTCTTCACATATCACATTTTTATTATTCTATATAAAATAATATGTAACAATTGTTTATTGAAAAGCTTTTCAATGAAACATAGGAACATTGAACATTAAAGTGTAAGGGAACTATTGTTTCTTCTGTACCAGTCCTGTATTACTGCAGGTAGCTTTATCTTGTAGAGGTGGTAAATTTTTAAACTTCATCTTAAAACTGGTTAGGTTTTTTTGCCATCAATACTTTTATTGGAAGACTGTTCCAGATCTTGACTTATTTGAGAATTAGTACTTTTGAAAACTTTATTATGAATGGCTTAAATTAATATATTCTTAAGTAGTTCTTGATAATGACTTCTGTGGTGTACACATGAACAGAATTATAGAAAAGGTTGGGTTCCTCTGGAGATCCTTAGACCAGCTTCCTGCCCAAACCAGGACTAACTTAAAAGTTGGGTCAAGTTGCTCAGGGCCTTGTCTGATAGAGTTTTGAAGACATACAAAGGTGGATGGCCACAACTATAACCTGTACTAGTGCTTCAGTACTCTCATTTTTGGAGAATTTTTTCCTTATATCTGGTTGGAATTTCCCTTGGTGGTGCAACCTGTGATGGTTGTATCTTATCTTTACATTGTGTATCTCAAAAAAGAGCCTGGCTCTTCTTCCTCAATACTTTCCCCTTTAGATATTGGACGACTTCAATTATATCATCCTTTAGCTTTCCCTTCTCCAGTATGCAAACGCAGGTAGTTCCCTTGGCCTTGTCTATGTTGAGTGCCCCAGCTCCCCCAAACTGTCTTAGTGGCTCTCTGCTGGCATCTCTCCAGTTTTCAGTCTCCTTCTTGTAATGAAAGCTCCAAACAAGGCACAGTACTCCAAATGAGTGCCAAGTGGAGGGCAATATTCATTTCCCTCTATTCTGCGCAGTCTGTGAACATGCACTGTATATGTCCAGCTTACCTAAGTAGTCATAATAAATAGCCATCTTTTTTACTTTGCTAGGCTAAATGAGCCAGGCTGTTGTATTAACCTCTCAGAAGGTAAATTCTGTCAATGCAAAGAATTGTGTGCAGTATTCCACAGAGGATGTCAGCAGCCTTTTTTTCTTAGAAATACTTCCCTTAATATGCTTCAGGATCATGGTCATGTCTTACGTGCAGATATCCTATGCATCAATGGTACTGAGTTTCTGGTCAACTAACACAAATAAATCTTCCCCCTTTCTTTTTGGTTTTCACCTGATGAATTCCCCCATCATATGAGAGAAACTGCAAGTCTCACAGTAAGTGCCTTTCCACATTATCTCAAGCTCATGTCATACAGGAAGAATTTTATTCCAATGCTATGCTTTATTGACAATGAACTTGAGGTTTGGAGTATCAGCAAATGTCATTGTTCCTGCTTTTTCATGCTAAAGTCTTATATGAAAAGAGTATGTTAGATCAGACTTTAGTGTGATAGTTCCTTTTTCACTGTAAGTTGTTACACCTATTTCAGCTGGTTTAATACTTGCAGGATGTGATACACAACTCCCTGATTATGATATACACTGATTGGGTTTTCAAGAAATGTTGTCTCTTCATTATTCTTCTCTTAATCCAGCTTTATAGAATGGCACTTGTCTTTTGTGTATGTGTTCTGCTATTAAAAACCTTGAAGTGTGGGGTTTTTTTCTCTAATTTATAAAGATGTAGATTCGCCTTATGCATTTAAGAGGGCAGTTTGACTTTGAACTAGCTTACAAAATAAAAATCTGAATATTTTACGCAACTCATACTGAGGTATATGAAACTAAATGATTGTATGTTACATCCATACACTTGGTGAGGATTTCAGGCAGGATCGATGCAGGACTATTGTTTTAAAATAGCAGTGATGCTTTAACAAGCAACCTAGAACATAATGGATTTTAGAACAACCCTACTCTGGTGATGTATTGATTTTTTTATTATTATTTTCCAAGTCTTTGTAATTTATGTATTGAATGGAAATAAAGTAGTCTCAATGAAATTAGTATTACTTTAGTATTTTAGGTTTGCTTTTTCTTTTCCCATGTAATAAGTAAAACCACTTTAAAAGGAAATAAATATTAGAGAAACAAAGGTCTTTCATACAGTAGGATTACACCAAAGTGCCTGCTAGAAGAATGAAAGAATTTAAGACATAGTTGAAAAATAAAAATGAAAGACACTTTCCATAGAATAGTTAGGAAATAATGTTCATGACTTTGGAGTATACGAAGCAATAAACGGCTTTCACGGGTGATTAAACGCTGAAACGAAGCTAAGATGTTTGATCACCGTGCAAGTAATTTATTTCAACACTATGAAACATGATTCCTATTATAAGACAAGATAAAAGAAGATACAACAATATTTTTCTTCTCGTGTGAAGGTCGGTTAGAACAATTAATAATGGGGAGACCAGATGGCTCAAGGGACAGGCAGTGGGCTCAAGACTGTTCTTTTAAATGTGGAATATATCAATAGTAAATAACCATAAGTATCATCTGTTTTTCTACCATATGCAAAGTCAGTCAGGTTTATCAGTCCGTTTCTCATGGAAAGTGTTCGCAGCCTCAGAAGTCACCATCGTGGTTGGCACATTTGGTCCTGTTTCAGCAAAAAGACTAAAGAATACATTGACAGTGTCAACTGGGAGTGAAGTAAATGAATTTATAAACTCAGATTTGTGGAATTAGGTGTGCACAGTTGCCCACATATATTTGCAGACTAACAGACCATGTGTAAACACAGATGTATTCCAGGCTTCGGTTCATCTCACTTAAAAATTTTGGCTCTTATCCTGTTTTCTTTTGGGGATTTAACTGTTTGAAAGTACTCTTTTATACAATTGAGTATCCAAATACCTGAGTATTGAAATACAATAATAACCATGAAACTTCAGCACCATAAACCATGTAGCTTAAGATTGATGGAAAGATAAATAGCTTTGTAAGTAAACGTGTTTGGGGGTTTCTAAATCAAATAGTAAAAAGGTTAAACTTAAAATTCCAAAGCGTTTTGTCATTATAGATGCTGACAATAATTTAAGAAATATTTTAATACTGTGTATTTTATACAATTTCTATTACTAAAGAACTCTTATGTTGAACTTTCCAAGTTATAAGAATCGCTCCCATGTAAGTAATCAGGACTGTGTGTGGAATCTTAATGGGCAATTTTGTACACACTCATGTTACTACTCTGTACTGCTAATTATTCTACCATATTTGCATACATAAATATCTCTAGTCAGTAGAAATGTTCTTTTACAGGAAAATGTATTAGAAAGGCTAACAGATTTCCTCCACCTAATAATTTAATGGGGCAAAGAAACAATTTTTCTTGCTTTTGTGCAGTTCATCGTATTTTAGTTTGCTCTTATTTTAAATATAAAATTTCTCTATGCTTCCTCTACTTGCACTTTAGTTGCAGGCATCCCAAGGTTATAAATATTATGTGTTGTGTTTATTGCTATGAATTTTCTTATCAGTTGAAGAGGGACTAGAATTTTGTATGTCAAAAGCAACCTTTTTAAAAAAGGGAGATTTTCTCCAAAGCAACAAGCTTTGACACTGTCAGTAAGTAGCATTTAACAAAAAATTGATTCCTTAGTCCAGAAACCCTTTTATTCTGCAGATTAGACATCTCATTATAATGGGAAAGACAAGTTTTGCTTAACCCATAGGTCTGTATTTAGAGTAACTTCTACTTTGTCCATCTACCTTATCCTGATAAGTATTAGAGCCCAAACTGTTGGAAACAATTCCTCACTTCTTATCTATTTAAAAACTCAAAGAGTTGCTTAAAACTGACAATGCAGATAATAAAGCTACGTGTGTTATAGATGACTCATGGAGTAAAAACCTTTGAGGTAGAGTGCAGACTGCTTCTGTGCACAGGATCCAAACTGTCTTCAAAGACATAAAGAGTAAATAGGATAGAGGCAATAAAAGCAGAAATAAGTTAAAAAAAAAAACCAAACCCAGCAACGTCTTCCTCTCATCATCTATTCTCTTCCTCTATAAAATTCCAAATGTAAACAAGTACGTGGCTCAGTCTTAACCTCAGCAGGCCAAAGTGATTTATTTTGTGCCTTTGCAGGTATACTTAGTGCTTTTAGTTCTGTCTGTATATTTCTTAATTTTCTGTCACCTCTGACCTTGGCAATTTGTCTGTACGTTGTGCAGCAGTGACAGATTCTCTTGTTAGATGACTGAAGGATTTTACCTTATTACATCTCAGTGATTTAATTTTTTTATTTTTCTGGATTAAATTACATCAAGTGAAAGATGGCAGAGTGAAATGTTGGAGTAGTGAATGTAGGCTTACCTATATGGTACGCAGCAATATTGATAAATTCTGGGATTGTGCTTCTACTACCATTTTTTGAATGTGTAACTCTGGCATTCAGTACAAAGCACTACCTCTGTAATACTTATAAAATATTGAACAAAATTCACCACATGAAAATATTCAAAATACTTGCAATAAGTTTACTGAAAGGTTTAAAACCATCTTTAATCCAGTTCTCACTTTTCCTGAAGGCTGAGATAAAAGTAGAAGGGGCAGTTTTCTAGATTCAGTTCACATGGCAACATATTTATACACTTGCTTCTGAACAGAAACAATTACATTTGGAAAAAAAAAAAAGTATTTTATTGTTGTGTGTGCCTTTTAGCAAGAAAAATCTGTTGCTTAATAATCAGTACCATAATTTTCTTAGACAAATATAGGAAGAAAGCATAGCGTCTAACAATAGATGGTTGTGAATAATCATACAGCTGATATAATAATACCTCAAAGGGAATCTGGGTGATGGGATCCGTGTTTCCTTACTGCAAGTTTTGCGTGAAGGAGTACTTGGTCATCTGCCTAAAGTATCTTTCACTGCAGCTAGTTATTATAGGCAAGTTAATATGTAGGCAATTGGTCACTGATTGGGAAGGTATACTTACATCCCCTCCACAGAGATGTGTCATTTGCACAAAAACCTTAGAAGGAGCAGTGAGCCACTCTTAGACACTTACATGAGTTGCCTCAAGTCCAAACTTCCTCAGGGTCCTGAAGCATCAGAGAAGATATTGTAGAAAAAGGAAATCCTCACTGGCAAAATATTGGTGGGAAAGAGCAAAACTTTAGACTGTATGTAGCATTTGACAGTTTGATTGCATTGTGTTTGCAATTGCTTGGTACTAATTTTTACTGGGAATCTCAGCACTGCAAGAACGTAGCATTGCTCCCACGCAGTGCATGGCTTTCAGTGAAGCAGTCAGTCCTGGAACACTGTTTTGCAGCAATTCTGATTTAGCCAGATTGAGGTCTAATGCTGCATTCAGGTTCCTATGGTAGATTAGTATCTCAGCTAGTTTTAGTGCTCAAGGACATCTTGGCTTTAAATTCTTCCCTGTAGCCTCTAAACAAAGATGACATTCATACTTGGGGAGTTCTGACATTCAGATTTATTATGAAATTCTAATTGGAAATGACTATTTCTCAAGAAAAAGTAAAATCCACAAAAGAAATAAGTAAAGAGGATAATAGTGCAGTACTGCAATGGTTTAATTAATGTTAGGCTAACCTTAGGATGTCGTAAATGTCATTTTCTATTGGCTACATTCAGGCTGAGCTGGGGTTTTAGCCCACAGCTATGTGCAGTTGGTGGGTGGGCAGAGCACTAAGACTGTTCTGCCTGAGGATCATACTGCAGTACTCCAGTGCCCCTTCTTCTTTTCCCAACACCCTGTGGCTCAATAGACATTTTATTTTCTTCCTTTTCTATTGCTGTTTCCCAGTAGTTGCCCATGGCTAATGCAGAGGCTGACAGATAGGCATGCAAGCAAGTTTGAGTACCTGATAGAAGTAGCTGTGTTTGATTATAATATCTAGGATAGCTGGTGTTTGTTTTTTTTTTTTTTTGTCTTACAGAGCTCTTTCTTTGCATATATTTGGTACCTAATAATAATACTTAGCACTGTTACAGCATTTACAATTTTCACAGCACTGTGCAAACATTGTCTAATTTATCCTATCTGTCTCCTACAATGCACATATTGAAGTGGCATTTCACATGAAAGCTTGGGTCCTCACGGCCTTCCCTTAGCTCTGCCACTTGCCCTGAGAGACCTGTATTTACCACAATCCCCCACAAATCTAGTACTTCCTCTCTTTTTAAAAAATGCTGAGGCAGAAAACTGAGATCATGCACAAATATTCTTATTTACCCATCTTCATCCTGCTCTTTTACATGCTCTGCAATATGCTTTTTCTCCAGTCTCTATTTCTGGTGTGTTTTCCCACATGAAACCCAGACCTAATCTCTAGTATTGCTAGTTGGTACTACACTAGTCAAAATTGCCCTAACCTGGGTTAGTCTTTGCATTAACTTTAAACTTTGAGTTAATGCGAAAACCTGCACAATCTTCCTTCTGGTGCAGCATTGCCTATAAGACACAGGGAGGATGACAAGGCATTCCTTTTTTTTGCTGGATGAAGGCAAGCTGCCATAAGAATCTCTGTGGATCAATAAAGCACAATTTATGTAAATCGCAACAGCTGTCTCCCTTAAATTAAACAAATGGATCTGGTCCAGCACTCAGTACTTTAGTGGCCCCTTCCATTTTGGGCATACAGAAAGTTTCTCCGAGCAACTGAGAACTATATTTTGCTTCACCTTGGGACTCTGGCAAGTTAAGAAGTACAATTGCCTGTTTTTTTCTCATCTGTGGCTTAGGTTGGAAAGTACCTTCTGCAGTATCATTTGGATTAATTCATTCACATTTTCCTGTGCTGTTTTGCCATCTTATCCATAAAACCGGGGTTCCAAACTACAGTAAAAGATAATACAATATACATGTAATTTCACTTGCATTACTGTTAGGGACAGTACTAGACAGTCACATCGTATTTGCAGCTCTTATTCATATGTTCAGTTTGAAATTTCCTATTTGATTTTAAGATAATCATATTTTCATGAAAGTGCTCACAACTTCAGTTCCATCTTTGCTCAGTAAAATTATTTATTATACTGTTATTGGAATAGGAATTATTGGAATAGCACTGGAAACCTGCCAGCTAACAAACAGTGAAGCTTTGAGGTATTCAGTCATTTTACATAATATGCTGAGGTAAATTTAGGTAGACTTTTCTTGCAAATTGTAGTAGTTTTCCAATTATTTTCTCCCCAACTAAGGATGTTTGAGAAAAGGATTTTAAAATTTTTATGAAATGCTAAAAAAGACTTTAATGTTAGAAGGGAAAAAATTTAAAGCCTACTTTACCTTACCTTTTCTTAGATAAATAAGTGGAATACAAAGAATAATGTTTGTGATATGACTGGAGAAAACTTGAAAATGTTGTCTGATACTTAAATGTCAGGTACCTAAAGCTCTCTAGTCTTAGTGAAATTCATGAGAAGTAAGAATATTCATCTTTCTGGGGAGGGATGACCTTCTAAGGATAGGTTGGTAAGAAGGGGAGAAATCAGGTTGTTTGCTTTGTTTCTGTTCTTAGCACATCATGCTGCAATGTTTTGTTTCCCCGAAGTGAAGAAGAGTAGGTTAGACCACTACCAACATGAAAGCTCAGTAAAAACTTGAAGGCACAGAATAGTAGCTATTCTTCATTCTGATTTGGTAAAGAATTTTTAGTATACATTAAACATGTAATTGCTAAATATTAATTAAAGAATAAAGCAAAGTTCTCTTTTCCTGTGGATGTTAAGCTACCAATGCAGCTGATATACTACTTTGAATTTATCTTCTCTTTTATGAATATGAATACCATTTGGAATAAAAGTGATTGTAGATTTTTCCACTAATTGAATAGAACTGATATATATCTTTTATTTTTAATTCACTAATTATAGTGAAGATCCTTGTTTTTTGCAGTCAGGCACTGGGAAACGGTGTGGCTTAGTGAATACAGGAGTGGACTGGTAAATTTGGTTCAGCCACTAGACTGGGGCATTGTCTTGGAAAATCATGTTCTTTCAGACACAGTTTATCTGCTTCCCCTTTGTGGAGTGTTCTGCCTTGTCTTGTTGAAAGGTGTGGATTTAGACTACAATATGTAAATTGTGGCTTCCAAAGAAAGATGTGTCAAACTCAAAAATTTCCAAAGACGACGACTAAGACAGGACTCAGTAATAGCCTTCAAGTGTTAGAAAAAACAGTATCAGAATTTATGGTTTCTCTGCTTAAGTATGAAATGCTTCTGTCACCTGATGGCTGAAAAATAAAATTAATATTTTGTGGAAACACAAAGTAAGTCCAGCCCATTTTGTAGCACTAACCATTCTTGGAATCTGAGCTCCATCCACATCAAAGCAGCCTATGCCATCTGCAGCATCAACAGATTGGCTCTCACTTTCTGAAATAGAAATAACAAACCAGTCTTCCTTTGACTGAGGCTAATGAGGGTTGCTCCCTGCTACTGTACTCCTAGGGTCATGACAAAGACCTAGAACAAGGTAAGCCTCTCCATTCCAGGCTCCAGGTGACTGTCTTGGCTCTTCCGAGTTTGAATCCCAACCCCTCTCTCTCTCTCTCTCTCTTTTTTTCCATTTCTTTTTTTTCTGGTGACGTGTTTCTCTATCAGATTGCATCTAATGACACTCTTTATAGTCAATTAGTATTTAGTTTACTATATCTTATACGTGAGGTCATTCTTGGAGTCCTTTTGAACAGTTGCGCACTCCTTACTGTTAATTTATGGGTTTCAGACACTGAAGGGACTAAGAATATGTGTAAAAGACTGACCTCACAATCTTCTTGATCTGGCACTCCTCAACTCAGCTTGAAAATCTCTGCACTGTCTCCTAGTAACAGCTTGTTCTGAGCTCAGAAGACTTGCTGAATTCAGGATCTGAGATAAACCTTTCTCCTAGCCCATTCTTTCTTGCCCTGTATAGGCAAGATCCCATAATTAGAAATGCATTGGGAAGCAGGAATGAGTTTGCTTCTCCTTCCTGAGGCAGACCACTTCTAGGAAGCAATGTGGATGTTTTTCTGTAGATATCAATAAAGACATAGATGAGGAGGGAAGACTCCTATCTAAGCCTGAGTAAGGGTGACCTTCAAAGTCAGTCTTAACTGACACTGTAGACATATATTAAAATAACTAAGGAATATGCTAGAGAGCATGAAAAGCTTAATATGTCTTGAAAACAACCTGCAGAAATACAAGAACATGGGACAAATGGAAGATGGGAATCACAAGTCACAGAATCTAGGGCTCTGCTATTGCAGGAAACATCATAAAAGTTCTTTCAGTTTAAACTCCAGCTTAAAATAAACTGGGATTTTTCAAATAATTTCTTAGGGTGTTTTTTTTTTTGCTTTCAGAACAGAATCATGTGAATGATGAAATAGAAATATGTGGAAATATTATTAAAACTAATGGTAAAGTTGCATTTATGTTTAATATAAAAATATGTAGCCAACAAAGAGAAAAGCATTGATTATTCTTATGCAATCTTTAATAGTTATTAACGTGCTGAACCTTTTAATAAAGAACTGGATTATTTTTAGAGCTAACGCAAAGTAACAAAACCCCTTTAACAAATTACCCTTAGGAGATTGTTAGAGTTTTAATCGTTTTCTTGTACTTAAACTCATTTTCCCAGCATGATGTACACTATCTGTGGGAGCTTTTCATAAGAAATTCACACTATGATTACGGCACCAGCTATTTCAAGTAAAAACATTGTGAAATGTTACTATTGTTTGGGCAGTTGGAACTGAAATGATTGAGTGAAGGATGATAGTTATGCTGCAGGCTAATTACATGGCTAATGTCTTTGCTTTACATATCAATAGATGCTTCTAGAGATGAGCAATAACTGAGACTCCATTATCAGTCCAATACAATGCACTTAAATTAGCCACCATTTGTGAATACTATTAAATAAGAGCTGGCTAGTGCTTAGTGATGTTGCACTTGACATGTTTTTTGTTGTCAGTCTGTAGATACTGCATATGGCATAGTAGAGAGTTTTGACATAGCCAGAGAAGATGTTTTTACAATATTTTGCTGTTAAGTACATATTGATTAAAATCACAGAATTTTTCAATAAAGTATGAGATCAGAAAAGGCCATCAGGACAATGGAAAAAAGGCACTAGAGCTGAATGCTACTTTGCAAATGCAGTAAACTAACTAGCAAGACGTTACATCGGTGAGAGATTTCATAGCCAAATGATGAAGCTCATTGGAGCAATGCTAATGGGTGCTCTGTTTCAATTTTTGATATGGAAGATCACAAGTTGACCAAATTTTCAGCTTTAAAGTCAAAATGAAAGAGATCATCCAGTGTCTGAAAGTGCTTGCCATAAGTTTTCATAGATACTTCAAGAGTTATTTTATTTGAGTGAAAGGCTTAACACAGATTTTATGTTAAGCAAGATATTGTCTCTTTGGCATTTCCACTGATTTCAGTGTGTGTGGGAAAAATGCACAGGAATGTCATACAGGCAGCACATGGATTAAAAAGAATTAGGTTTTGCTGACAATATGCCTCTTCTAAGTGGCAGCTTAACTGTTTAAAAGCAAAGATTAAAAAGGTGGGATTAATTATTAATTCCTATTAATCACAGAGTTCCTATTAGGCTGTTTTTCCACCCCACCCCCCCCCCCAGCCTTCTCTGCATTTGGACAGCACAGTGCTTATCATATGGGATACTTCACATCTTTTGACAGTAATGTTGAAGCCAATGGTGATATCCAGAACTGATTAATATCTGGTGACAGCAGGCTTTTTTTGCCTACTTACACAACACCTAGTCTCCAATAATATACAATTTATAGGCCAAACTATCAATCTTCAGTACAAATATAATTTTTACTGTGCTGTATAGCTGTGTAAGCTAGGAAAAACAAAGTGTACAGTCAAATTTCAAAATGCTTTCTAAAGCAAATGCTCAGAAAAATATTGTCTGATTAAGTGTAATCAATTTATAGCAAATGCTGAATTCTTTAGACTTCAACTCCTTGCCTTAAAAGTAAAAAAAAAAAGATTATGGAAGTACCATTTGAAGAATGAGGCCTGAGTGTTTCCCTTGCTATCCATGGTATTGGGCAGAAAAAGGAGCATGTAAGAAAACCCAGTCAAAACAGTTGCTCCATGGAACTGCACAAAACAAGGAAAGGTGTATAGGGTGAGGATACACAAATGATAGAGAAGTATTATGAACCTCTCCTTAAGGAAAGAAGCTGAATGCTACATGCAAGGGAAGAACCGCTACATGTGTAGTTTATACACTGCTGTTTAACTGAAATCTTCGCTTAAGACTGCAGGAGCAGAATGATGATTAAATTATCTTTTTAATATATATTGTGATTAATTCTTGCATTATGTTCTTGCTTTTTATGCTATAATAGAGATGCTTCAAAAAGCAAGGCTTCAGGAATGTAAACACTCACCTGTTAAATGTTTGCAGTTATCATCTTGTTTCACTTATGGGAGTTGATATTAATATCAATTGATTTCATTCTGTTTCTTCACATCAGTTGTATTTAAGAGATTGATTTTGTTTTTAATCAGCTTTGTGTCATACTTATAGATAAATATGGCTTGTGCATGTAAGCTTACACGCTGGCTAGGATGCCCAGAGCACAGCAACTCCTCTTGAATACAAAATTGCAAATATATGTTGCATCCTTTACACCATGCCGAAGTGTCAGGTAGCAGGTAAATGTGAATAACTTGTGGTATAAATGTCAATGTAGAAGTAAATGAAGAAATATTCCTTATCCATCTGCATTTTTGTAGGCATAAAACTGCATGCATAAGTCTGAACTGAGCTACTTTTTTTCTGTCTTGCCTAAAAATCTATGCAAAGGGAAAGCTTTCTGGTTTTATTTCAATTGTTAAGAAGTCTAGAGCAAATTTTTGAACCTCCTATGATTGCATTCCTAGGAAATACTGTCCAAACATTTTTCCCAACAGGTCAAGTAGAAGAGAAGTATTCCAGCATGCCACCAAGTTGGAAAAGATCTCAGTAACAGAATAAGATCACTTTTCCAACTTACATATTCCAGGAAAAAAAAAAAAAAAAAAATGGTGCTGCTGGCAGAAATGATTATACAGTAATTTATTCAATAAATACCATGACCGATCTACCTAACTAACAAGCTAAACAGTGGACTAAAAGAACCTTCTGAGAAGATACTGCGATATCTCCTGCTGTCAAGACTGGTATGCCTTCTTCATACTCCTTAATTATTATTAGAAAATCACCTTCCTAAAATAGAACAGAGTGCTGTTTTAACTCTGTCATAGTTTAGGAGGATGATTTTGTAATAATGTTCTCAGACCAAAAGTTATGGTCCTTTGAAACCTCTTGACAAGCTGCATCTTTTCCTTGGTAAGTAACTGAGTAGAGCAGAGCGGAGTATTGCTCACTTCAAAGTCCTGCCTTAAGTGCAGCGAAGTATTTTCGCCATTACTGTGTGGCATAGATTAAGTAAAAGATTAAGATCTTATTTCAGTCCACAGACATGTCTCTCCTCACCTGAGCGAATGCTGCAAGATATTCTTTCTTTAATTCACATCAAACAGGATTGCTTTTACTTCATTTCTCTTCTCTCCTTTTCGCAAATGGCAATACAGCCTGTACAGATCAACTCTAAAACCTCTTTGTTCACAAAATCAGCTTAAGAGCATGACCTCTACAGTCCCCTGGATTTGGAGGTTCCTAGTGCTAGTTAAATGTGCTTTTTGCTTACCTTTGTTTATCTCATATCTGGTTATTCTATGCCCATGAACCTATAGCTATTAGACCTTGCGCATCAGCTGCTCTTTCAGAACACAAAGGTGTCCTATGTCTTGTCCAGCTGCATGTTGAAAAGTCTCTCTTTTGCCTTTAGAGCAAGATTTGCATGTAGATTTGCCTTTTCATTTCCCTGGGGGGTCTGGGAAGTGCATATTTGGAAAATCTTGCTTTTTGAGTTTGACTTTGGAATATATCTTTTCCCCTCAAGATTTCTAGGTAACTCTGTTAAATAAATTTCTAAGTTCCTTGCAGTGAAGTATGTATAATGCTACTGAGGAAGTAAAGCTAAGCACATACCAAAAAAATCTCCCCAACCCTCAGAAAAATCGAGCAAATGGAGAACTAAGTCTTGCTGTATTATGAATGGGAAGAAAAAGGGGAGGATTTAATGCAACTTTCTTGATGGTCAACTGCAACCTTGCTGCCTATAATTTGATTATATTACTTTAATATAAAAGTAAATAAATGTTATTATAGCTATATGATTTTTTAGACCTTTTTAGCAGTCCAGAGTACTTAATTCTTTGGCAGGTGAAAACTCTATTTTATGGCCTGTGTTTAATAGTTTACAGTTACATGACACTAAGTTCACTAACTAGTTGCTTCTTTCAAACTCAGGATCAAAAATGTTTGTGGCCACTGTTTTATTGTGTGCTTCACAGCCTTTGTTATCTACATTCAGTTCCTTTTAAACAATTTTCCTAGTAAAACCAATAATTTGATGGCCTCCAGAATCCCTTCTTAGATGGAAAGACTTACTGTTTTTACTTCATCTTTGATACAGCAGTGTGTATAATAAAGTGACAAATAATTTCAAAGCTGGTTGCATTGTGCATATAGTCAGGATAATTGAGCAGAAATATATCTATGTGGTTATCTAATGCAATTCAACATATATAGATTTTCTTTTCCTGTGTCTATTACATTTGCAAACACATTCCTGTCTATCCCTTCCTACACCTAAGAAAATTATCACTAGCAACATGTTATACAGCTGTGAGTAAATTCCTGGCATGGATAAGTGCTTTGGATTATCTGAAATATTTTTGAAAAGTAGTGAATTCAATATGAGGCTTAAATTTGTCTGAATTGATTTTCTGACAACATTACCGATGATGTACATTATATAAGTTTTAAGTTATCATTTTGTTATTGTCCTTTCCATGTGACCCATATCTCGACAGTATTATTGTTGCTGTTCTGGTAAGCAATTGTTAGTGCTCATTCTTTTAAAAGGTATGATACTTTAAATTCAAGGACAGATTAAATTTTGCACATGTAAAAACTTTGTGTGCTATATTATAGTCTTCAGATGTTCCCATCGAAGCTATCAAAACTAAACAGCCTCAGCAATAGTCATGTCTATCCTCATTCTATGTGTGTAGCAAAACTCTTCAGATTCACGGAAGAAAAAGTCATGGTGTTCTAGATCAGAATGTGACTGTAGCTAGTGCAGTTTACCTCTGCCTTTTAGTAGAGAATTTGCTGGTTTTGTCAAGAGCTGGCCAGGTATCAGAATTTTTATACTTTGTCTACCAGCTCTGAGGATCACTTCTATTTTTTCCCAGTTCCATTGCCACTGGACAATATAAGGTTACCTTAGCCAGTAGCAGAATATCCATCCCAAGTCAAGGAATCTTCTCAGAATGGTTTACTGTGATAAGAGATTCAATCTTTGCTGTGTCTCAGAGTGTTAGAGAAAGCTCCTGGCCAGTTTCTGGTTAAAGCATCCATTTAATGATAGACAACAGTATAGCAGTGTTTTGCATAGACAAGCAAGGAAGTGTCACATCAGCTCCTTAAAGCAAAGGGGTGATTTGTCTAGGGAAATACTGCATTTTCTCACAGAATAACAATATCCATGATTCATCTCCTGTGCTTTAGAAATACATTAACAAGTCATATTGGGAAACATTTCTCACAAAGTCTAAAATGGACAGTCAAGGATTTGATCTTTATGTCTGCATTGGATCAATGGAATTGGCTATTTAAATGCCATAAAGGTCTTTCTTGCATTTCTTACATTTGTAATGCTCCAGAGCAAGACAAAGTATAGGTTTTTAGGGACATACTTTTCAGTAGAATTAAGATCTGTCAAGGCACGGCTCTTGTCAATGTCAGCTGCAGTTTTGGTGTGGCAGTGTTCGTACTCGCTGCCCTCAGCCCTCTACGCTGAACAAACCAAGTCTCTCAACGTTTCTTCATATGTTAAGTTCTCCAACCCCTTAATCATCCTGGTAGCCCTCCACTGGACCTTCAGCAGGTTTTCAGTGTCTCTCATGAGCTGTGGGGGACCAAAACTAGACATGTTATTCCTGGTGTGGCTGAACAAGTGCTGAGCAGAGTGGGATGTTTATTTCTCATTTAATTACACATTTTTAAGAATCTTGTTTGTTGGCTAAAGCTGTATATACTGACGCATTCTATTATGAACACTTCTGTCATGGTTTAACCCCAGCCAGCAACTAAGCACCACGCAGCTGCTCACTCACTCCCCCCCCCCCCCCCCCAGTGGGATGGGGGAGAAAATCGGGAAAAAGAAGCAAAACCCGTGGGTTGAGATAAGACCAGTTTAATAGAACAGAAAAGAAGAGACGAATAATGATAATGATAACACTAATAAAATGACAACAGCAATAATGAAAGGATTGGAATGTACAAATGATGCGCAGCGCAATTGCTCACCACCCGCCGACCGGCACCCAGCTAGTCCCCGAGCGGCGATTCCCCGCCCCCACTTCCCAGTTCCTATACTAGATGGGACATCCCACGGTATGGAATACCCTGTTGGCCAGTTTGGGTCAGCTGCCCTGGCTGTGTCCTGTGCCCCTCCAGCTTTCTCGCTGGCTGGGCATGAGAAGCTGAAAAATCCTTGACATTAGTCTAAACACTACTAGCAACAACTGAAAACATCAGTGTGTTATCAACATTCTTCGCATACTGAACTCAAAACATAGCACCGTACCAGCTACTAGGAAGACAGTTAACTCTATTGCAGCTGAAACTAGGACAACTTCTCATGAGTAAATCTTGACGGTGCTTATGTATGTTATAAGAAATATTATTACTGCTTTACAGATGGGAAGCTGAGGCATACCGTGGTGAAATGATTTTTGAAAGGTCATCTTACACATCGAGTCTGGGAAGCATGCAGGTATTGGATCTCTCTAAAGTGTCACACAGAAAAGGTGCTGAATCAAATGAAAAAATCAACCAGTCTTCTGATTCTTTATGAAAGAACTTATTTTTAAAACTGACACAGCTATTCACCGCAGAATAGCCTGAAATCACAAGTTGATCCGTTTGCTTCTAGTGCAAGTTACTATATGAGTTCCTATCATATCAGATTTACTTTATCTAGTCCCTGTACTTATAAACCCAAGATTTAAAAAATTTTAGTATACAAGTGTCATCCTTCTCAAAACACCTTATTCTAGTATCTAAGAAATCAATTGTGACAATTTAACAGTTGCTGCTAGCCTTGTGTGTGTCTTAAGGATGTCTACAGTGTATTCCATAAACTGCATTGATTCAAGATTAAATTCTACTTTTATAATATACTGAGATTAAAAAAAAAAGAGAAATATCCACACACAGGACTTCATATGATTGACTGTAAAACTTTACTTGGAATTATCAATGTCAGTTTGGTGAATTACTTCACTTAAAATAGAAACAGGTCACATGGATTATAATAAGATTCTAAATGCTTTGGAGACAAGTACTGAATGGAGCTTCACCCTACAGAAATATACTTGTCTACCAAGAAATAATTAGTTTCTGATTGACCAGAACTCAGCCTTCTGGACTGCAGTGCTATGCAGCATGTGAAAATGAGTGTGGAACATACTGAAAACCTCAGGCGTAACTCTACAGTAAGTTTAATTCATTGTAGCCTATTTCCGGGGGTTGTAAGCCACATTCTATTGCTTCCTAAACTGACAAAATATAAACACCAAAACCAGTGTTAGCAAATTTCTGCCTTGCCCTTCTTCTCCCCATTGTACTATTCCCATTGAAGCATAAATGATTTACATTGGTAATTTGGGTGTGTGGCTGTAGTTTGCAATACTCTTTCAGAAGTCTTTCTCTAGGTCTTCTCCCTGTGTTTTTTTTGTCTCCTCTCCAAGCTCTGATGGGCAAGAGGCATAAAATGTCCACTCAGCTCCATTTTTAATCGGAACCATGTTTTCTGATGTATGCGTAATTTAGTCATTATCACCATCATCATCAAGAGGAGCTCTTGTTCTCACAAAAGGAGTTGCCATTATTAGTGGAAAACTATTGTAACTGTGATGAGAGACCATGACCATCATGTATAGAAGGCCAAATGTCTACTTAAGAAAGTTGAACTGAATTTAGATTAAGAAGAGGAGAATAAGAACAGGAAATTACTATTCAGGGTGAACACGTGAAAAAATACTCGACTTGGTAAAAATTGTTTTCATTAAATATAAATGTGTCAGACTCAGTAAGATGTGTATAACACTTCAAAAATGAAGTCAGCTTGCAATGATTGAAACCGAATAAATATATGTTAGCATGCCTTTCCTATTAATTTAATTCAAATGCAAACTGAATGGTCATGAAAGTGAACATTTTTAAAAAATCTCCCTTGTTAAACTAAGTTTTATCTGACCAGACTGCAGACTTAGGATGGTTGCTTTCAAAATATGGTAATATTATTTCAAGTTTATTGGAACTGGTTCCTGGAGGAAAACTTTTTTTGGGCTGTTTTTGTTCCCTCTCTCCAAAATAATCAGTTTGTTTCAGGGCATGAAGGTCAAAGAAAATACCAAGGGTAGGACGTGAAATAGGCCTTATTCAGCTGTTTTTTCTAGGGTACTTCTCATTTACATGGAGAATCCATCTTCTAAGCAGATTAGGGATTGTAAGAAGTATTTTTTTTCTTTTATTTTTTAACAGATGTACCGATATAATTGGTGTGGGAGGGAATAAACAAACCATTTAGCATGAAAGGAGTTTGGGGCTCAAAAACTTGACTATGTCCCACCCAGGTACACCACTTGGCTTAGTAATATATGCCATCTCTTTCTTCAGCGCTTGTTTTACCTTCTTAGACCATCACAAAAACAGCAGTCCTAGGAATGTGCTCTTTGTGCCTTCTTCCCTAGTTCAAATTATGAAATAATTTCAAATCATTAAGTGAGTTAATTTAGTCATGTAAAATACAGAATCCATGTGGTAAACCCTGTCAACACCCCCCCACTGCTGTCCTAGGGCAAAGGCTGCAGCAGCCATCTCCCATTTAAATATAGTGCGATTACTTCTATTTTGACAGCACTATCTCAAATCTCCACAATCTCTTTAGAATGATTTAAAAATACTTTGAACACAAGCATCACAAGTAAGTCCAGTGCCAGCTATTATTAGGAATCTATTATAATAAGAATTGTATCAATAAAAAATGACTTTCTTGATTCACAGTTACAAGATCTGGTCCTGAGTATGATACTGCTGCTTACTAGATCCTAGGAAGCAAACTGTCCTCTCTTAGGATTCAAGGGGAGTCCTAACCCTCTGATTTACTATCTTTTAGCTGCCAGAGGCAGCCCTGAAGGCAACACTACCTCCCCAGACAGATCACATTTACCTGTAATCTCAGGCCCTAGCCCAAGAGGCAGGCTTGGTGTTCTCAGGGTGTTGGTACAGCTACAATGCAGGTGCTTCTTCTGAAGAAGTGACGTTGAATAGATGAAAGAAGGACTATGGAGACAGGTTTTGTGTGGGCAGGTGGTAAAATGACAGCATCATAGACAGAATGTGCCAAAGGTATTATTTTCTTCATTTAAAAAAAAAAAAAAAAGCAGCCCAATGCTATCTTCAAAAAGAAGTATAGAGATTAAAGGAAAAAGAATCAGTCTTTTCATTTTGCCATTACAGGGATATATGCAACAAACAGTTTTGTCATAAAAACCTGTATTATATTTTGTATTACATTACATGTGTCTATGTGTTATAAACAAAGGACAGTTTTGTGGCTTTTCCATGCTCAAAACAGAAATATGATCATTGGTCCATAGTCATAATTCTACACTCTAAAAACTTACTAAAAATCTCTACTTTATGAATATTTTTAGACTGGATGACATTGTAATATAATTATTGAATTGTCTCTTTACAGCTATTTATATTATCCTGTCTTTCAGGCTGAAAAATCCATGTGTTTCAAGGGATTTAGGTCTTCAGGGATGTCAACTGTGACTGGAGCTTAAAGAGATATCTATCTGTGTTTAATTGCTCTACTGTTAGGCTTTAATATGCAAGTACTGCAGGACAGGACACTAACTAGAGACTGATTTATTTCTTTCCATAAATAAAAAATGCAAAGCATTTTGATATTTTTGGTTTTGTTTTGCCCAATAATACAGAAAAGATGAACATTTTCACAAAACAGCATAGAAGAGTAGCTCAGAGGCAGGAGGAAGGAGGTGATACTACACATAGCACTTGGTAGAAGTATTCATAATTAGTTCCTTACTGAGTAGCATGCTCAGCACTTAAGTATGTAAGTATATTGTTTCCCAATTTTTTTTAGGACTAACAATATTTTGTACTAAGGAATTGCTTTTCATCCAGTATTTCAGAGTACTTTACTAAGGTGGGTAACGTATTCCCTTTTCACAGATGGTGTATTTAAAGCAAGGGTTCTCTTTACTCAAAGTTACACAGATAATGAATGGTAAATTAGGAAGTGTATCTCTTGATTCCTGCTTACCTACTGTTTTTACAAGAGAAAGATGTTTTCTTAAACTTATGTGTACAATAACGTGCAATGACCTACTTTTAAGGTATAATATAACTTCAAAGCCTGTACAAACTGATGATAGCACTTAAAAAGCATTTTTTTGAGTGACATTGCTAATCTTTCCAGGAAAGTGAAGTGGATTTCTGTGTCTTGTCTTTTTGTGCAGCAGAGAGGACTTTATGGCATAATGTTACAAAAGTTTTTCCTGATAAAAACATTTCTGCTCATTGTTATAGTAAACTGTGAAATAAACTGTTTTCAAACTGGGTATGTTCAAATACAGAGTACATTCCGTACTTTTCTGCAATGTTCATGTATGTGTACAGTAGTGTTTAAAAACAAAGAGGTTACATTTATGGTACTCTGTATGGCATGAAAGGCTTTCATAAGAGGAAAGACACTTCTGTAATGAAAGGCACAACTCCTGAACACTTAAAATGTTCCTCTGTTTAATGTCTGAACTGACATGTGTGCATAAAATTAATAATTGCTTGAATTTTGAACAATGAAAATACAGGGAAAATTACAACATAACAATGGAAAACTATGCAAGTGAAAGTATCAGCTGGAAGAATAATAGCTTTATTTGACAGTGTTTTGACATCATTGACGTACTGTTGTCACTGGAGACCTTCCTTTCTGTGTTTGTGATATACTATTTCAATCCATATTATCCCAATAGAATCACAAACTTTGAAAAGATCTGATGTGTGATAGTCTCTTACTAATGTGTGAGTTGACATGTTGATTGTTCTTTCATATCTGGGACTTGTGAGAATTCTGTTTAAATAGTATTCGCCAATACTAATAAAGGATGCACAGTTGACAAAGGGGATACAGGTGTTTTGAAAGTGATTAGCATGTAAAGAAGCAAAGTGGCTTATCTACTCAATTTTGTACAAAGTGAAGAAAACCAAGTGCAGGATTAAATGTACCTACAGCTGTTCCTGTGTTAAACTAATGACAAGTTTATCATCATCATTTAATAGACTATATATCTGTATGCAAGAGACCTCTTGTAATCTAAAACTTTAAGGTTTCTATTTTGAGAGATGCACATAATGGTTAAAATTGTTCCTAATTTTTATAGACCTAATATCAGTGGATTTTTTTCCCTAGAAGACAGACACTCATCAGAACAAGCAGGTCTAGGGAAAGGGGAAACAGGGAAGGAAGGGAACAATACTCCTTAGGAAAAGGTGAAAAATTGGCAGTTACTGCAGCTGTCAACCAAATGGACTAACCTGTCTAGGAAATCTATTTCTGGGCAAGCCTACAGGTTCAAACTGGTAGTATTTGGTGGTCTGCAGTTCAGGTCTGCTTATGAGTGATAACACATGGGGGAAGAAATCCTCCTCCACTGTATCCCTGTGCCACTTCCATTTTTCTTTGGCTTGTTGCCCGTGTGGAGCACAATTTCCTCATCATAGTAGGCAGATTGGGGCATGAGGTAACAGCTATATCAGGCTTGTTAAGATTTTCTTTATCATCAGGTCAGTAATTTACAGGTTTAGGCCTGGGCACAGTGTAGTGCAGGAAGGCCCTTGGAGAAACATGGGCTGAACAGGGGGGAAACTGCCAAGACCAGGTCAGCTTCCACTCAGGTGCCACTTATAAAAGCAGTGAGAAGCAGGAGATATTGGTGGAACAATTCAGTGTAGAATAGCCCCGTGAAGACAGACTATTAGTCTTTCGCTAATCTCTTCTGCTGTCATCTGTAATCTCATCTCAGGACCCCAAAAGCACTCTGATGTGAGAAAACAGTCAGGAAAGATGAAGTGTTCTTTCTTTCCTATAAAGTCTAATGAGTAAGGACTCTTCAAGTTTATTATACAACATAGGTTGAATGCAAGAAAACATGGGTTTGAATTTGAGAACAGCTCACTGATAGGGATTTCCATATGCAGTGATAAAATTTGCAGGAGTTTTTCTTGCAACAAATATGTATCTCTAGTTCATAAAGAAATAGTCTTCTTAAAGCTGCTGTGTCTTGGCTTTATTTTAGGTACTTTTCTTCATCCTTGCCAGATGCTTCTTCTTTAGCTTACCAGTATGGATTAAAGGTATCAGTATATCTAAAGATGAACAAGATGATTTGGTTTGCTATCTACATATTGTCTCTGGAAAATGGGCTCCATTTCGTCATTTAGTTCACTAGTTACTATGTTTCTGGTAAATATTTCAATCCTAGGCATAAAGCAGCAGATGGGAATAAAAATTGTGGGTGCCAGGATGTGTGGGAGAGGAAAGGACTGTTAAATTATGAAAGGGAATGCAGTATTCAAAGAGAATAGTCTTTGTGGGGAAAGAGGTGGACTGGACAAAATTGAGGGCAGGACTTAGAGTGCATTATGAGGGGAAAGGAAGAGATAAAAAAAGTGTGAAGAAAGAGGGAACAGCAGACTCCAAAAATCAGTTAGATAGAAAAGTTCTCCATAATACTTAGATAGAAAAGTTCTCCATAATGCTATGGAGGAAAGAGGAAGCACAGTGCAGATGAGAAAGCAAACAGTGGGTGGAGAGCTGTGCTAATGCTCCTAATCCGCTTCTCTTGTCCTTGTTAGTTCTCAGCAAGCTTGTATCTTTGACACTGTACCATGGAGACATACATACAATGTTTTTTTCAGAGACTGATCCTCATTGATTATTATGGGTTAGGTTGTTAACCCAGCACTCATAGTAAGGCAGGTTTCCACAACTTCACTTCTCAGATGGTTAGAAATAGTCACCTAATTCTCACCCTGAGTTTACTCATGGCTGTCTTCTACCTGTTCTTGCTCTGAGGCTTTCTGTAGTATAAACACTTTGTTGCCTTCCTTGGCTCCCACTTTCCCTGATATATTCATATATATATATACAGTTTTTAATTCCTCCACTGAACCCCATGTCAAGGTGGTTGTGCGTAGCTGCCACCCTGGGTGCTGTAATGACTAGTCATTTTATGGTTGCTCTGTAAGAGCTCCCTTAATGGCAAGCAGTGCGTGTTCAATGCAGTGTCTACCTAATCCACTGCCTTTACATGGCCTGTCCCTTGGTAAAGCTCTTACTCTTGACAGTTCCTGACATCCTATATATAATAGAAATAAAACAGGAGCTGACAGTTTGCAACGTTATAAATAAATACCTCATACTGTGAGTGATACACAAATGTTGTATTTCTTTAAATTGTAGAAGATGAGGCTTTTAGAGTATGTTACCACTGGCATTTTTCCTGTAACAAGGGGCTCAGACTGCAGGCTAGGGAATGTTAAATAAATTTCTCAAGCTCTAATGACATCTGTTTTTTTTAAACAATGTTGAATTGGAACTGGTGACCTTGTCATTGCAGACATTGCAAAATTTATTCTGGTTTCCTCTACCGGCATTAGTAAAGAGTATGTTGTGAAGATGGGCAGAAAAATGCAGCCATCAGTGTGTTAATTTAAATATATGTTTTTATGACCAGTCTAATGAAGATAACTCCAGCACTCAAGAACCATTTAAGTGATAATAAACAAAATAGTATCTGATAATATGCCTTTCTGTTCATTGACATCAGCAAAGTTAAATCATATAAAAAAAAGTATCAAATAGAATTACCTATGCAGAATAATTTCAGTTTGCAATCCCAAAATTTTCCTCTCTGTCTTTTTTTTTTAATGACAACCTCTTATTCTTCTCAGAGTATTACTGCAAGCTACTTTAAGCACCCTATCATTAATCCTGAGATATGTATATATCTTCCTGCATTGTTAGTCAGATGAATGTGCTGTAGCTCTTATGATCACCTGAAGCAAATTACAACTTTGAGAGAAATATTTATATTGTAAATTTGCAAAATATTACATGATCTCAAGTGCAAATATATAATTGCCTCCTATTACAGCTAAAAAGGATGTGATTTTCAAAAAATACCTCTAGAAATTGGCAAACAAATGGTGTCTAAATTCAGATTTGGATTTATGCACCTAGTTTATGGAATCTTTGAAATCCCTGAAATCATTAGGTGTCTGAAGTCTGGTAAGTACGTGAGATTTTGCCACTGAGGTTCTTTCTGTACCTTCAGTTCAGTGCATGCCCAGAGCTGCCTAAGTCATGGGAAGAGATGTTTATTACTGGCTACCTGTCCTGGTTTCGGCTGGAATAAAGTTAATTTTCTTCTTAGTAGCTGGTATAGTGCTTTGTTTTGGATTTAGGATGAGCATAATGTTGATAACACACTGATATTTCAGTTGTTGCTAAGCAGTGTTTATCCTAAGTCAAGGACTTCTGGAGGCTGGGAATGCACAAGAAACTGGGAGGGGACATAGCAAGGACAGGTGACCTAAATGAGCCAAAGTGATATTCCATACCATATGACATCATGACCAATATATAAACTGGGGAGAGTTGGTCAGGGGGCACTGCGGCTCATGGAGTGGCTGGGCATCGGTCAGCGGGTGGTGAGCAATTGTACTGTGCATCACTTATTTTGTTTATCCTATATTATTATTATTATTATTATTATTATTATTATTATTATCCCTTCCTTTTCTGTCCTACTAAACTGTCTTTATCTCAACACACGAGTTTTACTTTTATTTTCCCAATACTCTCCCCCATCCCACTGTGGGGGGCGGGGGGGGTGGGCAGGGGGAGTGAGAGAGTGGCTGCATGGTGCTTAGCTGCTGGCTGGGGTTAAACCACGACACTACCCTAGGTACAAACCATATTCTGAAAACAAGTGCTTTTTCAATGATTCTTTCATTGTATTTAAAATGGAGGCATGTATCTTCTCTGTGCTCTAGCTTAGGACTAAGTGATCTTAGGAGAAAGCATGTCCTTTCAATACTGCCTGTGTTTAAGGTCTACTCTTTTTTCTAAGCTCCCTAGTTTCACTAGGTTCTCCAACTACTGACTCCCTGCTGGGAATTGCTAAAGCACAAAGCCTGCCCCAGACTTATTTAGGGAACTGTGTTTTCCACCTGAGGTTCATGTGCCTACTCCTTAGGGATGACAAGCTGTTTTGTCACAGCACCAAAATCTCTTGGTGGTCCCAAACTTCAGTTGCCTTTTGAATTTTAGGGGAAATTATGTGCCCAGCTTTTCTAGGTGTCTTCGAGTATCCCAGGTGTTACAACAGGCTCTCCTAGACAATGGTTGCATCTAGCAGTGGTTTATGTTTGTAGCTGCTAAACTGAATTAGAGAAGACCATTGCAATTGTACCTGGTACTCTCCAAATATCCTTTTTCCACATGAGCAGATGCTAAAATTGTGGCTATCTTGTAAATCATTCTCAATCTCTTCTGTAAACGGTAAGTAAAACGTATACCTGAAAATTATCCTTGATACTTGAAAAAATCCCCAAGCATGTAACCATAACTTAAATAAGTAAATGCTCTGATACTTATTCTATGATATATTTCAGTATTACAAGATATAGTGGTGCTATTTTTACTAATTTGATAAAGAAAACTAGTAACTTGGTGGGGAAAAAAGAAACATATTACAGTTTTAGCTTTTCTTTTCTCTGTGATGTAATAGATCTGTTCAACTCTAGCAGGTTTTTTTATACCTTTTATTGAGACAAATCCTGAAATCCTTATTTTTTCCTTCCTCAGGACAATCTCCTCTTAACTTCAATGAGGTAATAAGGCTTATGCTGCTTTGTAAAGTCCTTTGAGATCTATGGTGAACAAGATTTAAATATTGTTGAAAGGGAAATTTGATTGAGTTTAAATTAAATAAGGAACTTCAGGATTCAGTTTATGGAGATTGCTCTTTTTTTTTTTTTTTTTGCCTTGTGCTTCTTTATGCATCCATAACCTCTTGGTACTTTTGTTACAGGATATAGTGAATTACTCTGCCTTCGTGTAGAAGAGTGTAGGAGTGATAGTTGTGGCTGGCCTTGGAGCAGGGGCTATCCTCCTGCTTGTACACAATCTGGCACTTAATGGATACATTTGCTTGCTTAAACTTGTTTAAATTACTTGTTTAAATAATTTACTTTGACATGCGGCTGCACCATTACAAGTAAAATACAGATTTTTTATTTCATCTTAAGTAAAACCTGCCTTGCGTAACAGGTTGTTCTATTAGCTAGGGCCAGCTAGGTCAGAACTTTAATGGAGAAGCCCAATAAGGTAGATTACAAGTCATTTTCAGTTTATGAACTCAGTCAAATTCATGAAACATGAATAATGTTGCTTATACAAATAATAAATAATTTCATAAAAAACCACGCATGTGTTTTGAGAGAAAATGATAGATGAAATGGAAATAAAGATGGAAAAAGTGTAATCATATCAGTTTCCTATTGATTTTTATTGAATTAGTCACATCCACCACTTAAGCATTTTGTAATCTACTAAGAGTGCTTTTATAGTATAGAAATTTCATTTTATGAGTTCAACATAATGCAATCAAAACATTTAGGCTAACATCTTCATACTAAGAAATTTCATCCACATATTATTTTACAATTCTTTTTGATTAAAGGTAATATTTCTAATGTAGCCATCTAGTTACATAGAAGTATCTTGTCAGAGAATACCAGAGTTATGTAATAACATAGTATTTATTGTTTACCAGTGTTCTGGGACTAGAAAATAAACTTGTGAAAGAAAATGCTAAATTTAAGTTAGAATTGGAATATATCTTGACACAAAGAGGATCTACTGCCACTTCCTTTGAAGCTCATCGAAATCTTACCATTGACTTAAAGTAAGATCAGTTTGGCACTGAAACAAATTATATGAGTATATGAGTTATTTATACTTCTCTCCCTCTCTCCCCACCAAAACAAAAAGGAAGAGGTAACTAGAAGATTAGGGCCACCCAGATCTGGATCATACTTTACATAAAACTTCATACTGTCAACCATTTGGGAGAGGAGGAGGAGGATAGGTGTATGAATGTATGTGTAATTCAAGTATGAGTACAGTAGCCAAAGAGCTCCACTGTAGCTGAGGAAAAGGATGCACTAGTAACACAGTGATGTGTAACTTCTATATTCAAAACCCATTTTCTCTGGCATTGTTGAGGGAATTTCCTCATGTAGGCTACAGCAATATCATTTCTTTTATGTCTCTTACCGTACTGATACTGCACTGTCAGCTACTTATTGTATAGCCATTTCAGACTGAATGAGGTGGACTGACTTAAAAAGAAAAATTGGCTTCTTTTGAAAACAGTTGAAAATGGTTATCTTCAGTGTTGCCTTAATGTCAAAATAGTTAAATTTAATAAGTGATGAGAAAATAGATTGCATTAGGTTACATAGACCAAGGCTGGAAGGCACTTGAATATCAATTTGCATCCACCCACCTGTTGGTAGAAACCTTCCATTTCTGCTCTCTAGCACAGCCCCTTTAGGGAGTGATGATCTGAAGAGCTGGGCTTTGAGGTACAATAATTCTTGCAAATGTACATTTGAAAATTTCCAGACACTTAATGTGCTTAACATTTCAAACTGTATGTTTGCAATATTTGTGGAGACTGCAATTCAAACTATATTGGATTCCTGTATGCTTATTTGCAAGAATTTGATTAAGCATTGCTGCAATGTCTATATTGCAGGCCAGTAAATTATATAAGACACTTTATTTCTGTCTGTCACTGTATCTATCACAAATACGGTTGACTGGGTCAGAATTCCTCCTCTAGGTATTGACAGAGGAGGCTGCTGCCTTTTGGCTACTACAGCAGATCTCTGTGGACTGACTTTCAAAGCTATTGTGTCCCAGTCGTAACTTTCATGTAGGGAAAAGCATCTGATTTCTTAAAGTGTTCTGGGCCCAGTAGCTGTGTAATGACTCTTTGGAGGTCAGATACAAGTATCAAAGAAATCTTTCCTCTTTCTTGTTTGTGGTTTTTTTGGGTGGGTTTTTTTTGTGTTTTTTTTTTTTTTTTTTTTTTATATCTGCTTTGAATAAAACAAAAAGTGTAAGATGTCAATATTTAATGAAAAAGAAGGAGCTCTCAGTCAGTGTTGTCAAGGAACAACATTTTGTAAGAGCAAAGTATGGTTTCATGGGGTAAATGCCACCTTTTATAGGTTTGCAGGATCTGGTGACAGTGGGAGCTTTGCATGGAGGTATTTAGTATTTGCATGACAGAAAGGTTGGTCTGTGAAATCTCTACGCATCTCTTTAGTCACTGGAGAGCAAAATAGGAAAGGGATCATCTGAAGTACATATAATGAGAATGATCCTAAACTTCCTCTTTTTGTGAGGAGGATCAGAGGCGAAGATACTGTTCCAGAACTAAGGCTAATGTAACTTCCTGAGGGCTGTTCTACATGGTATTCAAAAGTAATGCTTCCCCATATCTTTAATTAATATGTGTTTAAATGCTATATTTAAATACTATACTTAAATTTAAATAATAAAGATATTTGAATAAATTTAAATCCAAATATTTAATATACTTAAATAATATCTTTATTTGCTCAAACCAGGTTTTATCTCAAATTTTAGGGAATCTATTTAGCCCTCAAGAAACTAATTTCCTGTTTCTCAAAATCTACCATCTGAAATGAATGCAAATAGGAAGTTATCTTGAAATGAGAGAAGGTTTACCTTCATGTACCAAAGCAACAAGTACTTTATGCTCAAATAGAATTTTTACATCAACAAAACAGGCAGCTGAGTGTACAAATGAGCACTTATCTGGCATCTAATTAGGTGCTGTGCTGAATTCCTGGAGCCTGAGGTTTTAACAGGTCAGCACCCACTAACTGAATACAACTTTAAAAATTTTCTTTAGTGTTTCAACTGAGGAGGTCCAGGACATTTGTAGGGCTAACATACAGTACAGGTTCTACATGCAAAACCACATAAACTTTATTCCAGAGCTTGTTCAAATTAGTAAGAATCTTTCCATTGACTTGGATGGACTTTGGATTGAGCTCAAAATGGATATTTTTGTTTAAATAAACAAGAAACATATGGTAGACAGCTGATTCTCTTTTTGTTGTTTGTTCAGTTAACAGCTTCTTTAGAATCACTTCATTTGTTATTGGAGTATATAGATTAGGGTTGAAATTAAATAGTCTTCAAATTGCTCACCCAAATTTGTTCAATTCTTGGAGGCAAACTGAGTAAATTAATCCCTGAGATTGGTGACCAAGATATCTTAATTCAGAATATTCATCCTTCCACATCTAGGCTGCTTTTCAGAGACTGGGGCGTTTTTTTTTTTTCCCATTAGTGAATTCAGCTACTGAATCATTAGAGGCATTTAAAAAGAACCGTTGAAAATTCAAAAATCTAAATGCATATTGTGTGTTATTTAGCAAATATTTATTTAGCTCCTACCAGTACAATTCCCTTTTTTCACGTAGTTTGCTGCAGGTGTACTATATCTCTTTTTCTTGTATCTACAAAACATTATAGACTTTCCTCTATGAAGAATGCTTATTTCTTATTCTTTTCTTGCCTATGGCTGCTATTACAATATGGCATTGGTCGCTGATTGTCTTCTTTTAAAATATATTCTCATTTGCTCAAATATTTCGATGTCTACCAGAATATTTAATCACACAACATGTCTCCAGTGATAGTGGCTGTAGGCTAGTGCGTACTGCAGGGTGACCGAATGTTTTACTAGGTGGATATTTTTCTACATAGAGAAGGTGGCAGCTGTTATCTTCCTTCAACCTGGTACAGCATATTAACTATGCCAGCAGTAAACTGAGGCCTGCTCTTAACCATTTTTATTCACCAGTTGTCCTCATTTTGTATTTATGCTGTTGGGAGATTTTTGTTTTGTTTCTAGAACCACTTCATATCTCAGTCAGCTTTGCTTTCTTTTCTCTTGTGTTCTTCTCTGTTGATGTTTTTCATGTATTTTTTTCTCGATCATTTCTTTTTATTCTCCATTTCATTTCAACAGCTCAGTGCCATTCAGAAAGACGCTGTACCTTTTGCCTGACTGTTCACGTCATACCGGCTAAACCTATTGTCTATTTAACTTTTGCATCTTCAGTTTCTCTTGTCCCGCTCTGTTCTTTCTTGTCCTAACGGTTCTGTCTTCTTTCCTCCTCTCTTCCAGCCTCTCGGACATGTTGCGTTTCTGGCCGCGTATTTCATACTGCGTGCATAGACAGCAGACCTCTGCTTGCCACAGCTTGCAGCACCACGTGGCTTGCCTTTTGTGATCACTTCAGAGAACCAAGCACTCTTTGATGTATCAGAGGGAAGCGGGGCGGGGGGGGGAAGTTTTACGCAAATTCCTTTAAACACACAGGCCTCCTTACTGTCTTCCATCATTGCTATTTATCATATTGCACACACATGGATGGAAGCATTTTCCTTTTATGTTAAGCCTGGGCTATGCAAAGACACTGGAAGGCAATATATACACCGCTGCAGCTTATGACAACAGCAAGGTATTTTTACAAGTTTGAGATATTACCACTGTTAAATAAACCAGGATAGTGATGAGGATGAATAAAGTGAAAGAGGCAATAGCAGCTGCACATTCTGGTAAGGAAAAAGATAACACGGGAATTCTGTCTTACAACTTAATGAGGTAAAATGTGTATGGCTGTAAAACCTGAGGCCACAGTTGAGATTGGACACCATGGTACATTACTTTGCAATGTATAAGTTTACCAACCTATAGAAAGTCTTTGCCTTGTCAAAGTCATCTGTGACATATGACTGCATAAAGAGGTTTTATACAGGAATAATGCCCAGGAAGTTGGGGAAGACTGTGCCAAATAGTTAAGCTAAAGCATTTATCTGCTTACTTATAGTTTGTTTTATCCTTCATTATGGCTTCAGTGTTGATATTTATGTCAGCAGGATGATTTCTCCTGATATCGCTTCAGTCTGAGACAAGATGAGGGGCCTAGACTGACAGGAGAAACATAAATGTATATAAATTGGGTTTATGGTTTTCAATTTGTTTGTAAATATGTTAATGGTGGAATTCAGCAACTACATTGTGACTAAAAATGAAGATGCCTACACATAGACTCCTCCCTACAGCCACAGATTACGTTTGCATCTGCGAAGTGTACACCCCTGGCTTGGGCCTGTAATTATTTTTTTTATACTTCTCAGAGCTGAAATGTGAGTGCTAATTTAAATACTTATGCTGCATCGTTTTCCTCTTAAAATTACACCCTCTTAAAGAAGAGTTGGGCTTTGACTGTTGGGATCTGCTATATCAGGCAGTGTAAAATTTTAAAGGATATATGTTTTGCCTTTCACTAAGAAAAGCAAGTTATCAAATTTACTGGAATGTAGATAATTTGAAGACATGGGGGGGGGTATATTTCTCTCCCTCCTCTCCATATCAATTTATTGGAGCTATAAACACTCTTCCTTTGTTAAAAACCTTGAATAAAACTCATCTGTCTCTATTATAGGAGGTAATACAAGGACAAGGACAAGCAGAGGCAAAGTGCTCATAGCCAGGCAGAAGTCAAAACAAAACTGTCCAGCAAATTGAGGCAGCTCATCCAGCTCATCAGCAGGCTTGACCCCTGGGCAGCCTGAGAGGCAAGTTCGTCAAGAGCTCAGGCAGATGCAGCTAACAGGCTGCTGGAGATGTGGCTGAGGAGTCTCTGGGGACACCTCTGCCATGGCTCCTACAAGGTATTTGCTAGAGTATGGGTCCTGCAGCTGCCACATGGGCTGTCTAAGGTTACGTGGACATTGGGCTTTGGTGTTAGAGCAATTACAAAAAGAAGGTAAAGCCACCAGTTTCCATAAGAATCCATACAAACAGTTAGCCAATTTAGCTTTATAATGCTGTAGAAAATTATAAACTCCATTTTGTCTATATGCAG
Organism: Aquila chrysaetos chrysaetos; assembly: GCF_900496995.4. Taxonomy (NCBI): domain Eukaryota; kingdom Metazoa; phylum Chordata; class Aves; order Accipitriformes; family Accipitridae; genus Aquila; species Aquila chrysaetos. Next base: position 34,932,385 of record NC_044015.1, on the reverse strand, counting down.
TGTCCCTGTTACTGGTATGTTTAGTGTCTCCAGCAGGAGTTCTGTGCAGGCTGGGGTGAAATTTAGACTGATGAGTTGGCATATACTACAGTAGATCAAATGTTAATGTTTACACCATCATCAGTTTTATTTGGTCATTTCACCAATTTTTTTATTCTGCTAGAGTGGTTTGAGCCTGAATTCCAAGCTATGCCTTTGTTAACAACAGTAATATAGTATAAATTTTGAGTTCATACAAGTGCATACTCCCATACACATTTTATCATTTTCTAACATATTGCTAAAGCTTTAAATATGTGTTTAAATGAGATTATGGGAATTTACCAGCAAGTGGAGCTTCTCCAAGTGAAGGTAGTGGTTGTTCTGTGTGTGTTTTACTACAAGTTTTTATTCAGAGACAACCTGAGAGTTTGGAGAGAGGAAAAGGAGAGTTCAGATTAAAATGTAGAAATAAATGGCAGGTCACTGATATATTCCAGTGGATTAGAAGAGTTGTATCTCCCTAAAACCTTTCTTTTCTGTGATGCCTATTTAAAACTTGACAACAGTGTTGTTCTTCTGCTCTGACTACTGCCTACCACAATGATCACAGCCATCTTGTCACCTTCTGTACCTCTCCATCTGTCTATATTCCTCTGTTGTCTTGCAGATGGTAAGCTGTGTAGGGCAGGAGCTATGTTTTTGTTCTTTGCTTACACAGCATCTAGTGTATAGCACTTGGCACAATGGAGTCCTGGCTGATGACAAAAACTATGAAGTTTTATGATGATAAAGCAAGTATTATTGTCAACTTCATATCTGTTAGAAAGTTTAGTTATGTAAATAACTAGTTTCCCCATGAGTTTTATCAAATATTTTATGTTGTTAAATTATTTACGATAAACACGTTGTCTTACTTACTACTCAGCATAAATTTAAAAGATAATTTTAGCAAGGAAAGAAAATATTTATGAAGAGAAACCAGAGGCAGAAATAAAAGTGATAAATTAATGAAAATACCCCGATAATGGCAACAGTCCAGGTGAGAATTATCTCTTATCTGAGAGGTCATTTGATATTGTAAGGATGCTATTGTACCTGTATGTATTACGTGCTCGGTTTGCCCACCCTTGTGATCCGTGGTACAGCTTGGGAATAGTGGAGGACAAGGGTGTTCTGAAAATATTTTGAGGGAAAATTACCTTGAAGTACAATAGCCAGTGAGGAACAGGAATACAGTAGTGCTGCTGGGAGGTGTTAATACCATTTCAAGTTTCACTGGGGACTGCAAGAGCAATGGGGAAGAAATCAGGGGCATTTGGGATGTAATAACAATGAATAACCTTTAAAGAATTGCTACAAGATAGAGGTAGCAAGAGCAGACAGAAGAATCCATGGCCCTGAAACAAGAGGCCGTTCATAGCGAGGTGTGCCATTTTTGACTGCAGAAAACTATAGACTTGCCTCGGGGAGAGGTCCCTCATGGGACAGGAAAAGGTTGTAACAAGTTCTTTCTATACTGTAAATATCATATGTCAACTCCATATTGGGTCTATCCTCTGCTAGTTTATGTAGACTAAAATGTCAACAACACACTTCCACTCAGTTTTATGTCACTTTCACAAAAGCAACTATTTGTGATAGCTAGATTGGTAAAAAAACTTGGATTATAAGTATTTGGCTAAAAATTATTCAGAAGATTATGGCCCTGGCTATAGCCCTGGAATCTAGATTTTAATGCAGATATGATTTTATTTCAACATTATAGAAATACAAGAAACTTCTGTATTTTACAAAAAATATTTTTGACACAAATTGTAATATTTTTGGAATTAATATTTCTTCCTGAAGGGGTGGACAAAAAGAAAGAGGTATTGACCAAGTAGAAAACATAGATAATGTGTTTGTACAAATCACAAGGAATTTTCAATAAGCAGAGTTACCTTAAAAATGCTGTCAGTATGGACACATAGCTAAGCTTTGCTGTTTTGTTCTATACAGCCCCCAAATCCTATATCCTACTGGACTATGAAAAGTGGTCTTGCTTTTATATTATTATCCTAGACTCTTGCATGAGTTTTCTGTTTGTTTACTCTGACAGTAATTATAACAAAATAAGAGGTGGTAAGCATTGATTGTGGTCATGAAGGCTTTTGGTTCAGAAGGGTGTTGTTCAAAAGGCAGGATCATCCTTAGTCCTTGTAGGAATACAGCAGCTGTTCCAGATAGTCTTGCTCCTGGGACATGGAAGACTTCAGAGAACTGATGCCCTCATGTCATTAATCTCCCATGATCTACAAATCTGGCTGGAGCCTTACGGTCTAGCATGTTTATTTTTGTGTGTGCTTGTTTTTCTGTCCTCTCTCCTCTGATCATTTTCACAACTACAGACAAAACACCATAAAAATATGTGAGTGAGTTACAGTGGCAGACACCAAGAAGAAATTGGATAATATACTAAATATTGCTATATTTCAATTATGAAACTGAAGTTAAAGATGGCAAATAGGTGAAAAACTCTCAGGGATGCTATACAAGGCCTTTGCAGAGCTCTTAGGCTTTTGTCAAATGCAAACATCAACACTGCACTGACGAAAAGTGCTGATTCCATCAGGTTCCTCAATATATATAACATATACTGCACAAGGTTTGAAAAAAAATTGGCAAACCGAAAAGCTGCTTACCACAGAGATAAACATAAAGCAGAAGCAAATGTTCATATTGTAGCAGATAACTGGTCAAAAAAGATAGAAAAAACTTCAACATGCTTCTGTTCAGAAAAAAAATTTGAAAGCTTCTAAGACAGCTTGAAAACAGTCTCTGGCTGTAAAATCAGTGGTGTTATACCATTCTGTAGTGAAGATGGTCAAATACTGTCAAACTGAATGAAAGGAAAATCCTCTGTCACTGGCACAAACATTTCAACAGTTTAATACACTGTCTGCCTAAAGCTTTAAATGAAGTTCTGCTGTTCCCCACATAGGAGCAGCACTAACATCCACAGCAGTTTCTTAAAGCTCTCATGTAGATATCACAAGGTGAAGCATCAGGCCCCAGTGATATTCCTCCTGAAACAGTCAAATGCAGAAGTCAATGCCTTGTCTAAAAGAAGGAGGAAAAATAATAAAGTTACATTTCTTTGCCAGCTTATGGGATAAGGAGAAAATGTCTAAAGAGTTCAAAGACACGGAGAAACCATCTGCCTCTGGAAACAAATGAAAAAGACCACCTGTGCTGTGTTATTCATAAAAATGTCTTTTTCTTTAGCTGCTGGACAAAATTATTTCCTGAGCAATATCAGGCATGCTATTGAGTTTGCTGAATTTTCAGTCAAATTAGCTTTTGATCTAGGTGAGGCACAGTCCAGATTACTTTTTGCAATCAAACATACCTTAAAGTGAGTGCAATGGACACACTACAGCTTTATAAAATTTGTTTCAGGAGGTTTCTGCAGAAATTGCACTATCAAGATAGATACATGAATACTGTTGTTTTTTTTTTCTTATTATTATTTTCTTATTGTTTTCTAATGGAGTCGTAGCAAAGATTTTGGCCAAGATGGAATGGCAGGAATTTTCATTGTCCAAAGTGGCAAGCACCATGTCTTTATATCACTCTCATCTAACACCTTCTGTGCTGTAACAGCTGCATGATGCCTTTAGAGACAGCAGAAAGCAGTTGATGGTAGTTTCCCACTCTCAGACCTGCATATTGAAGGCCACGAATTTGCTGTCCTGCAGTCTGCTCATTGCCAGTGACTGCAAATTCTCGGTATGCATAGACTGGTGGTGGCATGCACACTTGAGAACATGGAGTATATTACTGACCATTTTAGTTCTTTTGTCCAGTTTCTTGGTCTGACATCATCACAGTGAAGCAGTAGTTCTGTTCCATCCTTGCTGTGGTGAAAAGCACATGAAGTTAAAATTAGGAGCTGACAATGCAGTATTGAAATCTCCCAACAAATTCTGCGGCTTTGGTAATATGCTGTCTTACGCTGTACCTTTCTAATCTTTTTACACATCCAGGATGTTTGGGGCATGCTTTGGAGAAACCTGCCAAAACCCATCTCCTTTGGTCATTTAATGTCCAGTGAATAACACAGAGAGAGCGAGCAGTGAAACTTGATAAAGATGTGTAGAAGGCAAGTTTTTGATTTGTAGAGTTGCTGTCCTCTGTGTTGGGAACTAGAGCTGATGACAGTCTCTTCGTCCTCCCCAAATTTGAAAGCAGAAGTGGCACTGGACTACAGAAGTGGCAGATCAAAGCAACTGCCAAGAGTACAGAGGGCACATGTGTAACATCTGGAGCTACCAGTGTGCTGCAGAAATTTCCCTAATTTCTCAGGGAGCCCATTATGCTGACTCTTCATATGCAGAAACAAAGAAATCTCCATGATGATATTTAAACTACAAGGAATTACTGGACCTCAACAATAAACACCAATAGGACAGCAGAGAGGATTTTAAATATTAGTCTACAGAGGTATCTAGGGTCTCAGTAGTGCTCCAGACTGCTCTGGATTTTGCTTGTTGATTCACGGGAATCTCAATTGTCACAAGAGACCGCTGAAGTATTCATAGGCTAGATATTTTTTTTATTTTAGGGCTTGTATTTTTGCCCTTAAAAAAAAAAAAAAGAAAAGGCATTATGCTCATGCTTCACTTTTTCCATCAGTGAATTGCAGAAGTCCCAAGAAAGCATAACTATTTTGTATCTGGGAAGATTTGTTTGGAAGTTGTGTTAGGATTAATGTAAATAGTCTGTACCATTCCTCTCTTGTTTAGGAACTGTTCACACATTTTCAGAGTCACAGAAACTGGCAACAATGGACCAATCTGATTATTATGTTTATTTCTATGCTATACCTACCTATCACTATTTTTCAGAACCATTCCCAAAGTATCTCTATGGTTGGAGACAGAGATCTGGAGAAGACAATGTTCTTTGGAACTGAAAGAATAGGTTCTGTTTAGGATGTCTCCTAACACAAAAGAAGGATGATGCCCTGTGATATGGAGTTCTTGGGGTCTTACTGCTTTTATCTATCCTCCAAATTAAGGATATTAACTTTGGTTAGATTTATGGAAAGACTTCAGCTGCATATGGAGATACCTTTTTCTCTAATCCTCTGCCGAGTAATGCCAAAGGGATACATCCATCACTAAACACCAAGAAATGTTTCTGGATCATCATCAGGTAAAAGATTTGGAGAACCCTGTGAATGTACTGAAGGTCAGAGCTCAAGTATTTGTGCAACTTTACTGTTAATTTGAGGATAGATAAATCAAGTGGTAACAAACACCACTATATGCCAGATTTATAAAGGAAAGAAAGAATATGCATTGTTGCTTCTACCTGTTGTGAAGAAGCAGTTCAGCTATGAAAGCAACACATCTAGCAATGGATACCTTATACTTCAACCATCTGGAAGATGCACTGCTATTCTTGGATTATACGAGGAAGCAGTATTTTCATCAGGTCCCAAATTGATGGTCAAATGAATTAAGTTCAAGTGAATGTTCAAATAGTTATACGAAGCACCCAAATGGACATTGAAGAAATGTAGTCATCCATCACTAAACAATTTGCATTAGAGAAACAGAAAAACTGTCATTGTTTAGGGCCTCTCTTGCATACTCACATACCCAGTATTCGGGGTCTTTATCTAGGTAGGCTGATTTATTCACCAGCTCAATTCACAGCCAGTTGCTGGCTGTGAGCCACTAATAATGGATTGCCTATGCAGTAGCCCTCAAAGAGGAAAAGAAGATAAATGTTTATTACCAGAGTAATTTTGGCTCTGCTGTGAATATGTATTTACAATCTTTTGTTCGATGCTAAAGCAGAATCCTTTGTCATCTGGAGGTTGTAGTAACAAAGACGTGGTAGGCAAGTAGGACTACTGTGGTTTTTTTCCCCCCTAAATATGACATAATGTCCGTGGATGTTGGAGGCCAAAACACTCTGAACTCAAAATCTGAAGAACTCATTTTACTGTATAGGAGGTAGTTAACCTCTTCAAAAAATGGGTGAAATTGACCCCAAAGAGGATGCCACATGGATTCCTTGAATAAATCTATTCATGTACTTTCTTCCTTCTTCTCTGCCTCTGATGAAAATTCAACTTAAAAGCTACCAACTACAGCCTATTCACATAGCATCAAATCAACAAATCAGAAAATCTGAAAATATATATGTTACTTCCAAGTTACTAGTCCTTGGTGATTTCTTTCATGCTCAAACTCTGCATACAAGGCAAAATAATTTGTAATTTTTTCATATGTAATTACTTATGAGTTTCCTCTGAGAGGCAAGGCAGCTCCCGCAATATATTGCTTTTTGTTGTTGCTGAAGTTGCCCAGTGCTCTGACTTCACCATCAAAATGGGTTAGCACAGTCTTCCTGAAAGTGATGGTGTGATTAAATTTCCAAAATATATTTTTCTGTTCCTGAAAACTGTTAATGAGAAACAACTATTAATAAGAAATATGAGTCCAAACTGGGACCACAGGTGACTATTCTCTCTCACTGGTAGTACACTGCTAGCTAAGGCAAAGTTATTTAATTGGTTCCTAAGCACCTAATTTTTATGAGTGGGGCTTAAGTGCTGAAATATAGGAAAGCACATTTCCTTGTGCTTGCTATCAGCACAGTAGCATATAAATGTAGTTTAGAGAAAATCCTAGAAAGCTTCCTAAAGTCTTCCTTCTTTGGAAAATGGAAGGCGTTATCCTATAATCTTTATTTTTATCAGAGAACAAAGTTTTTTGTGGAAAAGCACATTACTAATTTCTCATTACTTTTAGTGAGAGCTTCACATAGGTGTGAAGAAGACTACGTGACCTTTTTGGGGGGGGGGGCAAGTTTTGAAAATAATGCTTAAAATCTCAGTAGATATGAGTGCTGTGGTCTAATGCATAGTGATACTTCTTACAGAGTAGTGCCAGAAACTGAACTGATACTGTATCCCTGTCATCTTCATCCTGTTACTTGTAATCATTATAAACGGAGATACTGATTGACTATGTATGTGAAATTGTGAAACATTTCTGTAAAGTAAAAGCAAAGCAGTGTTTTCCATTTTCCAAACACCTAACAACAAACAGAAACAAGAATATTAAACAATAACACTGTACATTTGTTACCCAGGCAAGATTTATAATCTTTACGGGTTTATTCTGATGGGTCTTTTTCCCCCTCTTTGGATGAACATTAAAATAACAGGAAGCAATATTTTTCACGTTAGTTCATTGTCTTTAGGAAGCAACATAATATAAACTAAAATTATGTCTCTGATTGCTTTCACCTGAAATGCGATGCACTTCTATGAAGTCTTTATACTGGTCTCTCTTGTTTGTATCTTATTTTCATAAAAAGAATAACCTGCAGAATACCCATGATGGTATTAAAGCAAAAGGAATTTATTAAAGATTAGTGTTAATAAGAGCAAAATTACACCAGACTAATATAGATAAAGTTTACTAAATGCCATAAAAAATGGTACATATCAGTTTAATGAACAAAGTGACATTACAGTTTTTATTTCTCAAAAGGAAAAAAAAGGGTAAATTGGAATATCTAGATAAAAAGTATATTAGCTCTTGTATTTATTTAATACAGATATTATAAAAAAAAATCTATGCAGACTTTATTTAATTATTTTATTGGTTTAGCAAAATATCCTGAAAAATATGGTTTTTCTTCCTCCAAAGGACACTGTTTATTAGAGGAAAGAGCCACAGTGAACATTCTGTATTTTAACCCTAGTAACTGAACTTTTGATAGTGTGCAGTTGAAGACAGCATATGATGTAGTTTCTGTTATTAAGAGATGGGAATCCTTTCCTGGCAGCTGCCTTCTTGGGGAAGCCCCACCAGATATTTAACATTGCTTCCTCTCTCTATATAATGGCCTATCCTACAAGTAATCCTTTTTCTTTCATAATTCTTTGTTTAGTTTATTTAGGAAAGAAACCCCAACTTCTGAAGGCCATTAGCACTCAGTAAGCCTGCACTATCCTATAAAACAAGTGGGAACATAGATCTTTTGAAAAATCCTATTTATATATTTTTAGGGATTAAATATAGATCACCTGGAATTGCTGGGGAATAGTACTTACTGTAGTGTGTACTGTCTGTCTTCTGCCTCGTAAGTCGTCTTTGGTCTTTACTTGCAGCCTTTCTGGAGGTTTTAGGTACACAGACCAAAAGTCAACACAAATATTTAAGTGTTGGCCACCTTTCAGCAGCAGTGCCTGTCTTTGTTTTTGGCATTCCCCAGTGCTTTGACCACCTATTGGGCCCATAGGGTGTGTCTATGTAGTCAACTAAGGGGTACTGCAGAGCACATGTCAGTATTCAGTTCTTTGTACTGTTGGTGAAGGTACTGTTTAAAACTGGGATCATCTGAAGATCTAAGAGCAATGTTTGGAAGAACAGGTGATATGTTAGAACAATATAGGTGGAAAAAACATACAGCTGTCTTGCTTTTAGAATAAAATATAAAAATACTCACATTACATAATACAGTTAAGGTGGGGAATCTTCCAAAAGCCAGAAAATTCAAAGCGAAGGCTGATGTTCTGTCATTAACTTGTCCTCTTGTATGTGTCTTTTTCACCACAGTGTGAGTGAAGTATGAAGTGTCATCCTCCACTTGGAATTTTTTGGCTTTGTCAGGTACTGTCACAACTCTACTGTATCAGGTGTTCTTGCTGTGGGAGTACAGGAAGAATAAATATATAGCAATCCCGAAACACATCTGTATGAATTGTACAATGACACTTGGGCTTGGCAAGGGGAGCCTTTACATCAGGTTGTAGCTCATAGTTGGATAAGGAGAAATTATTCTGTCCAAGCACTTCCTCCTTTGAAAAGATCTTCAGGAATTTTAAGGAGAATGAAAATGATTTGATGCCCACAGGGAAGGTATGGGGTCTTAAATTCTTTAAAACTGTAACCATCCCTTTATTAGGAGTTGGTCTGCCATGACAGGATCCTAACCCATGGTTCAGGCTTGCTGGCAAGACTGCAGCACAGATACTTCTAGTAACAATAATCGGATTTGTAGAAGGCACTGTTGTAAAAAAATCCCTCCTCAAAAAGGAGATGGGATAAATGATAAAAATAAAATATCGAACAAAGGAAAATCGTGGTATTCTAATCAAATGAACAAACAAAAGAGACCAGAAATAAGAACTGTGAAATCAATGAGACTGTTCTTTCATAACATAAATTTTGTACCAATGAAATTTTACTGACTTCTGGATAGTTACTTTAGACTTGCATAATTTTAAAAATATAAAAAAAGTGGGTCATTTTTCTCTTTGATTTCTGTGTTTTGGTGTTTTAGGGTTCATTTTTTTAATATATTTGACATAATTTGACTTTCATATGCTGCTTTGTTAATGATAGTTTTTAAAATATAAGGGTGCTTGCATTTAAGGTTCCAAATACGAGCTTTTTATACTGAAGTCAAATGGGAGATGTTTCCATCTACTGCTGATGGGAGATGGTATCTAGATGTCCTCATCCATAGCAGTTGAAATGAAGAAGAGATTACGGCTTATAATAAAAGCTTATGCTAATGAATGAACTTCAGTACTCCAAGGTGCTAAATCTACTTGCCAAAAAAGGTGTCATAAAACTCTTCTTTTTCCAGCCAAAGAGAAATGATAGAACAACTGAAAATTAACCATCATATTTTAAAAGCACTTTATCCACACACACTACACATAAAAGTAACTGCACAAATCATTTAAATGTTGTATCTATTAAATGGCTGTGTATCTATAGCACAATTTTCTTTCTAAAAAGCACGAAAAGCCCACAGCCTTTGGCAAGGTATTTTAGCTCTTGATTCTCTCTCTTTTATGTGTATGTCGTTTAATCTGCCTCAAAGGTCTTGTTCACTTAAGTGTATGCTGTGAATTATTCTCTTCCTATGTACTGTGTGCATACCATGTCTGACCCACCCAATGGAAGAAAAAAAGATTTCCTCAAGCATCAGTATTTTCTTCAAAATGGTCATTTTCATATTTTATGCACCAAAAAGGGCTATAATACCTTCTTACAAATAAGGTAATTTTTTTGTAATTTTAAAAGAGAAAGAAAAATAAACTCTGGGTGCCATCTGGTAGGATATAGGAGCTGCAGGTAAGCACACTAATAATACTTAATGCTACCATAACATGCTGTGTTTTCAGCACTGTAGGCATCAAGTGATGAATTCTCAGAACATTTCCTGTGCTCAAGGTAAATGTTACTAATCTCTTTAAGGAATCTTCCTGGTCTTGCTGAGAATAATTCCTGTGTGCTTGCCAGCCCTGGAACCCCTAAAATCAGCTTAATATTGCATTTGCTGAAGTTTGTTCTTTCTCTGTCCACCCTTTCTTTTTCCTGCCCTTTTCACCAGCTCAGACTCCGCTTCTTCAGAGAACCCCCAGTGAAAAAAGCAGTCAAGTTAGTGGTTTATTTTTTCTGAGAGATCTGGGTGAACCCAAGGAAATGGTAAGCTCCCATCATGGTGTAAAGAAAGGCAGCTTTCCTTACAACTGTCCAGACATTGCCCCATAGAAATAGTAAATTCTGTTCTGTGCAGTTTGTTATTGTAGTAAATATACATACGTATTTGCCAAGCTGGAATCCCTGCATGTTGCTAAGTTCATACTAGCTGAAAGAGACAGGCAGTAGTAAGTGTAATATATTGTTACAATTAATGTTCTAGCCTGTGACCATGTTTAATTAATTATTTGTATCACACTAGCAGTATGTTTAGTGTATAATTAATTAGCCCAGAAGCAGAAGAGTAAGGAAGAACAACTTGAAAACTGGTGGTGAAAAGGTTCCTGGCATACGATAGTTAGGCTGGTTTATTCTGTCTTTCTTCTGTGGAAGCTCTTTCAGTGTCTTTGATTTAAAATAAACAAAATGGATCCCTATCTATTTGCTAAAGAAATTAACGCATCATTTGCTCTGTGTGGGACATCGCATTTGTCCCAAGTTAGTGCAAGATGTATGATACAAGTGCATGAATTTTTTTGATCTCTCTGTTACCTCTTAGGCAGGAAAAACATCAGCTCCTATTCAGTATCTGTCAATGCTCCAAGTGGATGTGTTACATTTTTCTCACTTCCCAACATGACAGACACTGGGACTGTGGCTGTGTCTTGGTCTTTCTAGTTCTGGCAGCTGAATTCTAATACTTGCTCGGGGCTTTCTCTGACAAGTGTGCTCTTTGGTAAGGATGCAAGGAGCTTCCTCTGCCTTTGCACTTAAAAGCACTGCAGAGGCAGCTCTGTTGCTGCTCCCTGGGGCACATGGACAGTGAAGCAGGGAGGAGGGAAGGCAGGCCGTGCCCTTGCCTCTCTCTCCCCCCCTTGACCTTTGTGTCAATTTGCTAGAGTTGGTGGAATTAGGGAGCAGGCTGCACCCTTTCCAGAGACGTAAGCCAGTGCACACTCAGTGGAAGGACCTGCAGGGGAAATCGGCATAGCACGGCATTGCCGTGTCCTCCAGGAGGGCTGAACACACACCGTGCAATCTGGAAGACGTGAACCTGTCACCTGACACGTGCCTGCTGAGGTATTAGGAGTGTAAGGATGGGAAAACAGACCCCTGTGGAAAGATACATAACACAAAATACACATAGGTTGGAAGTGAAAAAATGGTCACTTGAACATCCATGCTCAGTCTAGCACACCAGGACTACTGGAGTCAAGGGAAAATGCCACTTTACAACGTGCTGTTAAAGTTTTTACTCTATTAACAGTAAGATCCAAGTAAATTAAAGGCTGATTTCACTTATTGTGCTGTTTTTCACTGGGTTTATCTAGCCTGCAAATCAGTGTCACAACTAGATGAGCGAGTCTGTGGTGATGACAAATAGCCACACACACACGAAATGTGACATACGAACAATGTGGTACGCAAGATTCCTACTGGTAAATGCTGCCTAGTTTTGTAACTTGCTCGATGCTACTGAAATCACAGCACTAGCATTTACAATTCAAGTCAGGCATAAGTTTTTCTATCTCTGAATAGAGATCCCTACAATGCTTACATTCTCTAAATACAGTTAATTAGAAGCTGTGGCATAACTCTCTTCTCCCTCAACCTAAAAGCAGTCACGAGTAAAGTCATGAAGCAATTGGTTACTGTCACATAAAACTAACAGAATGTGTTGGGCCTACAGTGAGATTCTTAACTGGAATATGCTTACATTTATTTGGACGGCTGGATCTTTACATTAGTTCTTAGTCTTTTTTTTTTTGTTTTTACTTAAATGGCATAGTCTCATGGCAACTGTTTTTTGGAGGTGAACATCAGCAGGTGAAGGGAACAGTTGTGATAATGTCTAAACAGTGGGCAGGAGTGGGACAGTAATGCCAAATTTTAAGAATTATTTTTTCCTTTTCTTATTGTTTGGGGAATAAAGGAGTCTATGCTTATAATTCACTAAAATGGGTCAATGCTTGAGCTAGCAGTTGCTCTGAAATTACAATGACTGACTGTAATTAAGAACTAATTTGTAGTCATAAAAAAGCCAGATAAGGGGCTATCCACTTCATGAGAGATGAATATAATCAGGATAACTGGCACAGCTGGTGGCCATAGTCTGTCCTCAGTGAGCACACACAATTCCCATAATTCGTAATAGGACTTACGTATCTGCCTCAGAAGGTGAATACTTCAGAAAATTTCCTTTAGATCAATGATTTGAAGCATTAAAGCTTATAGAGTGTGGGAATGGGGCCTGGGGAACACAGTGCAACCATTTATTAATTATACAGCGTTACCATTCTGATGGATGTCATGTAAATGAATCAGGTAGATGTGTTTTGGTTTGCTAGAAAAAGTCATTTGTTTCAGAGGAGCATATCAACACTGAATGTTCCATTTTATAAATGTAAGCAGGAATTGACTTCAGCTCAAGCCATTCTTCAGTTGCGCTTGGATTTGGGGACTTATTTTCCTTGATATCACAGGCAGACCTAGCAGCAATACCCTGTAACCTTTTCATCTGTGATATTCAACTAACTTCTGTATGAAAACAGTCAGCTTTAGTTTTACTGCAGAAAATATATCTATAAAACCCTGTTAACTGTTTTCCTTATGCAAAACAGCAATTATGACCTCTTTGACTTAGCACTTATTCTACAGAAATAAGCAATTGCCATTTGGCTCTATTCATTTTGTACTTTGTTTCACACTTTCTTAAGATGTATCAGCAGACTTTTAATTACCCTGCAAATGATTCTATTAAGCATTCTCCTTGCATATTAAATGCAGAAGACATTGTTTTGAGCTTCCTTTGCCTCCTGTGAATAGAATGTGGGCAGACATAGAAAAATCAAATTATTTTACTAAATGAAAACAACCTGAGCAGAAGAAATCATTTTGAATAATGACAGCTTGGGTGAGAGTGTCACCATTTTCTATCAGTTTGCTCTGCATCACATAGGAGCTCACTTGATGGAATGTTAAAAAAAAATGTGTCTAGTAAAAATAAGCTGTGACAGTCTCTAAGTAAATGTAATAAATCAGGAGGATTTTCAAAGGGAATAAAAAGTGTCATTTATGATGGTTACAGCTTATACGCCCACTATGATTCCTGTATGGTACAGTTTATACTCTCCCATGGTAGATAAAATTATTACTTGATCTGTCAAAATGGAGTGACAAAATTTTTGTGGGTAGACAGGTTGTTTAAGAATAGTAAAGTTCTATTGTGTGTTTGCTATCCTAACTCAAAGTACTGTAGAAAACAAGAAATGAGGGAAAGCAATCATTGTTCAGAAAGTTGATATAAAATTGGGGGAAAAAAGGTTAATAGCAAAAATCTTAATGTTTTACCCATAGGAATATGGAGAAATAGTAAACATATTTTCATCTGAAAAGTTATTATTTCAGTAGCCTGTGAGACCTAAATTCTAGCAGATTTCCTGTAATGTAATGAATTGATAATTCTCAGAAAAAGTTTTTGCTCAGCAGGAAGTGGACTAGATTAATCTCGCAGTTCCAGGTGTTCACCACTGGATTAAATCCAAGAACTGGCTGTGATTGCATAGTGCTAGCTCAGATGTGCCAGATACCCGTATGTGACCAGGACATTCAGAGATATGGAATATTAATGCAACCTCAAGCACTAAATGTATTGGCAGGTGCACTTCACTGCAGTTCCAGTGAAACTTGCATATAGGTGGAAAACTGGCTGCTCTGAAACTTGGAAGTGTGAGCGTAAAATGGACTCCATGCCATTTCTTTAAAGACCGAAGCTTGCTTTGCCTCTAAGTGTGTTTAGGGAGATCATACGTTAGATTTATAAATCATTGTCATTTACAGAAGTTCTGTTTCTGTACTTTTTGAACACATAATCAAGAAGTAACCAAGTCATGGTGTATAACTGCTCACACAGGTAAAGACATCTAATGCCGGAAGGCTTTTAAAGCTAGTTAAAAATATCTTATGGCTAGAATTAAAATCAGCAAGGTATCAAAAGTAAATGAAGTGCATCTGTTTTGACAGTGGGAAGGAATACTTAGCCTTTGAGATGGGTTGTGAAGGAACGTGATGAATCTGCCATGATTTAGAGCCTTTAAATTTTGATTAGGAGTCCTTCTAACACCTTAAACCCACCACAAGCTACAGCTGAAACCTGAATAAAGGCCAGACATACTCTTCTGTACCCTTTTTTCTCTGCTTGCACATTTTGAAAGAAACGTTGTGGAGTTACACTTCCTGTGCTAAATGTGGAGTTGGAGTTCTGTGCTCAGTTAGAAAAGGCATTTAGAGGATGAATGCATTTGCATATTTTCTGAAGAAATGATCACAGTGGAAAGGAAAGGATGGTTCCAATATGAGGAATAAGCCCCATATTTAAAAATTGTTACTAATTCCCAGTTCCCAGATACCACCAGTTCCCACTGGACAGCTTAAACCCCAAATACTCTGCAAGGAACGTGGCTTTAAAATTTTGTAGTGACTGATCTATAGTGACTGGAAGTATACCTTCACTTAAAAACCAACTACTTTCTGTCTGGTATGGCTATTTATTGAATTTATTTTCTATTCGCACAGCTGCACAGAGTATTCATGTAGCTTTGTAAGGGAAAAGGGGAGTCAAGAGACAGGAAGCAATCTGAACTGTGAAACTATTCCCTTCTCTTCAGGTGAAAGACAAGCTGTAAAGTGGATATGTGGATTTTTCGAAATGCCTAGTGAGATACTGCTTTGAGGCTACCCATAGCAAAGATGTGCTGGTTTTCATGGACTTCAGCTTGCATCTGCTGCTTGTATAGCTGTGAGAATATTTGCTACAGTGCCTGTGGCAAGTAGAGTCAAATTGGACTTCTCCCCATAAAAAAATGGGCATTCTAGGAAAAAGAAAATGTTCCCTTGTACCAACAGGAAAGTCAGCATAGTGTAGTCTCACTAGGCGAATAGCAAAATTCATGACAAAAGTAAGCAGAGGACATCAAACACACCATAGATTTTTTTTTTCCAAGAGCCGAGTCTTCTAAATATAGATTATAGTAATTTACTTTCAAACAACTCATTTTCAGCATCTGACATGTTCATTAACCCCAGGTAGAAAAATTATTGTGGTGCATTAATTTTTCACCAATGAAGACATTAGTCATATTTGCAAGTATCATTAGTGTCTGCCACCGAGGTGGAAAAGTCTTACTGTCTCTCTCCAAATGGAGGATGCATTAGAATGTTAACTAGGGTCTGCTGAGTTCTGTGGGTTATCAACCCTTGCACACTTTTATGCATTGAATTTTAATTAGACTTTTCTAAAAGTACATCATTAAAAGACATGTTTTATAAGTGAATAGGACAGATATGTAATCCTTTAGTAAAATAAGGTAAAATGTACAAGGATTTAGTGTAAGTATTCTGATAGTTCTTCTGACAATATGAAGGGTACAAGTTCATATATTAAACTGTATGTGTGCTCAGCAATTATAAGAAGGAAATGAGATCAAAGGTATTATAGTCCACTGAGGAGGGAAGGGAAGAAAGTTTCAAAGGTGCCAACAGCAGCAGGTATCTAAAGGTAAGGGAGGTCAGAGAGACTTGGGTGTTTTTCTTCCCATTGTGTTATGATAAATCCCTTACCCTGTACACTCCTAAAATAAAGACTAAGTATTGGAAAATGTCTCAGAACGATTGGCTCCTATCTTTCTTAGATGCGTTTCTGTACATTCTTCCTGCTAGATGCTCACAGAGTCTTTTATTTTATCAAATCTTTATTTAAATGGTTTTGCTTTGGATTTATCTATGACCTATTTTTTTAATCCTTTGTGGAATAAAATAGTCCTTCTTCTAGCTTTTGTTAAAGACGTGATAAAAAGGAGAGCAAGTTGAAGCAATGTTGCTCTACTTAAACATTTTCACACTAAAACAATGCTCAAATTTTATTCACTGACGTACAAGACTGTATGTCTGTACAGTGGCTAATCTTTCAGAATGATTTTTTTTTTGTAGGTAGAAGGGTGAATGCGTGTCTTACTGATAAATATGACTAAATCTTAGTCAGGAGCCAAGGGGAACTGACATTCCCTTTAGTAATGCTTGTAAAACTTTGAATCAATTATTCCCTGTTTCCCCAGTTCATTCCCCTTTTACTTGCAATGTCCAATTTTCACTGGAATGAAAGAGGGCGTGAAGAAGCTTGATGCAGAACCTGCTGAGGACAGTCAGCAAGTTCACTAACTGGAGACAAAGTAATGTGATGGAAACCATACCCAATTCTTTTCTCTCCCCAGTCCACTCCAGTTTGATTTTGCATCTTCTGATATTTTTCAGTATATAAAAGTGTCAAACTGGCAAAAAGCATCAAAAGAACAAACTAGTGAATCGATCCAAAGTTATTTTCTGAACAGTCTGTGGCATTACTAGTACAGCTGGGATGGGGCTTGTCTTCCATTGCTTTAAATTAGGTGTCTTGTGTAAGTGAATCTTTTATATGCCAGTGGAGTCAATGGAAAGGAACAGTCTCTTCCAAAGAAAATGCCCATTTTTCAGGGTCACTGAAGGCAACTAGACTCCTGGGTATAGGACTTCATCACGAGCATGACTAGGGTAGGAGGAGTGGGGCACCTCTGGAGGTGCCCATCTCCATGTTGACAATAAAGCAGGCTGGAGAACAAGTTTGGCCTAGAGCAGTGATGGTGAACCTTTAAATATTTGTTTTAACTTGTTTTAACAGTTATTGTTAGACCATCCCAACTAGTGGTTGCTGGAGAAATCTTTCACTACACATCAAAACCATAGGCATAGACAAGTGGTGTATCAACGTAGCTCGTTAACAAAGAAATTATTTATTTTTCAGTAATTGGAAGATTGGCTTCTTAGAGTTTGAGAGTGGGATAGTCCATAATTTCCTCTATTGCAAGAGAAGAATGGGATATCATGTTCTAGGGCACTCCTGTCTCCTCTATATATGACCTTTATCAAATTTTTAGCTGGTGAATGATTGTATTTGCATGAGGAATGCCTGAGTGTTAAATATTATAGCACGTACCTAGGAATCTGATGGCAAACTGTGACATCAGATATAAACCTTGGCTTCAAGATAAAAATAAAGACTTACAGTGGGTTCATCCATTCTTAGTAAAGAGCTTCACTATTAGGTTTGTAACTTACTGTTTTTTTACCACTCCCTGTAAGATATGTCAGATCTTTATGATTAAAAATATTTTTTTCTTTTCTTGGCAATGTAGGTTGTAGTATACAATGTGAAATGCCATGAGATTTTCCTGGGAGATAAACTGGGAATAAACTTCCTGCTCCTTGGGAAGAAGCATTATAAACAGTAATTGATATTAAGATTGTGTGAGAAGAAATGAACATGTGCAGGGGGATACCAAGAGCAAGTGTGATCCTTGTCTTATACTGTACTTGTGTAATTCTGGATTCTGCACTGGGTTTCAATGATGTGACTCCAGGTAAAGTGGGAAGGAATTGCTTGCGTAATGCTCATGTTGAGAGTTTTGGAAAAGGGTTCTTAATGTTTATTTACATTGAATAAACAAGGAGAAAAAATGGATCACAAGTAGATGTGAGCAATTTTTACTGTATCACCACTTCTTCTTTTGTATTTCATATCACACTAAAATGACAGGACCTCTTTGGAAACTACATAAACCAAGACAGCTTTTTTGTGGTTACCCATTTTGAAGTCCAGTAAGGTAGTGAATCTGTATGTTTAAATGTTAGAATTGGTAATGCAATTGGGAAATGAAGCTGGGAATACCCATTGAGCTTCATATATCAAAATAAGAATAATCTTTTTAGGGCTTTGTTGCATTACTCATGGGCTTGCCTTTATTGTAAAAACACAGTTTAACTGGTATTTAATTTAGCTTTGCTGTCTTTTTTTTTTTTTTTTTAAATAATGGTAATAAATCTCATTACTGATTATATTAGTAATGGAAACTTTGGTCCAACACTGTTTGGTTCAAACACCTGTTAATTTTTGTACGCATGAATGATTATTTGGTCACATAATAACATTATGTTCATATAGAATGAATAGTTGAATAGTTTCTGATGTTGCTTGTTTAATTTCAGTGTTATAATTTGGATGTCCATATATGAAGCATTTGTATAATAATTTTTTCAACACAGTTTTCCCTATGGAAAAAGTTTCTAGGAACTAGAAAGCTAGTTGAATACTTAACCATTGTACAATTTAATTACATCTAATGTTATTTTTCTGGCTTTTACACAATACAAAAGCTATGTATTGCATTTTCATTTGTTTGTCTTTGAGCTCAGCCATATAAAGTTATTCTCATCTCTAGATAGTTGTATTATTTAAGCACTTTTTGTTTTGATGGAAATTACTTTTGTAGGAAGAAATTTACCGCTTTGACTGTGATCAGGGCCACAGCTCAGTCCGTAACATTCACTGCTGACATGCCTATTTCCTACCTGTCAGAATGAAATACTAATGGTAGGTCCTATCAATTCTGACATTGCTTTCTTATTTTTTATAACCAAGGTCACTTTGCTTCAAGTTTACATTTGGCATGCAAATAGAAATGAAACTATAAAAAGGATTATTATTTTTTGCAGCAAATTTGTGCTGATCGTGTCTTATTTTAATATTTTTCATTTCAAGGAATAAAACATTTGAAAAATTTAAGGTGATAGATAAGGCATTTACTTGTTGGAAAACAGAAAAAAGGTGCTTTTTCATCTTTATTATTAAATACACATGCAAAATCAGACTGGCTAATCAGCTGGTTCTTTTCTCAGCATCTATGTTATTGCATTCATGTTTAAATGAAGCATTTGAAAGGTGTTTAAGAACTATTGTCTAACCCTTACAAAATATCTGTTCACAAAGAGTCTAAAGGAAGATTCGGTCTCTGTAGGAAAGGGAAGCAATGGTCTTTTAGGGTAAAAGACATCATTGTATTTCTCTTGAACACACCAAGGGAGGTTTGCATTTCAATTCCCAGGGCCTACTTTTCACTGAATCTTTGTTCTTTAATCATAATTTTCATTATTGTCTGCTTAGTATCATGTCCTCTTTTTTATGCTCAGCAGTGAGAAACCTTGTTTATGCTTCTGAAGACTGGAAGAATAGCACCATGGGAAACCAGTGTCCTTGTTTTATCTGCATGCTCAGGTGTAGTACAGGCAAAGCTTGTACCATTACACTGTCAATGACCTCTATCATATTTTAATGGACTCTCTCTTTGGGTAGCCTGAAAGAAGTAATTTAGCCTGCTGTAAGTTGGTATTTTGGGGGAGAGCATTCGGGCTGTTACATGTTTCCAATTGCAATTCTCATGATCTTATACAGAGATTAAACTGTTTTATTTAGATGATTTTGGGTCTGATTTTTTTAGGGTCTCTTTCTTTGTTTCTAATACAAATTAAAATTCTGAGTCTTTAGCCAACTAGGAATAACACTATTTTAGCACTGCTCTGACAAAGATGGTCTTGTCGTAAATTGAGACAATATAAAGGTTTTGTATAACAACATTTTTATTTATTGCAATACCATGAAACATTGTATTTCTGTTGTTCAGAAATGCCAATAAAAGGAGTAGTTTTCATAGTATCAAACAATCTTCTCTTGTGATGGTAACTTCTAGACTTCATCACAGTGTACTCAATTTTAGATCTATTCCAGTTTTGCAATAATAAATCAATAGTATGCTGCAGAATACCACTCTGTTTGTGATATTCAGAAAGAAATAGTAGGTTTTGTAAACTGATTGTCTTTCGTACTAGATAGGACCATACGGAATTGTTCCTCAGTTATGTTCTTTGCACAGCCAACCACATCCTTAGAAGCTTTTCATAGGAATTAGGGCTATTTATAAACTTCCCAGAATATAGGTGGTAAGTTTGGTCGGGTGGTCACCTGGCTATTCATTATTCTTCTGTTACGTCTCTCATCAGGCTGCTGCTACATACAGTATTTGATACCAATAGTGTTGCTTATTGCATTAATGTAATTCCCATTTACTGTACTTGCTAGTCTCCTCCCTCTTCCACCACTAAATTATATGTTTCAAAGCAGGGCTGTATTTCAGAAGGATTAAATACGTTAAATATAACTTTTTTTTTTTATTTTTGCCAGTGACAAACAACAAGTAATAATGCATAAACATAGGCAAAACTATTCAGTTGTATTTGCCTTACTACAATTTCCAGATACCATCCGATATACAATCTGAGCAGTTTTCCCTCCCATGAAGTAGCAATATAAATGCATTCCTACATTGTAGAGCATTGTTGAATAAGTCAATACCTGTAAGACCTTTCAAATGCTCATAAGGAAGGTTCAGAATAAATGCAAAGGATTAAGTAATTTAATAATGAGTATTACTAATACTGCAGAATATATTCCTTGCTTGAGTAGAATGTAAAACAAGTCAAGATTTTTCAGTAGCACTGAATTTGTCCAGATTCGTATCATCACTGTTTTTGCCTACTTAGTAGATAAAACCAGAAAAACCCTCCACTTTGCGGGCAATTTTTTTATAGCCAGAATGCTGATGCGTGGCATAATTTCTGCAATTTCATCCTTATTGGAGAAATTATTTTATTAAATTTTGACTTGTGTTTTATTTTTGTTAGTGTCAAAGGAGATTTCATGGGCTAGAGAGGGCAGAACAAGAAGTACCTGTTATTATCACCACTTTCCTTTTGACAGTCAGTGGGACTTTGTGCTGCTTTATGTAATCAGCTTTGCAATACTGTGTAAGTCTGGTTACCGAAGTAGACAGAGTATTTCATCAGACATTTTGGTCTAGAAAATAGCTTGACTGCCTCCAAATCTGCAGGATTTTCTTTGGTATATTGAGATTTCTCTGATCTCAGGAATGGGAGAAAGTATGCACTTATGGTGAAAGAATGCAATGTTGGGAGGATGCCGAGTCTGAGGTCTGCCCTCAACTTTGCACCTGGTATTTGAACAGCCTTCAGCAAGATGCTTAGTGCCTCCATCCTTCAGTGTCCCACCTCAGAAAGGTGTAGGTGTATTTCATAATGTTGGAAGACACTGAAGTCCTACAATAGGACATACAAAATGGTGGTTTGCTTCTAGGAAAAACTGATACAGGCCATTGTTTTTTCTGTGCTATTTCTTTACGCACAAGTAATTTTTTCCTGTTGTTTTAATTTCTGTTTCCCTTACTTCAGAGTCTCTATCCAGCTAAATCTAAAAATAAGTAAGCAACTGAAAGTAAAGCAGAAGTAAGCTGTCTTGGCAGTACTTATCTTTGTTAACTAGCCAGAAGTGTATTTATTAGATTTGTTTTCATGTCTTGTGTATGATGTGGTTACGTCTAGGTATTGCAGATCTATAATTTTAAAATGCCACCTCTGCTGAAGGAAAGAACTATCTTTTTTCCTTCTCTTTTTTTTTTTTTTGGATATGAGCTCAGTGTTATTCAATGGCAGTAGCCTTGCAGGGTGAGAAAATCCATGGAAGGTGTGTAAAGGACCGTTTTCCATTTTGTTGTTAAAGAAAAGGTCTCAAATTATTCCCTTCTTGAGTAATAAGCCAAAAGCTTCTATTGTAATGTATGTACCCAACATTGTATCTTTTCCCTTTCAGACAGAAAGAAATAGACTTATTTATCTAATCTGTCAATCTAACCTATGCATTTCTGATATACACACTTACCAGAGGTCTGAGCACTGTTTGTGCTGCTCTGATTTATAGAGAGTTCTCACTGATATATGGCCTTGATGTTCCTCCTGTTCTGTATTTTAGCTGTCGGTGGCTCTCTTTTGACTGTTATTTGTTAATTCTTGTTACTACTAGGCTCTAATTATAGCTCCCATTATTTTTAGGAAAATGCTGAAATACAAGCTCAAAAGGGGCTTTAGCAGTGCACAAAGGAGAATTAGAGATGTGATAAGCACTCATCAATAGGCTACTGGGGCTTTTCACGTAGCATCATTCAAATAATAATTAGAATATTTAGATGCTAAGTACATATCTGAGAGAGAAAATCAAATGGAAAGGGTTTTTTTTTAAACGCATATATAAGTAAAATATAATAAAGATCTTCACTTGTGTGGATTGACACACAGTATGGAGTTATGTATGTTTTGCCTTTGTTTTGCAGAACTGTTCTTTACAGGAAGTATTGCATGCTTTTTATAGTAAATGAAACTGCTAAATATGGATTATGTAGGAGCTGAATTGGTAAAAGACTTGCAGAATGGCTGCGTATTTAAAAGCAAAAAGGAAAGGGACAATCTAAATCCTTATGGTAGGGACAGTCTAAATCACTATTTCATTCTGGTTTTGACCATCGACAACTGTCAGGGAGAACTTTTAGAAACAAACAGCATAAAAGAAAGGAAATTTATTAATGAACATAGAGCAGACTATAGTATTGAATAAACAGTAAATAAAAAGTAAAAGAAAACATTTTCCAGAAATATCTGGAGCAGTCACGATTATGCACGTATTTCATAATCCATGCGTGAAGGCATTACCAAGTGCCTGTGTTTCAGGATCAGGAAGGCTGCATGAAAGCTATGTAGTTAACTGCGGTTGCAAAAATCCTAACTTTGCAAGGATGAATCTAATTCCCTTGCCGTTTCTTTACAAATATTGGAAGCAGCAGAGATGCCACTGCTGCACTGATGGTAAGACCAACGATTTACTATAAGATGTTTTAAATCCCCATCTTACAAAGCATTTAATTTCTATAACTGAAGCCTTGCTCTCTCGTGATTATTGACTCTCCATGAGGCTAATTCTGCAGTAAATATTTTTTCCTTTACCAATGTAAACGTTTCTGATTTCTTATGCATCTCACCCCCCTCTCTCTATGCTTAGTGATCTTCCCTATAGATCCCTTCTGTTTGGATAACTATGTGCATCAGATGGCAAATAGTTGGCTGCTGGTTTACATGTTGCAGGGATCAATCCTTCACAGATAGGGCAATGGACTGGATGACCTAAGATATGTCTTTCATCTTTATTTTATCACTGCAAAATGCAAGTGGGCGTGCAAATCCTAGCTCTTTGCCAAAGCCATCTGCTCAAAAATATTATACAAACAGACAAGGAAGGTTTAAACTAATTACAACTTTTGTCTGTTTATGAAAATTATTCTTTGCTACTGCAATCATATATCTGGGCTTTCCCTAGCTGTGTCATCTTTTTAAATCAAAAAATCTCATCTGGGCACAATCGGAAGACTGAGTATTTTTCAGTGATTTGTGATGTCCCCCAGTCCAGCAGGAGCACTAGCCGATTCTCTGATGGCTGATCAGTTCAATGCACTCATTGCACAGTATTACTGCATGTATTACTGCACAGTAATCCTGCATGTATTTTTCCCTAGAAGATCACAGATAGCAATACGGAAGCCCTATGTTAGGCTTTTCATTAAACTGTTGCCCTTGCCTTGCTTTTGCACTTTAAAAGGCTGGTCTCTAGGGAAGAGCTAGGATTTGCATCGATATATAATTTTATCTTTGGCCTAGGAAACTCTTTACATGCACAAAATGGTGTATTTTCCCTGTGTTGAGAAGAAGAGTTCATTTCAAATGGGCTGAAGAAATTGGACTGAACATAACCTACTTCTAGGGGCTCTCAGCAAACCAGAGGAGAATGGTCCTTCTGAACTTCCACGATCTCCTCTTTCTCCCAGTGCTCCCTGTGCCCTGTGGGTTGTCCGATCTCCTGATCTTATCAAGAAATGCTTCTGGAGTGAAGCGGACAGTTTCCCTAACTGGGATGAGTTGTCCCCTCTTTTGCATGGCTGGGCTGTGCCGGACAGTCATTCTCCATCCTCAACTTCATAGCAGTCAGATAACAACTGCTGCCTACCCCCATCCAGCAGGTCACTGAGCTCAGCACTGAGGCTGTGCCATGTTATTTGCTGGCTTTTGGGGTGACAGATGGAAAGCCATAAGCTTTGTCACTAGGTGTTGCCTGAGACAGTGACAGTTGTATGTGCAGTTCAGGGTGTTGGTGTGTTCAAAGTTTTATTTGTGTGGTTTTGTTGTGTTTGTGTGATATTGTAAAAAAGAAAAAAGAAATGAATCTCTTCATTGATTAAAGAGAGCTCCCTTTAAACATTGTATAGAGGAAAAAAGAAAGCTGTTTACATTGTATATTCTGTTGACAGGCATTTTCAGTTTAAATCTTTTAAATCTTTTCTTTACAAGCTTTTGACCAACTCTTTATGGCTTTTATCTCTGCAAGTGGTAACTGCAAAAATATTTTTAGCCGTATATTGTTTTAGAGGTATCAGCTCCAGTGAAACTGTCCTCTGTGTCTAAATAAAAGGCAAATTTTTTGCTCACTGTATATAAGCTGAGAATTTGATCACACTTTTAACATTCTCTAAAGTAATGACATTAGTTTTCTGTTCCATCAGTCTGTATTTCAGCGTATAGAAATCTTTTGCTTTCAAAAGTTTTTTTGGAATGGTTAAATTATTTATTCTGACTATGTATATGCATGCTGCCTTTACTTAGTCCTTAGTCTCATAGAGACTAAACTGCTGAACAATGCTAAAGGCTTAGCTTAGTGCAGGATATGAGAATATTTGCTTAGAACATGTGAGGTTGGTTCATTATGGAAAACAAGCACCATATTTAACTAATTATTAGATTTTTTTTAGCATTGTATTAGTACATAATTAACAATTTTACAACTAGCTTAATAAACAAATAACAATTAGACTTCCACATATGGCTTACTTTACAAAGTTACCCCGTCAAGCATAACTAATGGGTTTGCTACCACATGCTAGGAATAATACTGTTACAAGTTTAATGAAGCTGGTGGTTTGTCTGTTGCAAGAATAACATGACATTCATATAGATATCAAATACAATATTGGCTATGGATTGCCTTTTATTGCCTTTTACTAGATGAAGAAAAAAGTAAGACACCTTGCATTGGGATCTACAGAGAATTTTAGTGTTGGTGGGCACTGTTGTCTTATGGTTTAATGAAGAAAATTAACTGAATTTGGAGAGAGGTCACTGCACTGTTTTGGCACCTTAGTGATAATAATGGTATATCATCCTTATCTTCTGCGGGTTTCACGTCAGTCAAATATTATTCAGCCTGGATGTTCAAAAGGTCTAGGTAGCAGCTTAAGTTTTCATGGTTATAAACTGTTTTAAGAGCAAAAGACTAGTATGGCAGAAATGGAACAATGGGCAGGGCTGTTAGTATCCGAATGATGAACTCATAAAGCCAGCTGGGCACAGTGAATGTTTTCTGCTTGCATCGGTGCAGTTATGATGGCCAGGTAGAAGTGGCTGATGAATGGGCAGAATTTTCACTCACTGAAGCCATTGTAGGTAAAGACCAAATACTACGCAAGCTTCTCATGAGCTAATGCTACCCAAGGAGTCCTCTCCCTAGGTGAGACATGTTATAAGGCTGGCCACACACTTCTGTGAACCAGCAGTCTCTGATAGTCCTTGCATTTAACGCATTGCTTTCCAAAATTGCAGCTCCGGTTCGAATTTGCAGCTGCTGAGATCTCAAGCTGGGGAAAGCCCAGGAGCCAGCTGTGAACCTACTGCAATGCTGCAGTCACAGCTGAGTGAAACTGCATTTGTGTGCATTTCATACTAGTAACATAAAGGGCTGCTGCACTAAGAACCCTGAAATTAAGGAATTTCTCTGACTTTATTCTCTTTTTAATTATAACTAAATAAAATCAGAAGCTTGTGTAGATACTTTACAGACTTTAACGCATTTGAAATGCATTTTGATGGATGTTTCCTTAGTAAACTGATGATAATTGCTTTTGTATCTGCCATCAGTGTTTTCTCCCTTTTACTGTTCTTAAAAAAGTTGAATTATTTTGAAGAGAGACACTTGCTATGAAGGGAGATTTTCAACACAAGTTGTCTATATTGTTTCATGTGCAAACTTCAGCTTTACCTTTTCAACTTCCCTGTACTGTTTTATGCTTTATGACACTTGTGTCAGATCTATTTTTGTTTCACAATGCAGGCTATATTCTTGTACACTTCAGACTGTATGTCATCCTTCTACGCTCAAGAGAACTGGACAGAGGTTAGGATGCTATCTTTTCCAGGCTAATTAAGTTCCAGCATAATCATTATACATAGCCTATATTTGCTTATTGAATATAAAACTTGCTTTGAGCAGGAGCTTGGATGAGATAACCTCCCAAGGTTGCTTCTGACCTGAATTATTCTGATTCTATGAAAACAAAAGTTGAAGGTGTGTGTTTATTGTAGAATGAAACGTTTCATTGCCTAAAATTCTGTTTCTGAGAAGTCAGAGTTCATTGTAGAACATTTTTGACTCATGGTAACAGAAAATGAGATTTCCTGGAAGAAAACTGTATCTCTAACATGGGCACAACTAAATACATGCTTAAAATTCCCATCCTCCAGCCTCTAGGACGTCCATCCTACAGAAAATACCTGTTCTTTTCAAGGCCATGTAGCCCACAGAAGGCAAACTTGTTTTTCTCAAATGCAGTCCTATGCTTTTTAAAAAAAGATTGAATTGAAGTAGAAGACTATAATTTAAAAATAAAAGTCCCCACAGTTGCAGGTTGTGGAGAGCTCATGCTGTATAAATTTTTTAGAACACAAATATTTCAGTGGCTGAGTTGATGGATGAACTTGGCAGCCTGTCCTCAAACGATCTGGGATTTTTAGAAAAACAAAAAACAACACCCCTAATGCCAGGCTCTAAACTGTATTTAATAAAAAATAGAGCTGTGTGCAATGTGCTTATTTTGCTTTTTTGCTACAAGGCCCATTGCTGCATTCAGCCATTAGCTTCTACCTCATTCTGTCAATATCCAAGATAGGAGAGCCAATAAGCCACCCTCGCTGCCTTCAGAAAGATGCATACTAAGGAGAGAAAAACAGCTACAGCTTAACCATGACTGTCTTAACTCTTTTTCCTCTGGGTTGGCTAATCATTGTTATTCTCTCATTTGATCTAGGGAGCCTAAAAACTAAATCAAACGTGATCAAAACTGCCTTATGGGACAAACGAGTGGCCTAGCACAGCGCTACCGTGAGCATGGTATACATATTCAGGCACTAAGGAAGACATATGAGCTTGCATCTGAGGTGGATAAAAGATCTGTGGGTTTTTTATGCTTAACCTTCTCTATGTGAAGTCAAAATAGATAATCCCCGCCAAGCAGGCAGGAAGGGCAAGGGAATATGAATAGGCTGTGAAGAGGTCATGGCCTCCGTTCTTCATAGAATCATTTCCATTTGGTTTGCTAAAGCCTCCAAAGGTGCAGGTCATCTGGCACCTACATTTGACAGAATATATAGAGAGACACTTCTGCCTCCATGTCCAAGCCCTTGCCCAATAACAGAATTTATTGTTTTCTGTGCATGAGATTCCACAGAACTGCTTATATGCGAATTATTAAAGGTCCATCTAAAAATTTATAATGCAATTTAAGATAGGATTATAACTATTGAACTTCACAGTTTCTTCTCCTGCAGTTTCTATTGCCTTTAAGATTGGGAGCTACAAGAGAAAAGTGCATAAAACAATGCTTTAGTAAATATGCAGGTAATTTAAAGTCAGGAAACTGGTCCTTGATTGTGTATCCAGCTGTGCAATAGTTTACTGACTTGGTTTCTTCCTTTCTTAAATTGGTCTGTGTCACGGGCAGTTTCAATATAAAAATATACACATCTGGCAATAAATCCACATGCTTTCTTCACTGCACCAGTTATAATATGTCAAATTTTGTGCAGTCAATCAAATAATGTAAGTTACATAGGTTTATTTACCGGAGAGTACTACAAACCAGTGCTCCATGTCATTACTCAAAAATAATTAGAAAAAAAATAGTTTGGCAGGTGGTTGGAGTAAGAAGAAAGCAATTTAATTTCTCTACAGCTTAGGGTTCATGCTCAGTTAATTACAGAATCATGGAATCACAGAATAATTGAGGTTGGAAAGGACCTCAGGAGATCTCTAGTCCAACCTCCTTCTCAAAGCAGAGCCAGCTGTGAAATCAGACCAAGTTGCTCAGGGCTTTATCCAGCCAGATCTTGAAAACCTCCAAGGATGGTGATGGCACAGCCTCTCTGTGCAGCCTGCTCCACTGCTTGGCTGTCCTCATGGGGAAAAAGTTTCTCCTTTCTATGCAGTCAGATCTGCTCTAATTTCAATTTATGTCAGTTGTTGCTCGTCTTCCTGGGATGTACCACTGTGAAGAGCCTGCTCTCTCTACTTCATAACCTCTTTGTAGGCACAGTGGTCTGCCGGTAGATCCCCATGAAACTGTCTCTTCTCCAGGCTGAACAGCCCTGCACCTCCAGCCTCAGAGCAAGCGCTTCAGCCCCTGACCATCCTGGTGGCCCTCTGCTGACCTTGCTCCAGTTGTTCAATGCCTTTCTTGTATTTGGGGGGCCGAAACTGGACAAGGGCTGAGTGGAGAGGGATAAATGCTTCCCTAGAGCTCCTGGCCGTGCTCCTGTTCATGCAGCCAAGGATGCTGTTGTCCTTCTTTGCTGCTAAGGCACGTGGCTGGCTCATATGAAATGGCGTCTCTCCAGTCAGTCAGTTCCCAGCCCCTTGTTATTGCAAGGGGTTGTAGGACTTTGCATTTCTCCTTGCTGAGTTCCATAAGGCTCCTGCCTGCCCATTCCTCCAGCCTGAATGGCAGCCCTGCCCTTGAACATGTTGACTGGTCCCCCAAGTCTGGTTCCCTCCATCTGCAAAATGTGGCTGTGTGTTTCTAATACAGCCATATTTGCTTTATTTATTATAGTAGAAATAAAGCAATACACTTAGACTCACTGTTTTGACAATATAAATTTTTGTTTATATTGTAGTTGTAAAGATATGGAGCAAAAAGCTTAATAAAACTTAACTAAATCATACTGACATTTAAAATACATTAAAAATATCTTTATGTGTCAAATATCTATTTTCTTTGGGTTAGATTTTAATTCTTACATCATGCTGTCCACACTCAATTACATTAGGACCCTCTGTGTTAGACTTGCTGTTGGAAAAAGGTAGATACACTACTGTCTGTTTCCTGAGTGTGTTACTAAGTCAGTACATTGGCTGTAAAAAGTATGATGATGTCCCTTTTACAAATGGATATGAAAACTCTAAAAAATAATGGTTTGGTGCAGAGTCCCATGGGACTGGAAAGAGAAGCAGAATCACAAGTCCCATTCCACTGCCCAGGCATTAGATTAATCTTCTTTCTGGCAGCTATTTAATTCAGAATAGATTTAGATCAGAACTTTTGTTCGAACACAGTGGCCATTTAATCATGCCAAAATGTTTCCACTGTTCCCATTTTTTTCTTTCATTACATTGTGTGCTAAAGAAATTATAATCAGCAAAGCACTAGAATTATCACCTGGCTATCCTGAATCATAATGAAGTACTGTGTGGCATTTTACCGTTCCAATTCCTGATTTGTGGTTAAATTTGATATGCAGCATACTGAATTCACATTATTGTGTAAATATTCTCATTATAAGCTATAATTTGCTTTTGATCTGAAAAGGTCATAAACATGCCATCAGTTATTTCATAGTAGTATATAACGATTCATTGTTTTTTTCTTCACTCAGAATGGGAGGTATCTGCAGTAACTGTATGGTAATGGCTGGCAAATGTTGACTTTTATCAAAGGCTTGTGTTTGCTTCATGCCTTCAACTCCTACATATTATAGCAGTGATTGCTGTTTCTGTTTTATTCTATGATGGTTTAGTATTATGCTGGATATACTACTTTGCATAATGTTATCAAATTCCTACTATTAGGCCTTGGAAAATATTCAGCTCAGATTCCAAAGTGTTCTGAAATAATGGTAAGTTTAAATCTAATTTGCAGTCAATCATTCAAGGTTCATAAATGAATGTCAACCATCAATTTCTTGTATCTTTAATTCTGTTCTGAAAAATAAACATTTGAATTTTGTCTGTTTCCTGTCCTATCCCAAAGTCTGTTTTTCACTTTTTCTTGTTTTACTACTCCTTCTGGTCCTGTCACAATCTCTCCATGAAAACAGAGTAATGACTGTGGTACAGAAGCTTTTATGAGAAAGCGCTTTAGCATCTCATGGGACTGAGAGGAGGAATTTGTACTCATACTGAGCCGGAAAGTGAAAGAAGTAACAGGTGACTCCTTTCTCACGTAAAATCTCGGTGGTAGGGAAGGTACTGAGGCAGCAAGAACAGAAAATAGCATTTTTGTTATTTTAGTTCAAGTTCTTGCAAATTATAGTTAAATACTACTTGGAATTGTCCCAGGTCCCAATGCATGCTTTACAGTAAAGTAGAAACGCAGAACAGGAAGACTTGTTAAATATACAGGATCTTTGGGAGCATGGCAGAAGCATGGATCCTTTGTTTGGACTACGTAGTTCAGTTTAATTAGCCACCACCAACATTGCATGTCTATGCTGAGACCTGTGAGATTACGCAAAAAATTAGCCACTGGCTAGGACTGCCAAAACCTACTTACAATTCAGGGTTTCGCAATACTGCAAGCAGTATGTATTTCACCATTTGAGCTCGCAGAGAGGAAGCACTTGTACTGGGGGTTCGTCCCTGAACTGTTACGGAAAAGGAAATGCCAGGTGGCACAGAGCAGAAGCCCATGCAGTGAGTTCCTAGTGGAAAACAGGGTAGAGTTAACCGATGACCCTTCTGGCCAGCAAGCTGTGATGGGAACTTGAACCCCAGTGCAATGTATGTGCGTTAAGTGACACCTCTGAGTCGAACTTCTAAGTGAGGCTATGCAACTTGTTGATTCATGGCTTTTTTTTTCATGTGCCTCTTTGGGCTGCATGTTAGCTGACAACCTTTTCATTTTGCTGTTGTTGCTATTACTTTATTGAAGCAATTTGCAGGAACAAGTGTACTACATAATCCAGAATTAAGAGGTTTGGTGATTAAATTACAATTTTATTTTGTGACTTTGCTGTCCTGCTGGTGAAGTACATCCTCTCTATTTATGGAGTTTTTCTGAAGACCATCACCTAATATGGCTTTTATTAATTGCATTATAGGAGCATTAATAAACCCAAATCATAAATGAGGAATGAGCATACTGATGTCTGAAGTTGGTGTCCCAAATTCCGATATGTTGTCATTTCACCTGAATACAATGGTGCTATCTTACAAATCTTCTACTCAGACATTTCATTACATGCCCTTCAAAATGTATAGGAAGGTGATGAGCAGGGATTTTGGTGTTATTTGAACTCTCTTCATACACAGCAGCAATTGATGTGCTATTTTTCCTACCATTATATACAGAAAGGAGCAACACTCACTTTCCTTTTCCAGAGTATGTTGAAAAACAGTTTTTGTGGCTTAAGACAGCTACCTTTATGCAAGTTTCTCCTGCAGCTTCAGAATTTTGATGGAATCTTCAGGGATGTGCTGTGGCTTTAATCCCACCGACACTGAATTTACTCCAGCCAAAGTTGTTTTAAAATCAAAAGCAAAGATATATCTAAGAAAATTGCCTCACTAATAGTTCCTCTGTCAATTAAAAAAAAAAAATAAATTCAGGATTCCCTTCACAGGGATCCTCAACATTTTGATGATAGGGGAGTGGGTGTATTTACTACATAAGTTATAGTTGAAATTCCTAGACTGTATTTGCTGTGTGTTGTCCAGGATTTTAGTAATATTAGAGATCAAGCAGAGAAAGCCCAAATTTTTCTGGCAGACTACTCTTGGCATCAGTTTGTCTGGAAAAATCTTCATATGGCTCATAAAAATCCATTTATTTCCACTATTGTCTCACGTGATTGATAGAAAAACCCACATAACATCCTTTTCCTCAGATGTTCCTTATATATATGGATAAGAAAGTCTTATAGTTCCTTGTGGCTGTTGTTCATTATTTCTACCTCAACATAGAAATCAGTTAACATTCACTTTTTTCCTTACTTTTATTCAGAAAAAGAAACAAATTATCTCCCTCATTTACATTTATATTTAATTCGTGAGAGCTCTTGTCTTTTTTCTGAGGACCAGGGAACAGATTTGTGTCCAGATATATAGTTTACCAGTATCTGCCTTTGAAGGCCTATTAATTAAAATGTGGATATATCCCTTCCTGAGTCTGTTTAAATATGCCTTAAATATGTCTTAATCTGAAGATTTACACTTTTTCTTTTAGACCAACAGCATACAAAAATAATAAAAATAGTAATTCGTAAGACAGTTTTTGTGGTAAAGGAAGTTGTTTTTGTATAATTAACAAAGAATGTAGGAACCATCAATTTTTAAAACTTTTGCCTGCGAGTGCTTCTTCGTAATTGTATAATACTGAAGAGAAGTATATTAGTAAAATGCATTGGGGTTTTTTTGCTATTTATTGGTAGTGATGGATGTGTATGTAGACATCCTTTATATGTTAAGCTATTTCTAAAACAGGTGCTTGCTTTTGTTGAAAAGACACATGACGCTGAGGGCTGAGGAGCAGGATCATGTCAAAATATCTGAAAGTCAGCAGGAAATTCTTTTCTAGTTAGAGGGCCTGCACAAAGCTCAACATTTCAATAGTGCCTCATTTAATACAGGATACAAATGGGGATTAAATACTGCCTAGGACTATATGTAGAGCTTGCAGAGTCCAAGAAGAGGGAGAAACAGAAAAAGAGGTTTTGTATAAGCATAAAATTGAAGCTGGGAGTAAGTTCTCTAACATTCAGGATAAAAGAAGGTGGTAAAATTTGTTAAAAAAAGCCCTCTTTCTTTATGCTTAAACATGCTGGTTAATATTCTAGCCTGACTGAATTCAGGAACAAGCTCCCACTGACATCAGTGGAGCCGGGTTTTCACACTCTGGCTGAGGGAAGCCATAGATCTTCTTTATTTCCATCTTTCTTTAGAACTCTGACTCCAAGGAGCTATTTGCTTTGCATTTGACTTTGCCCACGGGAGATCTGCTTTTCACTTCAGTAGGTATAGATCAGTCCCTTCTGCCACTGCCTGGCATGAAGCTAGGAGGCTTCCCCAGTGTGTGTGTGTGTGTGGAGATGCACCCGAGAAATGACGATTTTTCCTTCTATCCTTTGTGATTATGTCAAGGGGGGATGTTTATAAATGTGCTATTTTTATTTGGGGTTTTGTTAAGAATGTGGTGTTCTGAATCAATATGTCTATTTTAATATTAGTCTCCATACTACAGATAGGACTGCCAAGTGACTACAGCCTATGACAGAGCCCAGCAGAAACCACCAGTGTTGGGAGCCTGTGGTAGTCGGTCTTTATGCTCAAGAGCCACAGTAGAAAGTGGTATGGGAACAAAACTCTTTAGGTTTTAGTTAATTGATTATATTAATAATTTTTTAAAAATTATTAGTGGAGGTTAACACCCTGAGAGTGTTCAAACAACTCTCAGTCTTTTTCAAGGCAATATTTATCCTAATAACAAATTAAGAAAAAAAAAATCTGCGCTTTTCAAACTTTCTTTTCCCTGACTTTTCTGCCTTCTTCTTGCTCTTTCCCTTTCCTCCCATTCCTGCTCTTTCTGTTTCACAATGGCAAATTCTTTCTTCTTTTTTTTTTTTTTTTTAATTCCTCATTTAAGATTTTGTTTGCACATGATGTTGCCTTTCTGTTTAGGAAATACGAAATAGTCAGTATTCCACAGCTGCAAAGTTACTACTGTCTTGAGGCTGACACAGAAACAGATACAGAGCTATAGTCTGTTTAAATGGAGATTAAAATTTTATGTAGCAATTAATGGTTAACTGGGGGTAAATGATCCAAAATTACCCAGCAGGGTCTTTGTTGAACAGAAACACTGCTTAATGTCCCTTGTTTACTAACAATCTGATGATGAGTGAGAAGACATTTCTTCTTGTATACTGTCAGGTCTACACAGAAGCTAGTACAGTAGCTTCTTGCTGCTTTGGTACAGTGGCAAGAAGATGAGGGGTATTGTAAGGTGCCCTGGACATAGATTTACTCTGCTTACTACACCATGTTAATGTTCAGAATCTATGACCACCCAGTGAATACAGCCCACCACTGGAAAGTGCTTAACCTTCCAGCTTAATAGAGACCTAATCAAGCTGTGATAGTTGCAATACAATGCAGCTTTCAAAAAGTCAGCTCCCTGACTTCTGGACACTACATGGAATATGTGAAGACCTGCACATTTGTTTGCCAGTTTGATCACTCAGGAAAATTACCTTCCTGTCCACAACTGTAATGTTCATCCATGTTCTGGACATCAAAAGCTATGCAGGTACTGGTTTAAAGCTGGGATGTTGGGAATGGACTCCTGGTTTGGGTAAAGATTTCTTTTGGCCCTCCCTCCTTGCCTTTGGGTTTCAGGGTGAGTGGGAGAAGACCATAGGCTGCATCCTGGTGCTGCAGCTGTGGGAATGAAAGAAAAGATGGGAGAAGGACTGGGAAGATGTGCACCTCTTAGAGCTGAAAAGGAGGGAAAGGGGACATCAAGAAATGCTCTTTTAAGAAAGCTGATTTGTTTTGGAAAGTTTACATTAATGGACACTCATGACAAGTTTATTGCAGTTATCTAACTATATTACAATTCAGACACCTTTTTAAGGACCCTATTTCTTATATAGCCTATGGAGCTAAGTATTGGTAGTGTAAATGCTGGGAAGATGTAAGTATTGCCAGAAAGTGGTCCAAGAGCACCTAGGTCAAATGCTTACAGTTAGAGATGGTGATAAGCTGGTTGTTATTTACTATTTCCTCTAAAAGGGAGGTGTTTTCTTCCCCTCTTAAGACTAAATACAGTCCTGTGACTGGAGTACAGTGTATGAAACAGCAAGATTTCCCCCCCCACACTTCCCACAGCAATCCTCCTAAGTTAGCCACAATATAAGACTTCAAGCAAACAAGAGTAGCAGTTAAATCATCTGCTATGCATTAAATGTACAAATCCTGGAAATTAAAATCCTATTTGCAGCATGCATCCCAAAAGGTTTAAAGATTGTTCTGTAGGGAAGAGTGGGAAGGCAAATGTCTATCAATGCATTTTATATATGCTACCTGTGACGAATGTTTCATAGACTTGAGGAATAGAAGGGAAATGAATCCTGGGGAGTGAAGAAATTGCTGCTTGGTTTTCAATACTTGTAGATCTACTTAAAAAATAAAATGGGGAATATCTGATAAGCACTTTAGTTTATGTGGTAATAACTACCAGAAATTTTCTGTAAAAATTAGATTCATAATGTACACAAGTATCCCGAAAAACCTGGTAAAAAATTACAAATAGCCACTGATACAAAATTCAAGCGTGGGCAGATTACATTTCAAGGCGACAAGCCATTTTGCATTTGCTGGCAGGAGCTGGCATCTGTTTTTAGATGTAACATCCTCAGTGTAGCTGAAGAGCCTCTCAGAAAGAACGTTGCTGGGAAGAGCTCCAAGCGAAGACAAAGCCAGGTTTGCAAGATGTGGAAGTGAGCTAGCATTAGACTTCCACCACTCAGCAAGACCTACTATGTGTGTAGTGAGCTCAGCGAGGTGCAGAACTAGTTCATATTTGGCAGAAACAAGAGTCACTTGAGCTTGAGGTTGTCATGATCTTTTCCAAATAGCTCATTACATTTTCAGCTTCCAGGCGGGCTGGATGATACTCTTTGGTCTTTATTACTGCTTCTTGGATGACTGGGATTTTCCCCTGATGTTCCTCAGCTTGACTGTGTGTGACAGTTCTGGCATTGTCTTGGCGAAATTGAGACCTGGCAGAGAAGTGCCTGAGCTAAGGAATCAGAACTCATGCTACATGGTGTCTTTACTGACACCACACTGTTAAACTGCTCAGAAAGACAAGATAACACTTTCTTTTTCTTGGCCTTGTTGCCTTGATCCAGTACTCACATGCTGAGGTGGGACTGTCAGAGCCCTGACAGCTGGCATGATGACACACATACACGCATCTCTAGAGCTTATTTTTCAAGCTAACTCCTCAAAGGGGTTGAGGATGTGAATGACAGTGTCTGCCAGGCTCCACTGTACCTGAGTCAGCACCAGCTGTCTCCAGCCAGAAAGCTATCAATGATTGTTTGCTCTTCTACAGGCTTTTCAACATGCAGTATGTGGTCTTCCACCTTGTGGCTATGCCCTGGGAGAGCTAGCTCATGAAGAGACATAGTTTGGAAATAAAGTTGTTCCTGTATTTATGGCTGCTGAGTATTCAACTGGTAATAAACCTGTCTTAGTCCTTGAGAGATATTTCAGTAAAAAGATTCTTTGGAATGATCTTGTTTAAATAATGCATCATTCATACAGATGCAAAAGATACATAGAAGGCACCTCTCTAATCATATTGTGGTCAGCAGCAAGTTACAGCAACAGCATGATATAGACAAGTTCCTCTCTGAAAACTGTATACAACTATCTCATCTGGTAAATTTTCATTTTTTAACATGTCCAGGAAAGCATGTTCCAACCATGTGTCAGCTGCTGAAGGCCAGGTCATGCACAACCTGGGACTTGAAATCTTTAACAGCTGAGTGAAAAGAGAGCCTGAGCTGTTATATTCAAAGACCACATACATGCTAGTAGTTATTTTTTGGTTTTAGCATGACTACTGTTCACAGGCAACCTTGTCAATTTGCCTGGGATTGTAGTATTAAAAAGCACAAGAAGCTGGGTGAGTATTTACAATGGGAAGGATGATACTGAAATTCTAGCAAGCACATCACTGACCTGAGGTCGAGGTACTCTGCTGTAGCTATTCATGCTTTCTCAGCTGGTGTAGTTTTTCTTTGGGAGGGGAGCTTTCTGATGGTACCTCTTGTATCTACCATCCATGGTCTTCATACTGTTCCAGAGCTCTCAATGTGGCTGATGTGAAAGTCAGACTATGCTGTGACCTTAACCTTTACTTTGATACTTTTATAAGCTTCCACAGATGCAGTTTCAGCATGCTTTTTTTCTGGCTGACATACACTAACCAAATACAACAATCCTTTGAGGAATGTTGACTTTCTGGATTTTTTTTCAGCCATTTCTAGCTCAGTAAGAAGTCCCCTTTTTTGTCCTCTTGGACTTTGTCTAGCAAGATCCAAAGGGAGGCATATTTCGTGCAAATAAGATTTTTGTCATTACAGTAACTAATGAAGAGACTGTAACTAAAAAGCATCGATCAGTTGGTTCGCCGAAATGATAGGTGGCTGAGACTCCTACACTCTCAGACTTCAGTACCCAAACAGTAAAAAAATAGTTCAGAATGACAGGCTTTACAGAAAAAACAAATTTAGGTCAAGCGTTTTTCATATCCTTGTGAAGCACTGGTATCTGTTCTTATAAAAATAACTTGTTGAAAATAATATGTCATTTATATCCTATAGAATGTGATGAAGGCAATTTGTTAGTTGCTGTGTGGTGGGACTGTACTGAAATAAATCCACTGTGTCATGTATCCCAATTACTTTCATTCTAAATGCATTTCCAAAGAGTACTTTTTAAAAAAGTAACTTAAAAGCATGCAAGTGATCAATGTTTCTTTGATTCTAACTGCTAGATAGTGAGTTAGGTAGTTATTTTTATTGAAAAGTTTTCAATCTGCCCATACAACATAGAAAAATGGTGTTTGTGATCAGGGAGTTTCACCTTGGAAAATAAAAAGGAATCTACTACAATACTGGAAACACATTTGCTGAGCTGCAAGAATTCTTTCCTGGCTATAGACTGTCCATAAAGAAAGTATCTAATTGTACTAGACACACTTTGGAAACTTTCCCAGAGGAATAATAGATAAGTTAACAGAGCACTTTTTAATTTTGCAAAGTGCACTCTTCCTTATAATTTACTTAATATAGAAATTTAATGTACTGCAGTTTACTGAACAAATTACATTTAAAGTATTTCAGAGTTAGCTTGAAAGCTCTGCTTTGGTAGCCAGTTGGACTTTATTATTTGATTATCCAGATAAGGACAAGCAGTAACAAAGTTCTCTGTCTTAAGTGGTTCCAGGGATTATCTCTCAACCATTACCACTGTTAAATGCAGAATTTAAATTCCCAGAAAAAAAATTAAAGTAATACAGTAGTGCTTTCCTGCCTCTGCACTAGTTAATGCTTAGTTTTCATTTGACCTAAGTCTGAGAGGATTTCTTATTTGTTCCATAACAGCTTTCATAAATGAACTATAGCTTTATGAAATAAAAAACTGAAGTTACCAGAAAATATAAGAATGCTAGAAATGAATATGACCAGAATCAAATGTCCTCTTTGCGCATATTGCGGTCTAGCTAACTGAGGCTCTTTTCCATTTATTTGCATGAAACATCACAAAAAGCACAATTCTGGATTAAAAGTAACAGCATATGTAACTTGTTTTCATTAAACCATTGTCATAGACACATGAGTCATCATAAGTGATACTTCTGTCCTGCCCTCCTGTAGGGCAATCATGTAATTTAAAAAAAACCCCACAATTTAAAAAAAAAAAAAAAATGTTATGGTTTTGTTATCAGACAACAGGTCAAATGAGTGTTTGTACTTGGAATGACACAGCCTGTGGCATAAATTATCACAGGCTCCAAAGCAGCTCGTTACAAAGTTTCATGTGTTACATGAAGAAGCTGTACCCTCCTTCTGTGTCAGAAGTAGAATTGTGGTCAAAAATCCTTATTATGGAGGTTTTTGCTGCCTTTTAGATGCCCTGGGATGAGCACATAGATCACTTGGAGGAGAGACTTATTTAAACTTTATGAGAAGCCAATGTAGAGAGCAGAATTTTGAAGTGTTCTTGAAAATCTTAGTGGCTAAGAAGATGCACTGCTGCATACTTCACTGTTTGAAGTTTCCTATGAAACTTCCTCCTTTCTCTATCAGGAGGAGTCATAGAAAAGACAGGGCATCAAAGAAGAGGAACTATGCCTGAACCTTTTGGTGTCTGCTACTGTTGTCTTCTGCAAATGGGAGTTTGAAGTTGTTCAGTTGTGGCAGCACCTGGGAAGAACTTCATGGAATGTGGGAGCGGATGGCAACAGGGCTGGATGAGGGAAGTGCATGACAGACGACTGCAGTAACAGACATTAATGAAACCAGGTCATCACATTAAGCATGGAATAATCTTCTAGTCAAATTCACAGGCAGATGACAGATTCTGTGATGAGGTGCCTGCAGAGCCTGAGAATCATCAAACTGAAGAATCGCTCAGACACTTGCAGCTGGGTACTTCCCGCTAAAAAAGACTACACTGCAATGGCAATTCCTCAAAATATCACCTGCTCTCAGAGGGTCTCACCACTATTGCTCCTGCGTTTAGTTTCAGCAGTCCACTGATGGTGAACCAGATGATCTTGGCTTAACACAGAGCCAATTTTGATGACGGGAATGTTTCTGTAACTGAAGTCCGTAGAGGTTGTGTAGTCCTTCATCTCTGCACTGTGCATGTATCCCTCCAGGCAAGACATGGGCTCTATGAAGGAATCTTAGAAGACTTTCCTTCCCGTGGAGCCTCAGAAAATTCTAGTGATCAAATCTATTGTATGCTGCTATGGTCCGGGAGAAAAAAAGTACACAAATGCCCTCCATCATCAAAAACCAAACTAGGGCAATCCCTAGTCCTAGTCCTTGCTGCAATCCACATTGTGCTAACTGAAGATGTTGAACTCAGTCAGTTGATATTTTAGGCAGCCTTTGATCTATTTCCATGTGAATATGTTCAGAAAACAAAATTTAGTATTGGATAGTAATTGACTGTTTTATCAAGGAAGGTAAGGAAGGTGAAGAACAATTCACTACTAGGCAACCTATTGTATTCTTGAAGAAGAGAGGAAATGTTGTCAAACTGGGCCAAGGGAGGATCTGTTACTCCTACAGTTCTTTTACCAACGGGAAGAGCAGAGATGAAATTAGTAAGAATTGGACAAAGTTTAATATATTTTGTGATGCAAAGGTGTTGAATTCTTAGAGTGAAATCAAGCTGTATCCTGGCTGGTAGAGGGACATTGCTTGTGTATTAGTAAGTATTCCAAATGTACATGGTCACTGAAGTAGGTAGGTAGGGTTTTTTCAGCACTGAGATCTGGGCAGTGCTGTTGTCTGCAGACAGATTGATGATACACTTTAGAGTTTGAATAGCTCTTTGGTGTGAGACTTGATGGCTGGAAATGAGGAATTAAGTTTTCTTCATCTGGCATGTAGCCTTAAGATAATCTCAGAGAAATATTTTATGCTTCTGCTTCTTTGAAAAATGTATATGTGCTGTTTGCTTTTAGCAGAAACCTATAAATGGATAAATCAGTAAATGGCCTCATGAGATTAACATTCAATTAATGGATGATTTCCTCTATACAAAGATTTTTATTAGCATTATGATTACTGAGAATAATTAGTCATAGAAGTCTATACTATCATCAAGTTGAAGAACATGACTGGATCTAATTAAAGCTAGTGTGAAGAATTGGGTATTGCATTTTTACTAGGATGGCAATGCAAAATCCCATGCTCTTGTGAAGTATGAGCTTCAGTGACATCATGTGGTCAGGACTCACTTTGTTTCACTTGAAAGAAGGCATTTTCAAAGCCTAAGAATGAAGACATACTGCTTTCTGAAAACCATACATGTGAAATGTGAACATATAACCTATGGCTATGCCATGCCATCCGCCTGACATCAAAGATCACACTAGTAACACAGACCTCCTGGCAGCCTTATGATGAAGCTGAAGGAACTCCGTTTCCTTCTGTCTCATAAAGTGGTTCTTCAATTCAAGGAGGAACTAAAGCTATTCTAGACCAGCGAATGGCCAGCTAGAGAAAAGCAGCAGCCTGTTTCCTAATAGTTCCTGGGAAATGTGATTTTATCATTGGAATACTCTAAGTAATTTCTGCCTACAGTTGTGGATTGAGTTAAAAACATAGTTAGATACAGCAAGTTCTTATTATTCACAGACATGAAGAAGATATTTAAGGTAAAGATCATCATTAATTTCCCTGTAATGACTAATGCTTTTATATTCCCAGAGGCCTACCACTTCTTTGATGAAATACCTGCCAAGCTTTGGCTCACTCAGGGTTTTCTGCCGTCTTAATGAAACTATGCGTGTACTTCTTTCAGGGAAAAAAATCTTGGTGGTGTTGATACAATGCACATGAAGTAGTTATAAAGGAAGTGACATGAGCAGGTACATAAATAGCTCAGACAAAATCACTGTCCACAGCTGAAACTAAACCTTTTTCTTTGCGGCTAGGAAGGCTTAGGTCAGAGTTTTATTTTTTATCTCTATTTTTTTACCTCTAGCGAAATGTTGTTAAGAGACAGTCTTCAGCCTATTGGGAAGTAACAAGTAAGATTCATGGGGAATAATCTCACAAATAAACCAGTATGTAGATTTAGTGGGCAGATTGACTTTTTGTTTAGCAGCTCATATTCCAAGCCATAATCCCCAATGAATTTGATTGCAAGAAATTTAATATATACCAGTTATAGTAATAGAAAAATAATAATAATAAAAAAATGGTCAGTATTTGTTGCTTCTTTTGAATTTTTTTTGTTTGATGTGCACGCAGTTGATACAAACTATCAATTGTTTTTGTAGATAAATAGTGGAAGTCATTTAAAGAAACCAACTTTAATAGTCTTCCAAAGATAATCACATGTACATCCAAAGAAGGTTGACTTCTACCTTTAACTTTTATATTAACATTTTTCTTTGTATTTAAAGAATATAATGTTGGGACTGGCAATTTGAATGAATTTTGTATCATCTTGTGTAGGTTGCTATTGCTGCTGGGTGTTAGCAAGAGCATCACTAATATACATTTAGAAGTTTTGAAAAATTGAATTTTTAAACATTTTGTCTCTTTTCTAAACAACAATTGTTGCCATCAGCTATTTTTTCTCCCATGTTTTTCTCACAGCTCTCCAAGGAAAAATTAGTATTTTCAACTTCTGTGTATCAAGACAGAAAGGTCTGAAAGACAGACTTAGATGTCTAGAAATACCACTCATCTCATGAGTATTTGGTATTAAAATCTACGTGAAAGCGGTGGAATGAAGGGTGAACAGATTTGAAAGCTCACAACCCAGTAAATTCTAAAAATCTGCTTTTTCTTTGTTTAGATGGAAATTTCAGAGACTTGATAACACATCAACTGTGAGATAAGCTGGAGGTGTGAAACAGCTCAGTCTATCTATCTCCTTTTCTTTTTTTTTTACAACTCCTCCTTATTTTATTCAGGTGCATTTGCAGTCAGAAGCCTCTTATCAAATGTGTGCTTATAGTTGAAAATGACACACCTGCCCAGTATCTATGGTAACAAAGGCTCTCTTCAATCTCAGACTTCTTTGTGCTCTTTTCTACCTTTTCATCCCCTGGAAGAATAGATAGTAACAAGTATTTTTAACAGTTTGTTTTAATTTCTGTTGCCATTTCTTTGTAAATTTTCTGTAATAATCTGAGCATCTTGCCACTA
The DNA here is from genome assembly GCF_900496995.4 of Aquila chrysaetos chrysaetos. NCBI lineage: Eukaryota > Metazoa > Chordata > Aves > Accipitriformes > Accipitridae > Aquila > Aquila chrysaetos. The sequence goes on along the minus strand of NC_044015.1, from coordinate 34,889,513 downwards.
TAAGCTTTTCTCCATTGATTATAGTGGATTGGTCTTTTGTGATGGTGCAGGGTTTTTGTTTTTCTCCTTGAAAATATAATTAAAAATGCAAGAAATGGTAAAATAAACATTGTCTTTTTAGAAAAGAAGAACGCCAATGAGAGAGTTATGTATAACATGTATAATACCTATAACTGCATCAAAGAATTCTGCTTCTGATTCTGACATTAAAAACTGCAGATCTATAGGGAAATTGCTTTAATCAAAATGAGAAATAAATTCTAGTCCATTTTTTATTATGGAGAACTGATCCAACCGGTCTTTCCTCCTGTTGAAGTTGATGAAAAGGGAGGGTTTAGTATCTCACAGTATCAGTTATCTTGGATCACTCTGCAGTGAATTAACACACCATGGAAAATAATCTAATAATTTTCTCTTTATTTATAAATGCTGACAATTAAAAAAAAAATAAAAAACATAAGGTCTGTTTTTCCTCTTAAAACCTCTCTCACTCTTTTCAGAGTTGTAAGCACAGCCAGTATTAGCTAAAGGAAAGGGCTTCAGTACCATCTGTTTTGCCTGGTTCTGAGATACTTTCAGTGAAATCAGAAGACAGCCTGGGCATATTTTGAGTTTAAGTGGTATTGTTTGTACGTTCTTTAAATCAAGGTGAAGAGACAAGTCCCCCTGTGGAGTTCAAGAATCACTTAGAAAACCAGATCCTTGTCAGAAAACATAACAATATTCTTTCTTTATAGTGCACTCTATTCAAGGCTGCCTTTCATAAGACTACCCGTGACATAAGGCTGCTATTCTTCAGTTCCTCCTGCTCTCCTATTTCTCATTTGACAAGCACCTTCCAACAAGTGCAAAAACCTTCACTTGTAAGAACAGTCTTTCTATTAAAATGTGATGTAATCCTCGCCTATGTCCTACTTATGAAACCTCATAGACCTAATACACTTCACAAAGGTCTGTGGGTCAGATTTTGTCCCTAAGAACAGCCAGGTAAATCTCAGTGAGTTTGCTGAAGTTACTGTAGATTTACACTCGCATAGTGGAGCAGTGGTCTGCTCTATTCAGTACATAATTCTTTAACCACAACAGCATTTAAATATGATGGTTAGGAATGTGATGATTTACTATTTTGTTCTTATTACAGCTCATCAAATTTGGATACACAACACGCTGGGATTTGTGTGTTGCTTTAAGGAAAGAAGGGTTTCTGAAATGAAATTACTGAAATGAATGTTTTAATCTGAGCCTGCAAAGAGTTTTGCAAATGAAGGTGAATAACTTGGATGCAGCTGTGAAAAGAAAATCTGTAGGGGCATTCAAAGAGTGATACGGTCAAAGTAGCTGACTGGGAGAACAACCTTTGCAGCAGTTTCTTGAACAGCTATGATCTGAGCAAGGATACATTCAGAAAAGACCTGGTAATGGATGTTGTGACATTAGAAATGCAAAATAATGACTGAGAGGATTCACATCTGCAAATAGCCTCTAGCCTAGCAGCTTAGACACTCAACTGAGAGGTGGAAGGAAAATTTGGAATCTGTTCCCTGTTTGACTTCAGGGCAGTAGAGATATCCAATGGAGATTTTCCTGAGATTTCCCAAGTTCTAGGACCAAGCTCTAATAGACTTCAGTTAGTTAGTTTCTTAAGGCTAAAGAAAAACTTCTTAGAAAACAACAGACCTTCTAACCTACTTTTTTGTTTGGCTATCTGTCTGGGAAAGCAATTATCTGCACACCTCTTTGCACATATTATATGTCTTTTATTTCTCTTCTACCAGCTAAGTCAGCCTTCCCCATTGTAGCTCATTTTTTGACTGTATGCATGATTTTCAAGTGTATGCAATGACTATGGGGAAAAGGGTTAGGGCTGGACTGTGCTTGCGTGGAGTTGGGCGTGTTTGCACACCCTCAGGTGGGCCTTCTGGAGGGAATCCATAGCTGAGAGGCAAAATCGGGACTTCATGATGTCAAGATTGCAGCACTGTCTTAGGTGATGCTGCTTCACTCTCTCTGGTGAGCAATTTAGCTCACGCAGTGGCTGTTGAAGGCAGAACAAGGCAGGTAGGGAAGCATGGTTATTTTGCTTGCCACCTAGAAGGAAACCTCTCTGTTGTTCTATCCAGCCTGTTCTTCAGCCATGAACAACATTGGTTACCAACTGATGCTTAACGTCTGGAATTTGCTGACCTTTGAATGGTTGATCTTCACGTGAAGGTTGACCTTCAGGACTGAAAAGCAGAGGTAGTTTGTGCATATAGTTGTAGGTGAACATGCATATGTACATATATAGAAATATGTATATACTGAGTATTTATATATTTTTGTAATAGAGAAGACTGCACTCTCATTTAGTTTCTACTTTTTTAATACAGACTCCATGGAGGGTAGTGATAGCAGGGAGCAGAGGTCAAAAATATTAATAGGATTGTTTAATGTTATAAAAGAATTATGTTTTTCAAGGTTATTCTAATATCCTAGTCAATAGTAATATCATCACAGTGTCTTCATGTAATCAAGTTATGCTTAATAAAATATAGTGCTGAATACTCAAAATTGAAATGAAGATGGAATAGGAGAGGAAGATTGTGATAAAGAAAGTAAAGTTGTCATCATCATTTTATCAAATAACTTCTACTGAACAACGGTGAGGCTCCACATCGGCTCAGTAGCCTTGTGCACAGAGGTCATCCAGAGATAACACGTCCTTCCCCATCACCATTTCAATTATCTGGTTGTTTTCAATTTTCTTACAGAGTTGGCAGTCATTTTAGAAACCATGGGGCTTACTGCTTGGAGGAAGACAAATTCTCTTCATTCAAAATACGAAATCATAGAATAGCCCAGGTTGGAAGGGACCTTGTGGGCACCCTTCTGTGGGAAAGGGAGCTTAGATGAGATTATCTAGCACCCTGTCCAATCACATCTTGAAAACCTCCAGTGATAGGGACTCTACCATGTCCCTGGGGAGGAAATGAAACATGAAGAACTATCCAGTTTACCCCAGGTCTGAAATGTGGGTGTAAATACTCTTTCTTGAAAAAGCTGCTTGAGAGAAACTTGTCCTTTCTTACCCAGTCTCTTTCTACATCCAAACAAGAGAGCAACCCTCAAAGAAATTTGTAAAGACAACAAAAAATGAGTGGGGAAGAAGCTGAAGGCTGGGACAACAAAGGAAATTATATTTCTAAGGGGAAGAGAATGTGATTGCTCAGGAAATAATTAGACTTGTTACTTAATAAATAGTGTTTCTTCTATTTATTATGCAGTTAGAGCTTGTTTGGTGTCTATGAGGAAATAATTGATTTGACTTTTAACAGACACTTAATGAGTTATAGAATAGCTTAGAAATCTTCACACTGTGAATGGAATTGTTTTCACAGCTGATTTGTGAAATTTGTGAAGACAGGCCCAGAGTTCAAAAGCAAAAGTGAACTCCTCCTGCAAGGAAGGTTTATTTGGATCATTCTTCATGCTCAGCCCACTTGTAGCAATTGGATTAAACCTTCAAGACAAAATTTTTCTTTCTAAGCTTAAGGGCATTTGAGCCCGAGGTGCTGTTGTGAGGTTCCTTTTGAAATTTTGTTTTACAAGTAGTTTCATAGTGATTGACAATATCATATCTTGTTGCATAGAAGAAAATGAGGGCACACTAACATTTAATTTAACATTTAATTTAGTGTGCATTTTGGTGCACACTAAATTTCTGATGGATGCACTCAGAGCCATGAATTTAAGCTTCACTATATAGTCTTATCTTGGATTATTAACATGTTAATAGCCCATAGAGTTTGGGTTTTTTAATTGCATGGAAAATACAACATGCAATGAGTGCTTTTGCTGCATTTCTACTCCACTCTCAGTGTTGTTACTTTAAACAGGAGGGGTAAAAAAATCTCTTTTGCAGGCTCGAGGGCTTAAAACTCACTAGAGAAAACTGTGATTGCGGTCAGTTACCAGGCTGTAAGTAAATCCTGATTCATTTAAAAGTAAAAGAAAATAATCTTTTCTTCCTAACTCCAAAGGTAAGGGAAAAACTGGATATACAGTCTTTAAAGTAAGGGTGGGTTTTTTTAATCCCCCCCCCCACCCCCTCATTGATCAAGGCTGATTTGTAACAGATAGACTGTAAATTTGGGGAAATATCTATAAAGACTGAGGTTGCTTTTGCAGCATTTGATAAGAGCCTCTGTGGTGAACAGATAAATGAGAAAATTATTTTTTCTATCATTATCCAGTATTAATATGTTGCACATGATTTTGTAGATGTTACACATCTCTGTAAGTATATACTTTTAACCATGAGAACAGATTTTGCCAATAAAAGGAAATCTCTTTCTAATGGAGCTAATAGATTGAAATGTGGAGTTTTTTGTTCCCTCCATTTTAGAGGAAGCCAAACATAATGCAAGTGAGGGATACAGAGAGTTGAAGAGACTGACTGAAGGAACCAGTGTTTTCAGCACACATAAGACAACTAAAAATACCATAAATGCCATTTTTTACTCACTTACTCTGATTTACTTTTATTGTTATAGCATTCAAGGACCCGAAGACCATTGTGCCAAACACTGCTCAGATGAAACAAAAAGTGTTTACATAGGCTAGGTTCAACTCAGGTCTTTGGTCTCCAGTGACCAAAGGCACAGGGCTATCCAGTGAGGGGGAACAAATCCAGACCATAGAAAGGAAGCAGCAGTGGGGCACATTCAACATTTGCAACAACTGACTTAGGAAATAATGGTCTTCCCTATCATTTGAAGCCTTTAATCAACCCGATATCTTTTGTAAAAATACGTTATTCCATCAAAATTCTAGGTTTGATCGGAGTTATAGGGTGATGATATGTGCACTGTGGAAGGCTACGTAATATTTTTTAGTGTAAAACGAAAACATATAACTTCTATTGTGTTTGCAATCTGAATGTATCACCCTTCTGTAACTGTTCTTTTCTTCAGAAAAACCAAAATTTTCTTTTGGGTAACATGAGGGCCAGAAATGAACGTAGTAGTCCAGCTGGTGGGTTACAGATAACATGATCATAAAAATTAAAGTTATACTTCAGGTAATTAGGAAGTTTGCTTATTCTATCATTAATTGTGCAGCTGTTTAATTTAAATATAATCTGATTCAAAGTGTTAAAGTTTACTCCAAGCTGAACACTACTGTTTTCCCTGCAGCCTGCAGCATTTTGCCAGGGAAATATAAAATCTGGAAATAAAAGGAAAACACTATTTTTTGTGTGCAAAATTACATGTTATGCCTATCTGTAATTTTTTTTAATAAAAGGAACTTGAAGTAATGCAATTATTTCTACTGGGAAAACCCCTCAGGAGTAAGTTGTACACAGTAATTATGATTTTAGACTGAGCTGACATCTTTACTAAGTTCTGCGTTATCTTACCCTATATTAAGTATGTTCAGTTTTTGAAGTGGGTGTTTCAAATGTCTTCTCTTAATTATCACTGTGTAACTGAAGAAAAGTACAAACTCACAGCCCCATAAATGTGAAGACTGTTTTGATTTGGTTTGTTTTGATATTGTTTTTCACATATAAATCATATAGACACATCTGTGACTGAAATGGGGATAAGCCTCCTGGTGTTATCTTATTTCTTAATTGTAGGCTCTCATTTTCCGAGGCGAGTGTTGACTTGGTCCTTTCCTTATCGTGCCCTCCTCTGTTGTTTACTTGCTTATTTACTGGCAAAGCTGCTTATATTTTAAAACTATCTAGGCAGAGCAAGCTTTAAAAATGCATGTCAAATTTGTTTTAATTCAGACACCATTTTCTTTAGCCGCACATGTAGGCTTGCTCAATTTTTTGGTGTGTTTTTTTTTTTTCTCTTTTTCACACTAGAGTCATAGAAATGCCTCCTCTGGATAACAGAAGGAGGCAGGTGTTATTGAGAATAGGCTTTGTGAAAAAGTGGAGCCATTATTAAAAATACTTTCAGATAGATGTCAGTCTTTATACTTTCTGATATTTAACACACATTTCAACTTTTTCTACTCTTTCTACTTGAGTATCTGTGGTGTGAGGGGCCCTTTGGTACAAGCCAGTAGGATACAAAACAGAGCTGCTTCTGCTGTTATGCTGCTAGTCCTCAAGTCCCAGACTGAGAAAGCCTTCCAGGATTTGGGATCTAAGCTGCATATTTTTCACCTGACTATAATATTATTAGGAATAAAATCCTGTTGCTCTGCCTGTGGTTGGATGCTCTTTCACCTTAGCACTTAGTAGATATTCAGAGCTTTCCACTTGATCATTGCACAATATTGTATGTCACTTCATTTGCAAATATAGTTCCAACTTTATGAAGTAGATGCAGTTTTTCCACTGGTAGAAAAACTGAAAAACAGAGTGGTTAAAGCAGGAAGGACTAATGAGAGCAGTAGGAGAAAGCTGATGCATTGGCAATGAAGCTGCTCTTCCCTCTCTTTTGATTTTCTTTCCTGTTTATCCATTATCAGGGATATAAGAGTAATTGCATTTATAAATAATGTTTCACTTGATGATCGCAGCATTTTACAGATATTAATTAGTTAAGACTAATAATAACAACCTGGGAAGACAGGTTACTGCTACTATTTTTGTTTTGCAGATGAAAAGTGGGGTTCAAAGAGGTTGTATGATTTGCAACAAGGTTACAAAATGCATCAGTGTCAGAATCAGGGCTGAAAGATGGAATTGAACACTGCTCCTTTAATAGTGCCCAGTGACACACCAGCCTCATCTCTGTGTCACAAATTTGAGAAAATATTTTCCCTGCCGTACTATCTTGATGAATTGACTCTTGCTTGGCAGGACATGTGGTAGCGGTGTCTCAGAGTCCCAGTATTCTGTTTTGTGAAACTTTTAAAGGTCGCCTTCTCCGTTTTGCACAGCTGTCATATCCTGTCACAGTTATTTCATGACTAAGTAGAAAGTATATTTTGCATCTAGTTTAAATGTGGCAAATAAAATGGGGAAGTGTGAAATACAGGTGGATGAAAAAGTAAAGGTTTTACCTTGTGGACAGTACTGAAGAGAATCTTCCAGATGTGATAAATACGTGTCTTTGGATGATTTATGTTGCAGTTAGCTGTGCATCCAGGCAGAGAAAAATTAATAGAACAGAACCTGAAAGTTTTGGAAAACAAACAGGAGATTAAAGTATTTGGAAACACAGAAACTGTTCTCCACCACAACAGTAATTTTAAACAATTCAGTCCTGGCATCAAAAATATTCTGAGAACAGAAAGCAAATTCAGAAGACTCCAGACCTAAAGAAGCAGCAGGAATTTCCAGAGGTTTAAAAGGACCACCGTACCCAAATATTTCTGAATAAGTTTCCAGACAAATTTGTCGTAAATTATACATTTTGCTGAAATTTATCTCAACTTGTATATAGGACAAGAGGAAGAGTCAAATAAGAGTAATATTGTCTGTGAGTTTCCAAATAACCTAAAAATATGCTGTTAGAGGATAAATAGAAATTTCAGAAACAGAAGTCAGAGTACAGTGCTTTCAATTTTTAAGGCATATGTCTGCGAAACAGACACTAAATTCAGAGATCCATTCTGCCTGATTTCAGAAACACTTAGAAATGTTATGTTGCATGCTACCATGTATCTGCTAGACCAACTACAGCAAATAAGTGATGAAGAGTTTTGAGATGTGTTGAATACTGTGAATTTTCTTGTTTCTCCTTGCATCTGCAAACTCATTTAGTGCTTATTTTACTGTAATTTTGTTACATTTAGGAACACCCACATTATTTAGAATTACTCCTATCTGCTTTTTTCCCCAGTTTTGATTTGTGAAGCTTTTAGGAAAAAAAAAAACCAAAAAAAAACGGTGAGACTGGACAATGTGCAAAGAACATCCTAGTTTACTGACTGGTTCATGGATAACGACTTTTTTTTTCCTAGTAACATCCTCTTCATTAAGTTATTTATTTTTTTATATTTGTCTTTCTAATTAACATAGATAAAAAAATAAAAGCAGCGTTTCCCTTATGGATAGAAATAATAGACTGCCATACTTAATTTTCTGAATTTAGATACGTTCTTTTCATACAGTCTTCTCTGTGAGTAATGTTGTGGTCACTCCATATGATTTGCATTGTGAAGACTGCAGTTTAAAACTGATCTAATATAACCCCATTTCAACTGCATTTATTTTCATTATCTGGTATTTTTAATGTGCTCTCCAGAAAGCCAGTTTGCTTTGCCTGATATTTTAGTACTATTTTAAAGTTTGTATGAAAAAAGAGAGACTGTCTGGGTGGCAACAGGATGGCTAAACTAGGAATTAACAAGAATTAACAAAGAATCACCTGACAGAGCACAAAAAGCTTGCTTTTGATGCTGAGTGCAGGCAGAAATCTGTAGGCAGAACTCTCGATGTGCAGTTGGGTTTCACTCCTCCTCCTCTTGGACCCCAGAACTGTGTGAATCAAACTGCCTCACTTCTCTTGTCTAGACAGAGCTTTACCTGGGTTTATTCAAGGAGCTTTCCTCAGGCCTCCTGATACTTATAGCAATGATACTCTTGAGCCTGCAGCCATACAGAATCTGTAATAAAAAGAAAGAGACGCTAGGTATGGCCCTGGGAATTTTCCACACTGTAAACCATACAGGCAGATAGTTGTAAACTCTTGAGAAAATACTTGCAGAGGCTTCTGCAAATGAATCCTACAGGCTTTTTGCCACTGTACTTAAAATGCCTTACCACTGGGAACAACACTGGAACTGGTATTTTCACCTAGACTGGAAGCCACCGTTGAAAGTGTCATTGTACATCCTTTTTCTTAACAGCACCTCGAGCTGTTTATATTTCATTGAATTTAATAGGTTGTTTTCACGTTGCTGCAGATTTGCCAAACAATTAATTAAAAAAATATTTTAAAAAGTTGCTGGGGTTGAGGAAGCATTGAGGAAGCTGGATTCTTCATGGCTTGAAAGTTGTAAGGTTGTTTTCTGACTATAAGGTAAATTTGCTGTGTGTTTCTGCTAAAATTATCCACAGTGAAACAATAATAGTAACATCAGGGAGATAAAAAGTGCAGTTCACACAGCTTAGAGTTATCACCTCTACCTGTTTGTAGACCTGGGAGGATATAACACTGTATTGGATTATATTCTTTTGATATTGTTGCTAGAAGTCATAAAGGAGGAATACTTCACCGTGATCCTGCTGATCTTGTAGCAAAGGGGAAGAATCACAGAGCACTTAAATACCAAGAATAGGGCAAGAACAACAGACTGAGTTAACTGGAATGAAAACTAGACTGTAACACAGAGACATCTGTAATTACAACATGTCCCTTTCACACGTTTCCCTTCTCCCTGCTTCTGGATAGCTTTAGGAGAGTATTTTTAAGGTAATTTAGGAATGTGGCCAAGTCCTGCCTTTTTGGACTAAAAGTTTTGCAGCACTTCATACAATGCTGGACCATTCACCATGGGACTCCCATTTACATCTTTACATTGTTTTACAGATATGACTAAACCTATTTTTTCATTAATTAGCTTGTAAGCTTTTGTGGCAGGGACCAACTCATTGTTATGTCTCTGTACAATGCTTAGTCCAATGGGATCATTGCTTATTATTCATATCAGAGCCAGCTTAAGTCTTCTCAGCAGTGTAGGCAAAATTGAATTTTGTTGCCCCTGGGAGAGCTGGCAGGGTTGGTAAGGTTTTTCAAGGGGATATGGTGTAGGGGACATGGAGGGCTTTCAGTGTTGGGAGTGTCAATATGTTTGAAATGATTGTGAGATATTTGGGGATGCTGCAGAATAAGGCTGGATTATTTTACCTACTTAACTTCCCACCTCCCTTCAGCTTGCCCTCTCCTGCTGAAAAGCAGGGACCTTACTTGAAGCCCTTCATCTCACAGAGGCAGTTTGAGGCCAGAGCCAGAGATTCTGAATGTTGGCCCCTTCTTTTGCTGGCTAGGATGAAACCACCCCATGTGAGATGTGATCTAGAGAATTGATGCTTTCTAAGCACAGGAATGCATGCAAGGCACAAAATATGTCACACACCACAGTGGTACACAAACACTTAAAGCCTACATGAGGGTCATCGTAGTATTGTTACTTGCCCTTTTGTTTGGGCATCTTTAGCTTTGCACAAACCAACTCTGCAAGTGGCACGTACACAGCCTAAAAGGATAAAGTAACTATTGTCCAACACACGCAGAAAATGAGCTGCAAGGCTAAGCATTAGCATGCTCACTACCTAGAAGGGTCTTTGCTGGCCAGCAAAATTTTTGCAAAAGCCAGCAAAAGCCTCTGTGGCTTGTTGGAGCTCCTCCTTGGTGTTGCTGACTTGCCATCTTCCACCTGCCCTGACACAGGCATGGATGCCCACGGCACCAGCGACTGAGCAGCTCTTGGCTCTCAGCTCGCCCGGTGACCAGAGTACTCCTGACTAAACCCTCTGTTTCCTCTTGTTTGTTTTACTTTGTTATACCTTTCCATGTTGGTGTCTCTCTCTGTGATTTTACCTTTCTACAGACTTTCTTGTAGCTCTGTCTCATGATTGTAGCAATTTCCTGAGAAACTGGACGGCAATAGGGGCTGGGGCAGCAGCTGACAGAGGTTACAGTATGAACATTGCCTGAGCTTGGCTGGTCTCTAGTGTGGGCTGCATCGCAGCATCACAGAAGTGTAGTAATGAGAGCTGTGTTGTGTGGGTCAGCAAGTTGTGGAGTGAAATGAAGGTGGAGGAGGAATGGAGACACAGCAGTGTGAGCCTGTGTCGTGTTTTGCAGACTTACAGGAGGCCCCAGCAAGTGCGGCATCTTGTCCTGCTTGCTTAAGACCTTGTCATGCTCCTCAATAGTATAATGGCAAGCAGAGATGAAAGCCAAAGCAGAAACAGTGCGGATCATAAATTCTAGTGGAGCTTCCAAAACAAGAACTCTTTCAACTTTTTTTGTTGCTAAGAAATACGAAAGTATGACAAATGATAAGGTGACTGCAGCAAACTGCATTATCCATAGTCATTCAGATAGGTCACTTGATTGTGAAAGAAAATAGTGTTGTCTTTCAAGATTCAACCTAGCTAAAATAATAAATCTGGATAAGAAACATTTATTGCCAAAAATATGCTAACTCCTTTCTTCAGTTGGGGAAAAAATAATTAAATGATTGGTTGAAAAGGTATATTCTTCTCCATGGCTACTGATATTTCAAAACAACAATATCAAATGTTTTTAATACTCTTTCATCCCTATATAGTTATTTGATTACTTTCAGGAAGAAAGTGAAAGTGTCTTAGAAATATCTGGTACTATAAAAGGTAAAGCGTGACCAAATGTTTTGAACTTTGGGAGTGTGTTATCCTTTGCAGCTGATAATGCTAGTATTAACTTACAGAGGCACCAGTCTGACTGCAGACTAACGGAAAATAAGAATAAATATTTGCTTTCAGTTATTGCCCTTTTCATAATATTCTGCATAGTATAGCAAAATAATCATTACTTATAGGCATATAACAGGACTCCTGATAATTTTTTCTTGCAATATTACTGATATCTTGGTCGGTCAGCCTTTAAAACCTGAAAAGGATGAGGCATGTCCATTGGATAATTATCTTTATATCCTGTAGTAGAAAGGGTCTTAAAAAATGTTCCATCTATAAAATTTTTTTGTTCTATGTCAAGTGAAGGTTGCTCAATTTTAATCTTATAATTCTTTGAGAATAAAAAAGATGGGCGTGATTCAGAGTTGGTTAAATGTTACTTAGGTTTCTGTCACAATGCTTCAAAACTTTCTGTTTCTGATGCTGACTAAAATCTGATCATTGCTCAACTTTGACATAATGTCTTAATTAAAGGATGGGTTACAACAACATATTTACAACAAGTTCTCTGTCAAAAATGTAACTCATCCGAAAACAAATCCTGATAGAGTGGAAAGGAAGGAAAAGGGTTGTATTCAGTAAAAAGTATTTGATTTCTGAAAAGAAAATTAGCATGGCCTGTAGATTTCCATGTATACTTCTGGAGTCTTCAACTAGGAAATTGTCAATCTTGAAATCCTTTTTTTCTCAATTTCTTAAAATTTGTGGAATTTATATCTGTTTTTATCTTCAAATACATCAAGAGAAAGAACAGCTCCTTCAGTAATGCATGTAAAGGGCTTTATGGATTTATTAAAAGAAAAGATGGATTAGAAAGTTTTAAAAATGATCATAAATCTGATTTAAATAACATCTTCAAGCTTAGAGTAAATAAATTTAAAACCTGGTAGTAGTAGAAATGTACATCTTAGAGAAAAACATGACATGCTAAGTAAAATGCTGTTTACCTGAATTATTGAGCGTGACAAAGTTTTCTTCTTGTGTGTCACCCAAGCTGCTACCCAACAGGGTGGCCTTTTACCTCCCCATGCGTAGAAACCTTACAAGTTCTGCGTGCCCAAAACTGTGACCTCCCTTTCTACTAATGTGGCATTGATCTTCACATACTAATATTCTAGCTGTCATTATTTTAGTTGTCCCTCCTTGTTTTAATGGACGTGAATCAACAAGTCCCAAGCAACGAACTTGTGCAAAATGGTGCCAAAGAATAACTGAAACATGGTGGAGTGGTGTAGTAGAACAACACAGCTTCTAAGACATTATAATTAACTTTGATGTGCTAATAGTTATTTAACATAGAAGATGTTCTCTTTCTGATATAAAAAATAATTTGGAGAGAGGTGGAGAATGGCAGAGAAAAGATGACCTTTTCTAAAGGCACCCCCTCTCATCTTGCAAATTTGAAACTACAGTAAGTTGCAAATGTTTCCTGCTTCATACAGGGAACTTGTGAGGAAGAAGCATTAATTTCTACCTAATATATGGGGTATGTACCTTACATAGAATATAATCAAGAAAAACTGTTAAATGTGAGCCTTTTGTCTGGCTGGAGCATATTAATGAGTTAGAGGGAAAATATATTGTACTTGAGATTTTTGGGAAACTGGAGTTAATTTGGCTTTCTTTGAGTTTCATATGGTTTCCTTGAAAGACTGTTTATACAGTATTTTGTGCATAAATGTCTTGTGGAATGGTAAGAGTTTTGCTTTTGTTTTTAGAAATACCTTGTAAACTCAGCCTTGTTGCAGATTTTAATAATCAGTATTTAATTGATTACATGCATGAGGGAGAACATGCATTTTCTTTTTCTCTCTCCTTCCCTCCCTTTTTTTTTAATATAATATAGGCAGATATCCATGCATAATATCTGTTTTCAGACATGTGCATTTTTAAGAAAACACAATTACCAATAAAAATTCTGCATTCCTACGAAGATAATAGTATGAGAATCACGTTATATAATGATACAAAGGGTTTATGCAACATTTATTTATACACATATCTGGATCTTACTCTTGGTATAAGAAAAATAAATGAATCCATTGGAAGTAAATGAATATTTAATTAAATATGGTTCAAACTTCTCTGTTGAGAAGGTGATTCTCTTGATAGTGGGATTTAAACCCTTATCTCTGCTCTATGGCTTTGGACATTGCCTTCTAGTTGGCAGCAAATGAGAAATTTCAGAGTAAACAGCTATAAGCAGGCAAATATTGTAGACAAACCCAGTTGCTGCTGCAGTTCTTCTGTGTAAAAGCTTCTGAGATATGATTAAAGTTGAAACCTAAATGGAGATAAAACAAATAGGCCTAAGCTAAGTCCAAAAGGTAAAGCAGAAGAGGTTTATTTATTTTTAGGTAATGAGATTACCGTTTAAATTGCATTTCATCTCATTATGGGACTGTTAACGTCTGTTACCTCTTTTTCTGACATTAAGTTACCATATACCGCAGATTCCAGCTAATGACTTTTTGAGGGAGACATTTAGGACATTTCCTAGGAGAGGTTATATTCATTTTTCTACCGCAGAAAAAGATTGAAAATTTTTTTTTCAACATACCAGTGAGTTAATTTATCTGATTAAGGATTAATTATGATAATACGGTCCCAATGATTAGCTACCTTCAATGTAAAATTTGACTTCATATATTACAGATCTCTAGATTAAATAGCGTGATAGTCTTTGACCCGATATTGACCTGATGTTTTGAAAGTACTTTTTTTGACCAAGTGAGGGCAATTTTATTTAGGGCCAAATTCTGCAACTTTGATTCATGCTGAGTTGCATTTTTTTTCAGTCAAATTTTTCTATACAGTGAGTATTACTGCTGGTGTACAAAAGTATTATCCACCACTGAAGTGGTCAAATCCCTGTATGCAAATGTTGTGTTGAAGAGCATGTTTTGCTCACAGATGAATGCTGCTTGTTTTTTTTAAAGCTAAGAAAAGTAATCTTTTATACATTGAAGTTCATAAAAATTAAACTGACCTTCTGGTATTTTTTGTGGGATTGAACTGTGCAGCTTAAACACTTATTAATCCCTTTGTAAGTGATATGACAGGTTGAAGCATGAAAGTAAATTAATGTTTATACCAGTTGAAACCATTCCTGGTTTCCTGATGAGTACTTCAGTACAATGGGCAGCTTACTTTTCATATAAATAAAAACACATATCAAATGATAGGACCTTCAAAATATTCTGGCAAATCCAGTGGTTATAGCAGAGTATCATGCAAAGGCACTGAGTTGAATTTTGACATTAGAGCCCAGATTTCTGTAGTTTATTTCTTTTCCTTTGGATTTACTCATAGATAATCATTCCATAATAAAATGATTATCCATTAGTAAAGCCGAGGGAAACAAGAGAATGCTGAGACAATAGCAAATTAGTTAATAACCCCAGCAAAATCGGTATTAAATGTCTAGTGAGTTAAACACTTTCTATTTAAATGAAACAGAACGTAACTACTTGACATAAGAAGTGCATTTAAAGGAAAAAAGGTCAAGCAGGAAATCTCTATGTTGATATGACCCCATTTAAATGCATCCACTTTCATCTTTTGTAAATTCTAAACCACAATAAGTTGCAAATGTTTCCTGCTTCATAATAGGAACTTGAGAGGGAGGAACATTTATTTCTACCTCATGTGTATCTAACGTGATCAAGAAAAAACTCCTGGTAAATGTAAGCCTTTTGTCTGGCTGGGGTATATTAATGGGTTAGAGGAAAAATGGTTATGCTCTATTTAAGATTTTTGGAAAGTGGAGTTGTTTAGGTTTTGTTTGCATTTAACATTAATGACCACAATGATATCTGATAATGATTTCCTCAGGGGTCCTGAATCTATATTTTTCAGGATTGACCATACTGTCTAAGATGGAATAGACTTTCATTTAACTGTGTATATGTAGCCCTGTGTACTGAGCTGAGCAGATATGATGTCTAATTGAGAAGAACAGCTATGTGGCTGAGAGTAATGGAGATTAATTAATGTAGTGTTATTGCTAGAGAATTGTTTATGATAATTTTTGCAGTTATTTTGAATACAACAGGAATATGAGAGACTGGATTATAATTGGCATGGGGTTGAAGGATGTCCCAGTTTATTTTCTCACTATTGCATTTTTCTTCCCTAAATTGTTTTTTTTTTCCAGACCAGATGTTTCTTCCTGTACTTAATTTTAGTAAATGGTTTAAATACTTGACACCAAATTCTGTCAATGTGTAAATGGGTTTAATGCTGCTTTCAGTAAAAATTTCCCCTATATATACCACGGCTGCAACTGGCTGGGCAAACAGGATTTGTTCAAGTAAGGATTTCAACCTGGAACTATAATGCAGCTTTAGCATCTTCCCCAACAAAATCCCATTTAATATCCTTAAATGATTCTCTTATGTCAGTTTTGATTATGTTACAAGTACTATAGAGTTTGAAACACTGGTA
The DNA here is from genome assembly GCF_900496995.4 of Aquila chrysaetos chrysaetos. Lineage (NCBI taxonomy): Eukaryota > Metazoa > Chordata > Aves > Accipitriformes > Accipitridae > Aquila > Aquila chrysaetos. The sequence goes on along the minus strand of NC_044015.1, from coordinate 34,873,717 downwards.
AAATAATAATATGCTATATTCATAAAGTATAAGAAATTTTCTGTAATTAGTTCAATTTGTAATTTAAAATATTAAGAGAGAAAAACAGTGGGGTTTTTTTGAGAAAATTGCATGTAAAGGATGACTGCAGCAATATTAGTAAAAGGCAGGAAGCTATATCATTGCTAATCAATCTAGAGAGCTCTGTCTCTTACAGATGTCAATACAAAGTTAAGTGCTAAAATAATTGTAGTGTAGGCTTTCTCATAATTACTGTTGTTCATTTGGTATGTTGTGCAAAAAAAGAAAAGAGAAATTTGCTTTGCAGTCAGCAGCCGCAAATCTCTAAGGAGAAGGAAAGAAGATAGCAGAAGGCTGATAGTCATCCATCATTCCTGACAATTTCACAGCCTAGAATAACTTGACAGAGACCCAGAACAAAATGTTGTTGAGAATTGAATGCTGCTAAGCTGAGTGAATTGACTTTCTGATGTCAAAGCAGGACCTGTTTGAAGTGGCTGATGATTTTCCTTTTCTGATTTCAGAAACACTGATGTTTAAACTGCCTTGTGGTATGAATGCTCTGAGCAGATTTGGAAACCGGGGAACTGTTTTAAAACTTTCTCTCTAGATCTTTTTAAGGACTTTATAAGACGATTCTGGTCAGGAAGCGTGTGGGTTTGTATCACACCTACTATTAAAGAGGATTTGATCTTTGCATCCCCTTGCTCTAGACAGACAGAAGCGGGTGTAAGGAGTCAGAATTGTTCCTACCGTGTCTTGAAACAAGAAATTTTTCAAGACCTGTCTCACGTCATCTCAATTTGTCTTTGGGGCTGTACTAGCCACTCTTTTACTAGCCTTGGAAAGGTGGGCTCACTTTGTTTCTGTGCAGAACATGGGGATGAATTGACTATATTTGAATCCCCATTTTTTGTTTTTATTTTTAAATTAAAGTATTCTTGCATTGTGTTTAGAATAGGTGCAAAATCTATTCATTATAACATTAGAATGATGTAAGTTGTTACATAGTTTTTATTTAAGTGGCATTGGTATACAAAGGAGATAATTTTCCAGCTATTTATTTAGAAAAAAACATGATATTGGAAATGTTCCTAAATTATTATAATTAGACATTTATTTACCAATAAATATTGCCAGTTTTATCTACTATTCAAAGACTAACCTTCTAAATTGCTTACAACCATTAAAAAGCATGAAGAACACAGACTGCAGGGTTTAAATGGAAAGAGCTCTTGTTTTGTAAAAGACACGTTATATCTTAGAAGTGCAAAAGAAATGGAATGTAAATAGGACATGTGGGCTAAGAATGCCATCACTGATCAATAATGCAAAAGGTTTAGCAGGTTTATTTGTAAACCTAACAGCACAGATTTAGTCAGAATGGGGCCTTGTAGTGTACACGCAGGTATTTAAAGGTTAGGAACAAGGAATTTCATTAGTCTGGCAAATCCTCTGCTGTCATTCCCCAATCTCTTTGAATTGTTTCCAAATGTATTCTCACATTTCTGTTGTGCTTTTTTTTTTTTCTTTTTTTGATTAATAGATGTGTTACTAGTACAGTGCTTCATTGCTAATTTAAGTCCACTATAAAATGGCATAAGGAACAGACATTTTCAAGGTGCCTTGATTCCCAGTAATGATATTACAGCAACTATCTTTATGTTTATGTAGTTATTGCTGGTATAAAAAGGTTACAGTATCAAGCCTACTAGTCTACAACATTTTATCTCTGTTTCCAGTTTGCTTAAAAAAAGTAATGTATGATGCCTAATAGACTGAGGCATAGATCTAGCATTTTATGGCATCCACTGCCACCTTAAAGCAGCACTGAAAGCTGGCAGGCCAGTTTTATTGTATCTTTGTGCTAAAACAAAAAAAACCCTCAACACCTTATGTAGCAAAGTGTGGTCCCTTCCCTCTCCCTCCTCTCTCCCTTCCCTTCCCCGCATTGCAAGAAAGGAAAAAAACCTTAAGCTTTGCTAAGAGTTAAAGAATAACATATTAATAGAGGAAAAAGCTAGACACTCTCCCATTTGAAATTTAGGACAATTGTATTCTGCATTTGTCTAGAGGTCTTGCCTAATCAATATAGTCTATCCAAGAAGAGGTTTCTAGGGATAAAATAACTGTCATTGTCACATACTCATCAAAAGTTATTTCTTCAAATGATATAACATATTTTGTCTCTCATTTATTCTGTTCTTTTTCAATAAATCAGATATGAGAGCTTCATTGAAGAGAGTTTTCAATGAAGCTCTTGTATCCTATTTACTGACAGTTATGTTGTAACTAGGTAGTTATATGCATTTCTGTGATGTAGAAACATGCAGGAATCTTTTTTTACAGGGACTGAATGTTTAAAAGAATGGGTATATTTGAATTTTTATATGGATGTTGAAAAAAGAATATTTGAGGTTTTAATAATTCATTATTTTCATGTACTTTTTAGTTTTAGGTTGTAAAACAGAAGTTTGTTTGCAGATTGCAGAGTTTCTACAAATGCTTTTCAAGTGATCTGAAGTTGTCATCTATCTGACAAAGATATTTTGTTTGAGATATTCATCATTTTGTGACGTTTGTGTTTTGTTTACACTGCTTCAGTAATTCACTTCTGGGACTAAAACTTGCTTTTGAGGTTTAGGCACACTGCAGGATGCCAAAGAAGCATCAGATTCTTCTGTATTTGAAAGCTTTTGGGCCATCAAGAGATCAAAAGCTGCCAGAATCAAACCTGAGATCTGCCATTATAAATAAGGCACTGACAATTCTTATTGTGAGAGGTCGTCCCGGGGGTGAAAGAAGCAGAGAGAACTGAATTGCCCTGGCTTTTTCATAAGAAAAATCTGTATATGCAATGATATATTTCTTTGGGAAACTTATGTGTATATAATACAATGAAGTCTGCCATAACACATTCTGGTGTTGAAAATAATAATTTTAGCTCACTTGTACATCTATCAAGATTAAACCCAGTTGTGGTCAGCAATACCAAATTCTTGAGACAAGAGCTGCCCTGGTTTTGAACTATAATTTCCTCTGCTAATTTTGTATTTATGTACAGAAATTTATGAAAGGCAAAGAAAATATTTTTATAAACATTGAAACAGATCTTTTAAATTTACCAAATCCCGAATTTAAATTTACGGTTTCTCAGGTTTACATTTCATGCAGATATGAAGGATCATAATTTTTTACCCATTTTAATAAGTAACACAGGTCTTCTCAGCAAAAGTAACTACAGTAATTCAACATAGTTACCAGTGGTTATGTTTGTAATAAAACACTCTTCCTTTTCCCAGCTGCATTTTAGCAGAGTTTTTTAAATAATAAACATGCTGTTAATGTGATTAAACCCCTGAAGCTATTTGCAGAAGACTTCATGTATGTTTATATCTGAATGTCTTTCAATTTTTCTTCTTGTTTGCTGTTGGTAAGGACATAATGTAAAACTACTATACATAAGTATAGTTATCACATTAAAACTTGGCAATAAGATCATCCAAGCAAATGTCTAGATCAATGTTATTTCAAAACAATCTATAAGAATTGTTCAATAAAGAAAATGTTCCTTTTATGTATAATTCAGTTCTATCTTTATTGATTTGTTCATATTTGTAATAGGTTTTAGAATTGTCAGTGTTCTAGTAAAATATCGTGTAATCTGGTTTATGGTTAGGGTAATAGAGTTACAAACTTGGACAAATTTTTAATCTATCCTGCAAGGTTGGTTTTTTTTTTTTTTTCCTATAGGCATGCTTGTTCCAGTCAATTACTTGAGGAAGAAAAGTCTTAAAGCATGAGCTGTGAGGAACAATGTGAGAAAAGGAATTGTTCTCTCCAAAAGAGGGTACTGACTGCCATACATTTTTGGAAGATGGGCATTTTTTAGCAGAGAAGCATCTTCCTGGTCACAATTTTATGTCAGTGTTTCATAAAAGTTGCCACGGTATAGGCAAATAAACTTACAATACTATTAAACTGCCTTTATACTTAAAGAAAGCACAAGTGCTACTCGATGTGAATGAATTATTTATCTACAGATATTGATCTGAGTTTGTGGTGTGGGCAAATTCTGTGTGGTGTGCAGCAATTGTCACCTGAGGAAAGAAGGTCCTCATTTCGGGGAGTCTTTGGTGGCAAAGTTTGCAACTGATGCTATCACAGAGAGCGAATGACTCAGCTTTCCTACTCTGGGGATCTTAGCAGCTGGGGTGAGAGCGTACTATTTAGATTGCTTTGATTTATGCCAAGGAAATCCCTAATGATCCAGAACTAGGGCAGTGCTAAGCCATGTATTTTACCTTCTTGAGACGTGCTGTGTGCTCCTCTTGCAGCTGACACCCCAAATCTGAATCACCATTTGATTTCTTTTAGTCACATTTACAGCTTAAGTCTTCATTCCTGGCATATCTAAAACTCCTGTTGAATTCAGTGTCAAGTGTGTAAGGAGCACAGAAGAGCATTCTCCCATGTAATGGCTGTTTGTGTTTTGTTGACAGAGTGCTGGCCCAATTTTGTGGGAAACTCCTCGTTATTTTTGAAGCTCATAGTAGTATTTTTTATTTATTGGAAGTCTTTTACTCATGCCACTGCATACATTTCTTTTTGTTCATATTTTTCTGCCTCCCTCGTGATAAGTGGGTTCCTCCCCTTCCCCATGTTTGGCCACCAAAGTAGTTTTTGCAGACTTTTGACTTTGTGATACATAGTTATAGGCTGGCTGTCGGAGCAGTGTTCATGATGTAATAACTATAGATTTAAGTAAAATCAAACGAAGGCTTGTCATATGCATTGCAGTAAAAAAAAAAGCAGCGTAGACTGCATTACTGTTTTGGGAAGCTATGCTTAGAGTTTAAATGATACTAAAGATGATCAGCTGTGATTACTTCGTAATGGAACTGAGAAATATCTCGTATCTTCGGTCGCAAATTTTTTTGGCGAATAATTTGTATCTTCTGCTGTTATGATTTTAAAATTCTAGCAAATCTGAAATGAATTATATTTACATATTGTTTCCAAAAAACCTCCTGAGTCTTTTCCAACAGAAAAAACGTGAACAACATAAAGTCGAAAGGTCTTTTGCAGCATTATGGTTAATATTGAGATGTATTAAAATATCATGTTACAAAGCAATGTTATCAATTTTCACATTTCCCCAGAAGGGTTTTCAGCAGCTTTGAGTATTCCATCAAACCAGCATATTAAAGAGAGCAGAATTTACCTGTTAAAATGCACAGAGCATTTGTAGTAGCCTCATAGCTGTAGTCTACTGTCATTGTTGCTTTGCAGAAGAATAAGCAACCATTTAGAGATGATGTTTTCTCTACCAAGAGGGCACTTCAAAGCAGATTTCTACACTAGCTTTTGGAAGTGAGCTGAAGTAAAATCAAATCTGTAAGATATTGAAAGGGGCTTTGGTCATATATGATATGATTTCTTTAGAGAAGATGTTCAGCACTGTACCATATTTATCTCTTTTTGGAGAGTAATTTTTGGTGGAAAATTACCAGAATTTGTGCTGAGACTTGCTCAGTATCTGAACAATGTTTCTTATAACTTAATATAATACTTTCAGCAGAGTACCATATACTCAATACTTGCAAGCCAATTAAGATGAGATTTTCAAATTCCTTTTATTCATACAGCATTTCAGACTGATTTACATAAACTAACAAAACAATATTACACTTAAAGTTGATCTGTTAGAGTAATAAAAATGTTCCTGCATCCCAAAGCTGCAGAAATGTCACTTCCAATCTACAGCGATCAGTTGCTAAGGATAAATTGTGCCTATGGGATTTTGGCAAATCCAGCATCTTTTCCCCATATTGCTAGACTGTCTTAAATCCCGAATCAGAAATCCACCCTTATTCGGGAAGGAAGTGTGAATGTTTGCTTAACTTTAAGTCTCTAGGAACACTTAAAAGTGAGGCTAAATATTTATGTGTTTGAGAGCTTTTCTGAATACGAATGTTCTTTTATCCACATTTAAAGCTCAGGACAAGACCTAAGTTTTACCTATGGCATTTGAAAAGAAAAGGACCTGACTGGCTGGACTGCAGTTATACTGCATGCCCCAGTAATGATGCATTATCATTGCTGGGGTTTTTTTTCCCCTCAAGTTGGGGTTAGCGCCAGGGAGGAATGACACCTGTGTTACACAAATGCAGCACAGGGCACATCATTGCTTTAAGACACGTAACTTTCCTATTGAAATCCTCCCAGTTCTTTTGTTTAGCTGTTCTGCTCATGACACTGCCAAAACCTGTTTATTCACACACTGCGAATCACCTTTGCAAACAGACAGAGATCATCATTTGAACCTAACATTCGGCATTTCAGCTTCAGAATGGGATTTTCAAAGCTATGAGGACAATTCGTATATCCCCTTACTATTATGGTTGGTTAAGGCAGTTCTGAGATCTTATTCTAAATGTCAAATAGACAGGTACACAAAAATAGCAGGAACTAGATCAGATTTCCTTCTACCTACCCTTGGGTTTTCTTTTGAAGCACAAAACTTTGAATAGTCTGTTAGTAGATGAGTTGGATGCTTGGAGTACAATTCAAGGTAGTGAAAATTGAAAATACAAGAAATAGTGCTGAAGTACTGTAGAAATCATAAGCAGTTTTTTCAAATCAATACCACAAGCTACTGGTTGTCAATGTTAAGATTCCAATGTACGCTAACATATCGATTACATTTTCTTATAGAAATCAGTGAATGTGTGAATGTTGCAGTATTGCAAAAGGATTCAGCTAGAAAGAGAAGAAAAAAAGTATTTTAACTCTGCAGTAAAAATAGAAGGGATTATTAATTTTGCAAAAGAAAACAAGAGGGTACATGCTATAACAATATCCCTTAGTTTCGTGAAATTGATAACATATAGTTTATTTTTTTCCACAAAAAACTTTTTTTGGGGTGGTGTTTTCTTCAGCACTGCAGCTACTCCAGTAAGGATCCAATTCCAATTCTGTCTAAGTATAAGAGAACTATACATATGGGGAAACCTTTATTCCATTACTATTCAGAACCATGCATGGAAGAACATAGAAAGTTCAAAGGTTTCATTGTAATAGCAACCAAAATGCCTGAATTAAAAAGAATAGAAAACCCGGGACCTCCGTGAATAACCTGGACACAGAGCCCATCTGTGCTTAGTTACTGGAGAAGTAAATAGAGAGGTTTTATACGTTTGCAAGGCTATGATCCCAGTAACGTAACCAAGACTGCTGGCAGCAATAACTAGTGGCTGTACACATCAAAATGTCTTTGTGTTTGTAACCCATCGGAGATCACTGAGGCAAATATATTGGGGCTAGTTTTGAGCTCTCCCATATATCCTGTCTTTCTTTCTATGTGTTATCATCTCCTTCTTTTCCCCCACAGGTTTTTCCCACAAGCTCCAGACAAACATTACCTTTTAACTGTGAAAAATGCCAGCTGCAAAAATCCAAAGTAAACAATTGCTGGAAAAGCTTCATCCAAATCTCTCCCTTAACAGGGCTTTCTTTATCTTCCTTTTGCTTCTCACAAGGACCTACACTTGAAAAGGCTTTTTCATTCTCTTCTTCCAGCCTGGGTATCAGATGGATTGCTGCCTTTGTGTTTGCATGCTATTTAAATTGTGATTATTACCTTCTGTGAGAAAAATCATGATCCATACAAATATCACTGCCACTCTCTCATTGTTAGTGCCACTCTCACCTACTGTCTTGCAGTATTTCTGTGAGAGTGTCAGTTTTCAGCACTCCACCTGCATACATTAAGCTTGAGTAATTATGGCTGTACATCACTCTGGTATCCATCATAAATGTCTAATTTGTTGGTCAGTGTATGTCTTGTTGATTCTGGATCATAGGCTGACTGTTGCACTTTATGAAGGACCCACAAAAGTAGACTTTATGGAGAGGAAAGAACGGGTGAGCAGAATGCTCCCACATGAACTTAGTCAGTGCTTGCCACTTCATTCTCTGCTCTTCAGTGGTACACCTTATGCCAGTGCTCATAAACATGGGCTTTTTTTTTACAGTGGTTCCCTATAACCATGATGCGGTGACTTTTCCTGGCCCTTTTCCCTTTTTCCAGATTGATCTCATTGTTTTGAAGCCTCCTGTGGCCCCCATACTATGAACAGGGTTTTGGCCAGAAAACGTTTAGTTGATAGCATTATCTTTTTGAACCTCTAAGAATATGTAATCATTCTTACTATTTGAAATCCTACCAAACTTTGCAGCATTTCTTCTCACTGGCTAAATAATTTCTATTAGGAAAAGGAAAACTTAAGTCTTTTCAGCTGCTTCCTCTTGAGGGATGTAAGATATCAGCAAATTTTGCTAACACGTTCCAGAACAGCCAGCTGTTACTATCCACCTGCAGCCATAATATTGATTGAAAAAAATATAGAACCTAAACATGGATAGCTTCTGTAATTATGTAGAAAGAGTTTAATACATGACTCTACTTCAAATGTCATCTGGCAATGGCTGTAACATGGCATGGAATATATTAGGAAATAATTTAGCTAGTAGAGAAGGTCTCAGTGAAAGACCATGCACTGTTTCCTTATTTTATATTTCAACTGGTTCCTGAAAATATTACCCATGTACACGGAGGAAGTCAATGGCAAGACCAACAGGGCTCAGACATCCTGTCAATTATCATATAAAAAGTTGCTCACATGTTCCTGTAACTCTGCAATTTCCTAGCAATGTAACTAGAATTGGTTCTTTTGCCAAAGACTGGGTATGTATGAAAAGATAGGAAACAGAAAATAAAAGTACCTTTTTTTCCCAGAGCTGATTATATAAAGATGCCTTTTTTTTGGCAAATATTTTGACCTTTTATGACAAAGAATGGAAGAAGTTTGGCAAGAAGCTTTCAGTTTTAAACCTGTTTCAAATACCTGTGTAGCCTGGTTATATGCCCTGTCAGGACCCTTACTATTTTCTTTTTGATGAATCAACACAATACGATATATGTCTTGTGAGTGATTTACATTCTATTGGAGATTTTGGCCCAAGGGACCAAGGAATGTGAGTTGGTCTAGTTACACCACTGCTGGCTTTCTAAATGGACACTTTTGAGTTTTTGGTTGAAAGTTTCAGATTACTGATGTTCAGATGAGAAGTAAAAGCTTAACAGAAAGTTGACTTCTGTTGGCAGGGGAGGGTGTTCAATAACAAATTTGCCATTTTTCCAAGAAAGGTTGAATGGGAAAACTTGGAGTGACTCTTGCCCTCACAGTGTTTAAGTCCAACAGGTCAGGCACAGAAGCCAGATTAGCGGTCAGTCCACACATGACACTAAATAAGGAACAGCAGTTCCTCTGTAGATCCCTTTCAAAGCTTTTGGCTAGAAGATGGCCTTCTCCACAGTATTCCCCTGCCCTAGACCTAAGTGAGATAACACTGATGTTGACAGTGAAATTCCAAATGGGACACACTGCCTTACACAGATGTTACATCTCCTATGGGTCTGTGCTTAAGCGTATTAGTTTGGAGACAAAGAAGGAACTGTCAGGATGGACAGAGAAGCAGGGCAAATGCCTAAATTGGTAATTATTTTAAAAAGTATTTTTTGTCATTAAGATACAGTTACGCTCCATTAACTGAAAAACACTAATACAGCTTATGGGTGCTGGGCTATCACGAACACCCAAAATATCTCAAATACACAGACAAATACCATGATAAATGCTAAGCTCATTTTATAGTTAGCATAGCAGAGTATCAGAGGTCTTACTGTATTAAAATCCTTTGAGTCTTATTTTAATGTTGCTCTTTGTATCATCCCAGACTTTAGCATTTCTCTCTTTTAAGTAAATGAAGAGCTTTACCAAGGGAAAAAATCCTATAATTCACAATCTGTAGACCATTTTCTGCATCGCTTTCCTAAGACTTCGGTACCTTGTAAGGACTTGACAATTTCCAGTTAACAAGACACAGGTGCAACTGATTAGCGAGTCTGGCGGAGCTCTAGATGGTCCCTAACATCCTCCCTCAATAGGTGAGTATTTATTTTCCCCTCCTGAGCATCAGCAGGTTTAGAAAACTCCTTAGCTGGAGAGAAAAAGGCTAAATGCTATCAATATTAAAAACTTTTCCATTTGAAAGGACATGTGTTCCTACAAAGGGAAAAATAAAGTATGGGTTATTTTAAAATGTTAGCAGTAATGAATGATTTAAATTTTAAAAGGTCAGAAAAATGAGATTTGTAAGTTTTCTTTGGGGATTTTGCACAGACCTGCCTGTTATATTACTTGTTTTCTTCAGCATTGATAACAGTTGCAGGTGATACTTTTTTCCTCTCCATTTTGAAGTCCCTCCAGTATAATTCATTTTTGTATAGCTTTGTATAAGGTGCTTTGTCAGGAAAAATCCCAAAGACCTTCTGACACAAATACCAAAATGCAGCACTTTTTTTGTGAGAAGGCAGCAATCCCATGTTGCCAGTTTCTCACATTCAGAAATGGTGACTCAAAATTGCCCAAGTTGCGGGGTTGGCTTGAGAAGTTAATTTTTTTTTTTGGTGTTGGTTTTTTTATTATTTTTTTTTAATGGAAAGCTATTTTGAAGTAGATCTGCCCTTTAAAGGAATGAAAACTTATATTTATAAAATAAAGGATTTTTTTAAAAAAAGAAGGAAGGAAGGAAGGAATGGATAACCAAGATTCTTGCCAAAGGCAAGAACCTAGCTCACAAAAAGCTGCAGGTTTCAGGAATTCACAAAACACTGTAGTATCTAAAGAATCAGCAGGAGAGGAAATCAAGACATCAAGCAGTGAAAGCGAAGCAAAGCCCCGTGGTATCCAGTACCTTTGGATCTTTAATGCTCATTCACAGCACAAGAGCTCAGACTTAATTTCAGCTGAAAGGTCTTAGTATTACTACTTAGTGCCCACTTCTCTTATTTTGGCTGGTTGAATGATGAAATTGTTCCTGCCTGACTTCAAACAATTGGTCCCCAGGTGCTTTGGCAGCTCATAGCGAAGTTTGTGTCATACTTATAGCATGCAGCATTGTCCACTGAATTGATATTATTATGCTATTAATATTAAATATATTATATAATGTTAATATTTAATATGTGTATGTTACATCAATATGAAGAATGCCTGACACTTCCTACTGCTAACCCTATTTTTAGTTACTTATAACTTCTCATAGTTGTAATGATTTGACACAAAATTTTCTGTGCCAGGTGTCTGCCTCAGGCGGAATTTTGTGGTGTTCTTTGGTTTGTTTGTTTTTTTTTCCTTTTAATGTCAGCCAAAGCAGCTCAGCTATTCCTGAGATGTTGGCTAGGGAAAACCATGCAAAATAAACCTGGCAGTCTTTTTGAAGGGACCTAGTGTGTCCTTATCCTGGGGAAAGGCACTTAACCTTTGGCAAAGGTGTGATTTTCTTTTGGATACCTGCTTTAGTTGGTATGTTCAGATGGAAAACCTGCCAGAATGTGGGTGAACAATGAATGCTTAAGAGATCGCAGTCACCCTGTGCTCACGCAGACCTGTTGGAATATGATATCCAATATGACCATCCACACTTAATGCCTTCAGCTCCAATCCCAAACCACCCTGATGTATGCTCCCCCCCCTGCCTCCCCAAAACAGCAGCTCCTTCCAGCCCCAGTCAGGAAACTGCAAGCTTTTGGTAATAAGATAAATTTTGTGAGACATTTCAGCCATCTTTTCCCCTTGTGTTCAAGGTTCATCTTTATCTTGCTCATGCTAAACACACTGAGCATCCCTTAACACCTGTTTGTATTTTTAATTCCTGAAATAAGTTTGCGAAAGACTATTGGGAAAAGCAGATTTAATCAGTAAATTTTAAGGCTAAAAGCAGGACCAAGCCTTTCCTCACTTTTCTGTCTTAATAGTTTTATCAGCAAGATACCTCCAAATGCATACTTACTGCACATGTTACGGAAAGAGGACATCTTCCTCCTTCTCTCAGTAGGCAGAACATACCTACCTCGTCTCATGTTGTCCAACATCTGTCTCAGAACTGGCAGTCCACGCACAGAGCCTGAGACTGCAGCAGTTGTCTTCCCTCGTGCTCTGAAGCCACAATACATCCTGACGCACTCCCCCAAATAGCGTGGTTTTACTTGGTGGTGTCCTGAGAGGCTTTTTTACACCGTGCCTCTTCCACCTACCCAGAAGGTGCAGATCAGTTTGTCAGAATAATGCAGTAGATTGAAAATGTATCATAACTGAAGTGAAATCTCACAATTACCATTTCTGGTACAGCATCAGTTTGAATATTGCTTCTTTTAGTGGTATTCATACCCTCCAAAATGAATACAAGTATTTTTATTGTAAACATTTCTGCCATTTTTCTCTGGATTGATGCTCTGGAGACCAGAGTAATTTCTAGGGAATTTGTAAGTACATTTAATCTGGTTTTACTTTCTTAACTTGACACTTAAAAAAAAAATAAAATTACTAGGGTTTTTTTCATTTTTGAGTTTCTGAATTATATTGCTTATTAAATGCTACCCATTGTACATCTCTATAATTCATAAAACCATACAGAATAGTGATAATTTTCTTATGAAAGAGTCTCTTAATGTGCATAGTGTGTATCTAGTCCTGTTGCTCTTTACATTGTATAACGGGTGTGTTAATGAATGTCAGTATATACAAAAATTAGACTAAAAATTAGGTTTGTTCAGCAAACGTTTGATTGCTGTATCACAGCCTTTTTATTATAGCATTCAGTTCAAAGATGTTTGCATACCTTATTGAGCAAGCTGCATATTTTTCTGACTAAGGTGTATATTCTGTAGTCATTACATTTTTGCACACTTCACTGACTGAGCTGCATGGACTGCTTTAACTATCACCAGGAATACTTGACTGAGTTCAGCTGCTTATTTGAGTGCTTCGGTTTGTGTACTTTATTACTTCAGTGGTGTATGTTGATAAAGTTCTGTTCTGTGCTGTTAAATTTTCGGTTCTGCCAATCTAACTATATACCATGCTGAGAGAACTGCACGCATTGCTAACTGCTTACTCCGTGGTGAACATGAGTGGTTGAAATGTTATAATCTGCAGTGTTTTGTTAAATGAGCTGCATATTTTTGTTTTTATATACGTTGCTTACCCAGTTGTGTACATTTGCCCAACTCATTATACAAAATAAGCTTGATTGGAATAAGAACATTCTCTACCAGCTGTCTGCTCTGAGTCAGTATGTAACAAAATTAGCAACTTTCTCTTTCCAACAGTGACATGATTGCATCCAAAGTTTAAGGCAATTGCTTTGGAGATCTTGTTTGTTTCATTCACTCCATGCAAACATCAAGATTAACAAACCAATTTGTTGCAACTTAATTTGTTTTCACAAATATGAACAGAGTTAAGTAACAGCGGAAAAACTCAGCATTCTAATACAGGAAAATGCTTCCATGGAACATACAGAGACCTAAGTATCTTTATCTATCTTAGAGCCATACATTGTAAACATGAGAAGATGGAAAATAACTAGAGACATTCCAAGATGGATATTTCATCAGATAAGCAATATCCTAAATACTTAAAAGTACAAATGTAACATTTTGAATATTAAGTGCATGCTTTCATCAAGAGTTATAAAAATAAGCTCATCTCATGACCATTAGAAAATCTCAAAATGCTGCAATAGACAAAATACATGAAAACTCACATACAGGGATATGTAGTTTGCTCATTAACTTTGGTACAAAATTGAATTAACATCTTTAAGAAAGTGGTTTTCTCAACTTGCCAGTTTTTTTGAGTCAGTTTCAGTAAAACCTACAGGTTATTCTTAGATTTTGTTTGACTAATTTGCAGAGTTTGCGTACGTAGCACTACCTCACCTCCACAAAACTTTCTTAATTTTTCCTGAGTACAGAGATACTTAATTAGGGCTACAGAATTTACCTGGATTCCTACCTGCCCCACATATAAATGTAAATGTGCCTAGCTCCTGTTGTCAGTGTCCCACTGCTGGCTGCTTTCACTTTAATGTTATAATTTGCTGTTGTCTGAGCAGACTGCCTGGAAGGTCCAGATTCGTTTTTGCAAAGTTTTACATATGAAAGCTTAATTGATCTTAATGCTTTAGTCAAAATTGTTTGATTTCAAACGGTGGCCATTTAATTCTCAGACTCCTCATGAACCATTATTTAAGAGTGTAAACATTATGATAGTTTGTTCTAAAAACAAACTTGTGAATACCTAGGGGCAAATATCATTTTTAGTGTTCTGTCTTCACTGATACCCGTGGAAAAGAAATTTAAACAGAGAGGTACAAATGGAATGTATTAGTGTATCCTGGAACATTATATCAAAATTAATTTAGTCTTCATATTTCATTTTTTCTGTGTACATTAATGTTGGGTATCAAAAGACTATGAGAAACCAGGTATACTGGATTTAACATCTGAAAAGTAAATGTACTACATGAGATGAGCTAGATCCAACCTAGACTTTCTTAACAGAAACAAAGTAGTTTTGCATAAAATGACTTACAGCAGACAGATGGTAAGAAAGGTTTTGTCTCTGTTTTTTCTTCTCCCAGCACGAATTTACCTTCAGTATCAGTCCATTACCAGTAAAGATCTAGATTTTGCTCTTCCTTTGAACTGTTAAATACCAGCTACATTTTTCCCAATTATTAAACTAAGATCAGAGTTGGACTCTTTTCTTCTTCTTTATCATATTCAAATGAATGATGGCTACGTGCAGTTTCTACTATGTAGGTATCCTGTACAGTTTTTGCAGACTAAAATTCTTCCTTTTGCCAAGGGAAGTGAAGAGAAATATTCCTTTGTTTGGGGAAAGAAAATCAGAAATCTTTATTTTTTCCTGGTGCTGTGTGAGGCCCAAGTAGGTTGAAAGAAGCAACTAAGAAGCTTTAAGAGATGAAGCATTCTGCTGGAGAAACTGGCTACTTGTGGCTTGGACTGGTGTACTCTGCCGGGTAAAAAAACTGTCTGGATGGCTGGGCCCAAAGAGTTCTGGTGAATGGAGTTAAATCCAGTTGGCAGCTGGTCACAAGTGTTCCCCAGGGTTTGGTATTGGGGCCAGTTCTGTTTAATATCTTTATCAATGATCTGGATGAGGGGATCGAGTACACCCTCAGTAAGTTTGCAGACAACACTAAGTTGGGCGGGAGTGTTGATCTGCTCGAGGGTAGGAAGGCTCTCCAGAGGGATCTGGATGGGCTGGACCGATGGGCCGAGGCCAATTGTATGAGGTTCAACAAGGCCAAGTGCCGGGTCCTGCACTTCTGTCACAGCAACTCCATGCAGCGCTACGGGCTTGGGGAAGAGTGGCTGGAAAGCTGCCTGGTGGAAAAGGACCTGGGGGTGTTGGTCTACAGCTGGCTGAATATGAGCCAGCAGTGTGCCCAGGTGGCCAAGAAGGCCAACGGCATCCTGGCTTGTGTCAGAAATAGTGTGGCCAGCAGGACTAGGGAAGTGCTTGTTTCCCTGTACTTGCCACTGGTGAGGCCGCACCTCGAATACTGTGTTCAGTTTTGGGCCCCTCACTACAAGAAAGGCACTGAGGTGGTGGAGCGTGTCCAAAGAAGGGCAACGAAGCTGGTGAAGGGTCTAGAGAACAAGTCTTATGAGGAGTGGCTGAAGGAATTGGGGTTGTTTAGTCTGGAGAAAAGGAGGCTGAGGGGAGACCTTATTGCTCTCTACAACTACCTGAAAGGAGGTTGTAGGGAGGTGGGGGTCGATGTCTTCTCCCAAGCGAAAGGACAAGAGGCAATGGCCTCAAGTTGCACCAGAGGAGATTTAGATTGCATATTAGGAAAAATTTCTTCACCGAAAGGGTTGTCAAGCATTGGGACAGGCTGCCCAGGGAAGTGGTTGAGTCACCATCCCTGGAGGTATTTAAAAATTGTCTAGATGTGGTGCTTAGAGACATGGTTTAGTGGTGGACTTGGCAGTGTTAGGTTAATGGTTGAACTTGATGATCTTAAAGGTCTTTTCCATCCTAAATGATTCTATGATTCTATTCTGTGATTCTATGAAGCAGTTGGAAGGTTTTCATGAGGACTGCTATCCTGTCTCCCAGCTTTCCACCAACCACTCTAACACCAGCTGCAGCAAACTGGACTTGCTTTTCTGTTTTCATATCTGAGTAACCTCTTTCTTTGTATGGCTAGGATATCTGCTGAAAAAAATCAGCATATTAAATTAAAAACATACATTTCATGTGTATCACTGCAGTGTAAAACAACATGGACTATTAAAATACTAGGAACAGACAGGGTATCCATTATCTGAGATCTATGGAGAGTAACTAATTCATAAGATACACATCTATTCCATATATTTTCTGTGTATATTTTTATGCAGCTGATACATCCAATACACATATAAATTCTTTCATAATTTATACCTGACCTCTTTTTTTTTTTTTTTTCCTCAGAGAGTAATTTTCAATGTTGTCAACTTCAGTAAAACAAAAAGCCTCTATAGAGATGGGATGGCTCCAATGGTGAAATCCACAAGCAGACCAAAATGGTAAGTTATCCTTTCAAAGACCTCCTTAATGAGATAAAAGTGTTTTACTTAGCACTTTCTTGTAGTGAAGACCTTATGGCTCACATGCACCTTTGGTAAGAGTAGGAGAAAACCTTGATGCAACAACAGTTTTGTGAGGACAGGTTCTCTTTGGAGCAGATGTATGAACTCTGGAGGGCCCTTCCAGCCTTGCTCTGATGGTGTGTCGTAGTGCCTTGTTTCAAGCAGCATGACTGAAGTGATGTCCATTCAAGGAAAATGAACAGTCAGGGCTTGGGCCAAATTTTTTTTTCAGTGACATTCTTGCCATCCAACTGTTAGGACAATCCCTGGCCCGGTTTTGGCCTGTGTCAGCTAGCAGTCTCCCAAACAAAGCCTGCAAATAACATAGGAGGTGGACCGGGCCTGGACTGGTTCTGAAAGGCTGTTTGGATTTGTTCTCCCTGTTTTGGGGTGATTGGAGTTTAGTGGAAGAATGTGAGCTCTTCCATGTGAGTTGTTGACCTCATGTGAGTGAGCAGCATCTGGTCTGATTTATCTAAGGCAGAAGAAGGCCGAACAACCTGGTCGTAAGCTACACAGTATATACAACATGGAAAGGCATGCACATATGAAACACATGAATACCCATATAGATGGTACATTTTCTCAAAGCAAATGTAATGAAACGTCTACTGTGAATAATAATATGTAAATCTAATGGTCCTAATGCATGCAGGACTCCCAAGAATTATATGATTTGCCTTTAGCTAGGAGACTTGTTTGAATATGGATAGTGAGGTTAGGCCATAAGTGTACAGTAATGTGTTCTTGTAAGCCTTTACAGCTGCTACATTTTATTGGTTAATTAATAATACATTTGATCAAGCTGCACATTATCCGAGCCTTATAAATATATCTTTCTTAAATACTTCAACTGTCACAAAATTTCCACCCACAAGACGTTAAGTTTTGGTGGTCATAAGATCATTGTTATTGGATGGCTTCCTCTTCATATGACCAACAGAATGGCTATTTGGTTTTTTTATCTAGACGGTAAGGTCATATGGACAGAAGAGCTGTCTCACAGTACAGTTAGTGGATGGAGTCAATTCCAGCTCAATAGGAGCATGTAATAACATTGAAAATTAATTAAAAAAATCCATTGTGTTTAGTGTTTTTGTAGCAAAAGTCATGCTAATTGTGTTTACTGTTTAACTTCAGAAAAATCTTTTGGGGCATTTCAGGGCCACATTTATCAAGCATATTTTAATCATTTTTCAAAACCTTTTCCTTCTCTCACTGGGGTCTGGCATTTGCAGCTAAGTATATTGTGT
The DNA here is from genome assembly GCF_900496995.4 of Aquila chrysaetos chrysaetos. Classification (NCBI taxonomy): domain Eukaryota; kingdom Metazoa; phylum Chordata; class Aves; order Accipitriformes; family Accipitridae; genus Aquila; species Aquila chrysaetos. Next base: position 34,855,888 of record NC_044015.1, on the reverse strand, counting down.
GTTAAGTTTATCTATAAATCAGATATTGCTTTCATACAAATTTTATGCCTTCCTTTGGTTTCAAATTAACGTGTAAATCTTACAAAACAATGCAAAATCGGCTTTTTCTAGAACATATAGGCTCCTTCACTATTTTTAAAACAGATTTCTCTTCCATTTCCCCGGAGATCTATTTATTTTTGTGTTTTATATTTTTAGGGGATGTATTTTGCTCCCATGAAAATGAGGAATGAATAACATTGCCTGGAGCCAGGCACAGTGTAGGCAGCAGGTGCTGAGCAGCTTCCTTGTACAGGGCTACCACCATACTTTAATCCTGTTTCGGAAATTCTAGCTGTAATTTTTTTCTTTAAAAAGATCATTATTCTATTAAGGTATTTTTATTTTTTTTTTAATACTCTGTGTATGAAAACATCTTGCTGTACTTTGAAGGTGCACATTAATTCATACTGTTATCAGGGACCTTAGTGATATTGGGGTCTACTCAGTATAATTTTCTGTCTTGATATTAATAGGAGTTATGCATGTGTTTTCCAAGTGGGAAAACACATACATTATTTTTGGATATATGCTTTCTATTAGAGCTGTCTTCCATTTGGATTATGCCTTTTACAATTACCTCTGTATCTGTTTCCATGGCATTCTACTGAAACCTGTAAACAAAATTTTCTCTTTCTCTGTTTGCTGAAATAGAATTTACTAGTACTTACAGTTGCTAATGCAGCATACAGGTAGTTGTGGTCCTTGAACATGAACAGGGCAATATCCAGCCGCATCGATTTGAACCTGTTTGATGTATCGTATATATTAGTGTATTAAGCAATACTGAATCATTCAATGCTGCAAAAGTGCTGAGGTTTACACAAGGGTACTCACGATTCAGAATTGTGGAAGGAAAGTATTGGAACTCTCCACCTTATATTAAGATTTAAGTCAGCATAATGGGTTAGTGGATATAATGTAATTAAATTAGAAAATGATATATTAATTACAAAAAGTTGAAGAAACACAAAAGGCTTTAAAATCAAGTTAAAAGGAAGATTACCAGAAGCCACGGTTTCCAAATATTCTGTAACAGAGCTCAGTCCTTCACCTCTGAACTCTTCTGTACTAAATATTTGAGGAACTCATCATTATTGTGCCCGCCTGTGGAGGCATGTGATCCATGCTGAAATTCTCCCAACTTCCTCTGGCCACACTGATAGAAGCAATCCTGTGCCACACATAACTAGTCCACTCCCTTTTTTATACAGTCAGGTTTGAGTTTTAGGGTGATAAAGTGTCTGTTTTCCTTTTTGCATTTGAGAGCTATAGGTACATCACTCCTCTTAATAACAGATATTCAAGCCCAAGTTACGCCCTTTTGATTTAAATGAGAAAGTTCCCACTATCCGTATTTAGGATAGCATTTGACCATATTGCTTGCAAAATCCTGCATATCAAAAGTAGATTGGCCTCCAGAGACTGCGAATTTTAATGTTTGTTTTGAATATGGTTACGCAAACATGGCTCCGAGCTTTGCAACATTTTGTGAGTTTGATTCTTGACTCTGGAACAAATCACTGCCAAATGTTCTTGAAGTAGAGAGTGTGTCAAACACAAATCAACGTTTTTGACCTGTATTCTCTTGCCCTGTGGGGTAAGATCTTTAAATGCAGTCAGCATCAAGGTTCAGCTCAGTGTTACTGATGTAAATGGAGTATATCACTGTCATCAAAGCACTCTATGTGGACACAGATGTTCTGGTGTTGACATATTCTTCTCTTTTGAAGTAAGGCCAAACATTTCCAGTAATGAGCTACTTAAAAAGAGGAAGCAGTATGCTGAAGGATAAGGAAAAAACAGATTTCATGATAAAGAAAAAGATTATTTTTTAAAAAGAAAAAAACAGAAAAATAAATTCTGATTAAAGTGATATCTATTTTCCCCATACACGGTCATAAATTTACTGAGTATTAATTCCCAGATGGATAGAGCCAAAAAAAAGAGAACTAAGTAGGTTAAATTCCAAGTCCCTCTACCCATTTTTCTGTGTTTTTTGTGGACATGCTATGTTGACACTGAATACTATGAGGTTGTATCAGTTGCATCAGTCAAATTTGACTGCAATGAATCACAGCTCATACGTAGAAATGCAGCATTGTGTCACACCATGTTACATCGGTTGCTTTTCCTAGCAAATTGGACAAGATGAAACTCAGGATTTTATTTCAAGCCAGTGGAATGGGCTGTGTCTGGTCACTTAACATTTTTGCTTAAAATTAGCTGGTTGTTCAGAAGTATTACACCAAGATTTTAGAGAATTGGTGGGGTTTTTTTCCTCAATAATGACTACTACAAATATAAAAACTCAATTAATATCGTAGAGACCTGTTCTGTTTTGCCTGGGTCTGTTTGCTTTGTCTGTTTTGTGGAGGTGAGGAATTTGAAGGGAGATGGATTTGAGGAAATTAATTTTTTGCTATGCTGATGCAGTTACTACTATAATCTTATTTTTCTTTGCTGATTCATTTAAATGCAACCTAATTTTGTTTCAGTTCCTTAATCATGATTTCACACTAAAAGCTCTGTCCTTGGAAGGTGTTAGTAAAGCCGTCCAAGTGGGCATAGCAGTGGAAGACCACTTAAGTACATATACCATACTATTATATTGATTGCACGAAGTTTTACAAGTTTCTCAAAGTGAAATAGAAGAGTGAGTTGTTCGAGAGGCAGCAGATTTTCCAAATGATGAAGTGAGCAAATATTCCCTTTGGGCAGAGAACAGCTATAACTCTTGATTATTTAGTGTGAGCATTGCCTCATTGGGGACATTAGTTTTTCAAATTGTGCTAATCTTTTAAAAGTAACAACTGGCCACTCATCACCTTAGGTATTTCAGCAAGATCATGTGCAAAACTCTAATTAGTATTTATAGAACAGCAACTCCTCCCAGTAGAATAGTAGCGGTAGCTGGCAAATATCTGGTTGACACCTGTTAAGTCTTCAGACATCCATTGTATTTTATTCTGCATTTCAAATGAGCAGAGAGCAGTAGGTGAAGTCCCCATAATTAAGGGATAAAGGATAATAAATAACATGGTTCTTGAGTGGATGAACACAAGGTTAAAGGCTGTTCTGCAGTTGGGATGCTTTATTTCAGGAATTGTTTGTAAGTAATAATGCTAGCTAAAATATTATGGAGCCTTCAGCATATGAGAGAGGATTTATGTCTAGATTTACATGTGGTTTTTTTGTGATGTCAGATTTCAAACTGCTTCTTGGCAAAGCAGCTACTTTCTTCCCTGTCTTTTACCTCACTCAGCATTGATGGCTTTTAACTGGATAGCTGCCTTCCCCAGCAAGCACTCCACTACCTCTGTTGCTGTAACATCTACTGTTAAATACTCACAACACATTGCTTCTGAAGTGTTTTTCTTTTCCAGTAAACCTGAGAGTACAGAAAAACTTCTAGGTAATTAATTCAAATTTGAATCTATATGTATCTTGGTAAATATTGTCACGATGAGGAATTTTGGTAGACATCGAGAAAAGCAATGCAAGTTTTATGAACAATACTCCCATATGTTCCATTCATCAGAAGGGGACAAGACTGAGAAAATCTGAATTTTGAGTAGCTAAAATGTGTTGATTCTTGCCAAGTTTCTTTAACATTTGTGTCTACAAAGCAGTGTTACAATCGCTACCATGTCTACCAGGCTGCATTATACATTCAGAGACTTTCAGCAGCATTTTTAGTATGTATTTATATATCTTTAGCCATAAGATAAGCTGTTTGTGAAATGAGCTGTCATTTGTGGTGAAACAGTTTGAGAATAAAGCACTAAATATATATATAGCTTGCTAATCTGAAAGACTAGAATTGCTTACTATAAAATATATAGCGGGCTAGGGTTAGTGATAACATCACCTGAATTTAGGTAAAGAAGATAAACAAGCTGTTATCATTACCTGATTCCTTCCTTGGCCTATTTTACAACTTTGGCTACTCTCTGAAGTTTGTTCCTTCGCCAGTTTTATAATGTGTGCTTGTTCTTGCTTTCCTGAGGGATCTGGTGAGAACGCTTTTGGAGGTTCAGAAATATTTCCCATGGCACAGGTGTGTGTTGATGCAGTCTTTGCCCTGTGCAGATCTGCTTCTCAGAGCTGCTCCCTCCCTTTTGCTGGTACAACTCTGCATAGGATGATGAGACTGGGAGCTGGCCCAGTTTAAAAGTAAACTTTCAAGGAGGAAAAAGAAGATTCAGTCTTGGTCTGGTTCATCACATATATCCAAAACCAGCTGTATGCGTCCAGCTGGAGGAGCAATGAGGGAGGTGGGAATAAGTGGCTGGAGCAGGGGAGAGGAAATGAGGATAGCAGCTGCTAAGAAAATGCCTAGAGAATTGTCTGTGGAACCACAGCCTCCATTTCAATAACTTGTAGCATTTTATTTGGAGAAAATAGGGAAAAAGACATTGCAGTATTGACCTTTTAAAATCCCACACTGAGTGATAAGCAGGAGTAGTTTTGTCTTGGTCTTACTGTAGCTCTTTGGAAGAAAATAAGATGTTTTTAGACAGTTTTGAGGTTGGCATGTATATGAAAGTAAAATAACTGCCTCTGAAGTCAGTCCCTGGGTAAATTAACGTTTGTGTGAATCTTGTGAAATAACAAAAGAAGCAGACCTAACCACTCTACAAACCCATAAAAGAAATGCAATCTCTTCCCCTTTCCCAGTCTAGCAAAGGTAGTTGTTCCTGGGAATATAGAGTAGGTTACATATCACTCTTATCAGCAACAGCTTTTGTGGAAATAGAGAAGAGGTTATATTCTGCTGTCACAAAGTATGAATCAGATCCCACAACTAATGTGTTTATTGTGCAAACTAAATGGGATTAGTTTGCGGCAAGAAAGAAAGTTAAATTTTATTGACTGGGTACTTTACTGGAAATTTAAGATGCATGGAATTATGTTGGGGAAAATTAATAACAAGGAAATTAAATTAATATAAAAGAAGGCAAATGAATTTTAGGATTCAAAGAGAAAATAATGAAGACGGTCCAAAGGACTGCTAAGCCATCATTTAAAAACCCTAGCTATTTTATATGTATGTGTGTGTTTCCTCATCATTTATCTGACTGATCTCCTATAAATCAATTTATTTAGATTACAGCAGAGTCAAAAGGCCCCAGCCAGGATCAAGACTCATTGTGCTTACTGCTGTGGAAACATATAAACAGACAAAGTCCTTTTCCAAAGTTGTGAAAATTTTATGATTGATTTCAGTAAGAGCAAAGTTAGGCCAATACTGAGCACTTCTGAAAATTCCATCCTTAAAGATTTATTCCATGCAGTAACTGTTTAAAAAAATGACATACTGCTTACATAAGAGTCTAAATATTTGATGGTTATAGTATTTACATCTAAAACACCAGAGGCTATGTGCTTTAATACCTCAATCTGTTTCCCATATACTCTGTCAACATGAGTTCCCTGCATTGATTGAGGGCACTCTGTGATCCCTAAGGTTGTATTCATGAAAGGTTACCCTTGGTACTACTTTATTCATGAAAGGTTTGAAGCACATAGGCAACAAATGGGTCTATTCCTGCTAGGTGCATTTTTGTCATCTATAAATACTTAATTACTGGGGTGCTGATGAGAAGTTCAAAATCCTAAAAAAGTGCAGTTGCCTGAAAATCGTTCCCCCATCACCAGTGCAAATCACAATGAAATTTGCAGTTGGGAGGTTTTGTGGCAGTTTAAAACAACTGAATTGTAGGTTTTTCCCACTACAGTCCATGGTATTGAGTTTAATGGCTGCAAAATATGACCAGAGCTGTGCATTACATCCCATCCTGAAACAGGTCATTCTCTTTCCTCAGGTGATGGGCATTTGGTGGAACTGATTGCATGAAAAGTGTTCACAGAACTGGGTCCCTAACCTTGGCAGGTTAAAAAAAAGTATATAAAATTGAGGCTTTTTCCCCCAAAATGAGTCTGTAAGTTAGATAAATATGGGCAGCACTGAACTCAAAGCAGAGTCAAACTACCAAGAGGACATTGCAGCTTTTCATTGCAATTTTGTACTTTGAACTAATGGAGCGAAGCAGAATGGAAATCACCTCTGTTAAGAATGGCATTTATCAGCCGTAAGTACTTAGTAGTAAGAGCCCTACACAGACAAAGCTGAGTGTCACCAAGAAATGTACTTGAAAATCAGACTGTTAACACAAGACTACACAAATAAGAGCCAAAAACTGTAATCAGAAAATGCAACATCTCTTTAAGAATGTCTTAATGGTCTGAAGAGTGCTAGACAAGTTGAATTTAACAAGATGTAATAACCTATGACATAATATAATTGAGAATGCATCAGGATGCAGCACAGTCAGGTTAAATTTTGGCTTTCCTTCACTTAGCCTTGCAACTTTAAAGATCTTTCAACATACGATTTTAGAAATACATAGTACTGTTTAAATTTACATATGACATAAAACATAGGATGTGCAATATATCAGAAATACAATTCTAAGTAAAGTTAGGGCTGAAATATCCAGCCTAGTATTTTTAAATGTTTGAATCATTAACAAAAACTTTTTCATTCATTTTCAGTGAAGAAACAATATTTAGTGCAGAGGAAAAAGTAATGGGAACTATTCATTGTGAACTTCCGATAAAAGTGAGACGGTTATCAGGCACCTGCCTTATATTTGAAGTGCCATGGTAAAAGCCAAAGCAATGAGTTCAATTTCTTTTTCAATAGAACATAAAATAGAAGACAAAAACATTTTGCTGTACTGTGGAAATTGAGAATTGTAGAGAAAATAAGCAGTAAATAAGTATGGCAGGTGATAATGCAGGAACAGGACATTAAAATAATAGGTGCTGTTTCTTGAACTTTGTCTCATGGGATTCGACAATTGTATATAAACCCAAAATATAAACCCCTAATTTTTATGCTGTGATTATTAGGGTTAAGTTATGAATTAACTTGTGTATGTCACCGGTTTGAGAGAATTAAAATGTAATGATAATGGAATAGAGATAAGATCTTTCCTGCATCTCTAGACGCTGAAGCAGTGGCTGAAGTTTGTTTTTTCCAGCTGCTTCAAGTAGGATTATTGAATTCTAGCTTGAAAGTGAAACTTCGCCTTCCTGCTTCACTATATTAAGCATCTCTGAGATTGAAAACCTAGCAAGAGCTCTCCTAGTGTGATTAGAAAGTATCCAATATTTTTTGGCAGCAAATACTAATTCCAATCTTTCTGTCTAGTACCGCTCAAGCAGCACAAGGATAACTGGCTGTCTCATGCTTTGGGGAATGGAAAGGTGAGGCTCCAGGCTCTCAGTGGAAAGCTGGTGGCTAAGCTGACAGTTCCCTACCTCCAGAAAATAAGAGTGCTGCTGGGGAGGGGAAGGGCTACGCTAGCAAGGGGGCTGGGCAGTGCTGGTGCTTGGCTGGAATATCCTCCCTTCAGAAACCGTGAACCATTAGTACAGGTTTGAACAATACAGCACCTTCAACTGCTCTCAGACAGTTGCATTTCTCTATGCACAACCTCACTGCCACTAAGTAGGTCTGTTGGTGGAATTTGGGGCTGGTATTTATCTGCCCAGGACAGATTTATCTCTCCAGTCCCTGTAATGGAGTCCCCGGGTCTGGGACTTACCCACAGCATCGTTATGCAGATGGGCTGCAGGTGAGCTGTGCAGCCGAAGTGCAGGTGTCCATCCTCAGGGCATTATATTTGCTACAGGTGTGCAGGTAATTGCAAAAAAGACTTATACGTCTGCCCTTCTCCCACACAACAGATGGGAGACTCTGAGGCAGGAGGTGAGCTCTGTTTTACTGGCTGGTAAGGGGTTTTTTTGCAGCTTCCTAAATCCCAATAGCTTGCAAGTTATTTAACTGTTTTTGTCTTTTAACAGTGATGTGTGTGTGGTAATTACTAAAAATGATGATGAAGAAGCTTTAAAACATTTATTTTGGCTAGACCGCTTTATTTGAAGCAAGGTGCCGCGTGTGGGCCTAGGCTGAGGGGGGGATGTGGTTGTTGTGGGGTCTGGCTGTGGGGGGGCTGCACCCCCTGCCCCGGGGGCCATCTTCCCTCAGGCACTGCCTGCTCCCCCCTGCGCTGCTCAGGCTCGGCCTTGCGCGGTTGTGCTGCCTTATTCCCTCATTTTTCCCCATTCTGTGCTCTTGCATAGCTACCCCTCCTTAATGCCTCTGAGCCTGGAGAGAAAATGGCGGGTGCTGGTGATGAGAGGGCTTGGGATTTGGCAGCATGCTCTGTCCCTTTGGGGGTGCCTGCAGGTGTGTAAGTGGGTTGTGGGTGTTTGCTCAGGTGCCAGCTGCCCACAAACAGTGTGGCCAAGTGAACTGTGTTGCGAGAAGCACAGTAATGAAAAGAAAGTGTCCTATCAGCAGGTCAAGAATCAGATTCTTATTAGGGCTAGCTGTAAATTTATTAGGGAATTGCACTGGGTAGGTGGACTTGCCGTGAAATGATTTCAAATGGCAAAATTAGTAACTTCCAAAATTGGGAATTGCTATTGAGATTGAGGAAGAAAATTGTGTTTGTGTTAGCTTTTTGTTTGAAGGCTTCACTGTTCAGCCTTTTTCAGTGCTGTTGTAAAAAATACTGTATTCATTCTGTGAAGAATTTTTCAAAATAGTTTATTGGAAATGTGTGATACCCTTCAGCAAATTTATAGGAAAGGCCATTGCAGCTCAAGATAAAAAGAGATTCAACTTAAAAGGATAGATTCACCATAGAAAGAAAGAAATTGAGGAATATCCAAGTTAAAGTAATTTACCATGCCTTTTAATATTTGATTAAAATTCTCTCCTAATATTTTTCTCAGTGTGGTTAAAAAGCACGAGTACCTCACAGCTTTGAGACCAGCAGTGCTATAATAATTTAGCTTTGATAAGGAAAAGAATTTTTCCCCATCTGCTACTCTACTGGATAGTTTAATGCTCTTACGGTTGTCTTTTAAATGTCATTCAGTCAATGAAGGAGAGTCATGCAGCATATGTATGTTTGTGTGTAGTTTTTTCATTAAACGTAATTCCCTGGGCTCTCCTGAGTGACTGTCACTACCCTGGGTGTGCTGGTGGAAGGAATTGTGGTGCAAATCCTGCCTGGAAAGTGTTTGGCTCATTTGGGCTATGAGAACTTGAGGAATGACTCAGCAAGGGGAAGAGTGTGGCTGTGGGTGCAGTCAGAAGGGCTTTAACTTCAGGAGCAGCTTCAGTAGTTAAATGCAAAGTTAAGGTAAGGTAGAGCAGGGAAGGAAGCCTATTCAGATTCACTGGGTGTTAACCCCTGCAGGCAAAAGTCTGATACTTCCTTTAAAAGGAAGAAAAATGGGAAATACTGTTTGTGCACCAGGTAAAATGAAGGGGGAGTTGATTTAGGTGAGAATCATGGATATAAGAATAGTTTTCTGTATAAGTTTAAAAAAAAAAAAAAAAAAAGAGAAAAGCCTTCTGTTGTAGTGCTGTATGTCATGTTCCTTATGTGGTTAACTCTTACATTTTGGCCTGAAAAGCACATAGACTTTAAAACCAGTAAGTTACATGCAATCTTGGCCTTTAATCATGTACTGAGAATGATCACCTGGAGGAAATTTCCACTGTTGTGCAGTTGCAAACTAAGAGTCTTACTTGGAGCACAGAAGCAAAGGGAGAAAAAGTATGAGGTATCAGTTACACAGAAGACAAGAGTAGCTTTTCTTTTGAAAGTATTTAACAGGTGTAACTCTGCTTTCCTGCCATTATCTTTATGAGTAAGCGTGGGTCTGGATGTTTGTGCATCAGTCTGAAAGGGAACATTAAACTGCAGGTCTGCTGGTAAAGAAGCCAGGTGCAAAGGGTAGAGTGCATGTCAATATTCAAGCTGTCTTAAAGCACCATGTAGGAGTCAGATTCGTTGTGCTTTTCTATTTCTGTAACTGTGTAATCTGCTGAGAGTTCTTTCAGATTTACTCTAAACTGTCCCCCACCAATGTGAGATACCCATACATCAGAAGTTAGCATCTGTGATATGTGTGGTTGTATTCTTTGCCCAGAGTCCCACAGTACAGTGAAAATTAACAGAGCATTCTGGATTTGTCATTTTTAATACTCATCAGCTTGTATCTGTGGACTATGAAAGTATAGAAACCAAGAACCTACATACATCATAAATGGGGGGTGGTGGTATGTATATGTTTGTGGGGGGGGATGCTCCTTCAGTTTGTTTTCTTTTTGTTTTGGTGGGGGGTTTTTGGGGTTTTTTTTTTTTTTTTTTTTGGCAAAGAATTCCAAGTTTACACTAAGAGGTTAGGCTTCAAAACCATATCTGAATAGAGGAAATGAAAGAGTGGATAAAAATGAAGAGAAAATAGTACCCTGGAGTGAAGTGTGTGACTAACTGTCTGAGGCCTCTGGATACTAAAATTACAGAAGGAAATAATACATGTTGACTACATGTTTTTCTTCCACTCTTAGAGCAATAGAAACCACGATGTCTTCTATATAAAGTAACAGTGAACTTAACCATAACCAAACATGGGAAACTGTATTTTAGTTCGTAAAAAAAACTTTTATCTTGCTGCACAATAGAGCATAGTGTTTACATTCACAGTACTGCCACTGTGTGGTTTCCCCTGAAATTCTGCAGGTAAGGAAAGCCATTCTCTACCAAACCATCAAGACTCTCAAAGCAGCATGTACGTGTGGGAGGGAGAGTGATGGCAGTGAAAATTGCATGGATGCATTTCAAGGCTTACTCTTTTTGGTTTATTTTAGGTTTTAGTTTTGCTTTACCTTTTTTGAAGGAGAGATTTCATGCTTGTAAAGTTTCTGCCCTCCAAATATATGTTGTCAGCACAACCTAGCATTTCAACACCGTAATATTTACAGTTGAAACTGAAGGGTTTTACTCTTTGTTTCAAAAATTGGTACACAATTTTAGGTTCAAACCAAACTTGTTATTAAAGTTTCTTTTTAAGGTTTTAGTTCTTTGAAAGTACAGTGCAATGAAATAAAGATATATCCACTGACAGACTATTGTGCAAACATAAGTAAAGGCTGTTTATAGCTTTAATTTAACATGTAATTAATAAAAGCTATTTCTTTTGAAGCCACCAAAAATGTGGATTAAGGTTTAGAAAACCTTCTGGTAAGTGAAGCTGAGATGTTACAGCAGATGCACAAGTGGTTTATATATTCACAGACAACATTTACAAGTATCACTAATATGTTCTACCTGACAGCATGAGCCACATGCATGAGAAGTTAAGGGTCACTAATGCCTTAAAAGCTATTTATTGGAATATCTTTAAGATTCACTGTAAGTACAGATACTTGATATTGAATTCTACTTTGAAAATGTGCTTCCATACTCTCCTATGTTGCTATCCAAACATTTTTGCTTTGTGTGTGTGTAATTATAAACAATTTAAAATGTCACAAAACTCTCTGACGCTTAGTAACACAATACAGTTATTGAAGTCAAGCTTAAACTTAAAAATATACTTTAGGTCAATTTTATTAAAATATAGTATCTTTTTACTGGACTAGTGGTAAATGAGACTCAAACTTCTAGTGTTATTGATCAATACTCATTTTTTACCTCCACTTTCTGCAAGACTGTGCTGGATATCTTCCATCTTCCAGCTGTGGTTTTGAAATGATAATCAATTAGTCTTTTTTTTTTGCAATATATAAAACTGGAAAATGGTGATATACGAGTTTCTCTTAAATTTTTGTGGCATATCTAAATGTGGCTACCTAGGCCAGAATCAGAAAATCTGGAAACTAATAACAGCTGCTGTGTCTTTGACATTGTTTGACTTCTACTATTCTCCTGCTTCATGTTTTATTTCCTGGAATGTGAGATATAAACTTCAGAAAACAGTGCCTTGAAAACAAGTACATTATATTACAGACATGAAAATTTGGCAGCACTCAAGTTGGAGTCATATATTCAGTTGCACAATAGCAATAAGCTAATTGTGAAGTTTTTAATTGCAAAGGAGGAAATTATTTTTATTCAGTAAAGAAGACTTCTGTAAGAAATAAAGGAAGGAAAAAAAAAAAGTGACTGCTGCTTCAAATGATGGTACTACACTTGGATTGCACAACAGGGCTGAAGCTCTGACAGTACTCCACAGTCAAATAGCTAATAGTTGCCTAGGACATGTGTACAGATGAAAACGGTTGCCTTGGGTAGATAAAATGAAAGTCAGCTGAGGTAGGAGGGCATTAAAAGTAATGCCTTGACAGGTTTTGAAGAGTTAGGGTAATTCTGCTTGAGTTTTTGTGGGGCATAGAGCATGAAAAGGCTGGTTTCAGGAGCTCAGCCAGCTCAACCAAGGTGGTTATAATGTTTTGTTGTCTTCTGCTCAGAGTCCCATCCCAAGATAGAAATATAATGCTCAACTAGTGTTTATTATCACATTTTACAGGAGGAGAGATAAAGGCAAAGGATAATAGATTTTTTTCACGGTCGCTGTAAGGATCAGCTTTGGAGCAAACTCAGAATTTTTTCATTCTGTTTGCTTCTCAGTTCAGTGATCTGAAAGCAATAAAAAAAAATCTACTACCAAATTTACTACATTATACTGTTACATTATTACCATAAAATTTCATCCAATACATAGCCTGGTTGTAAGCAGGTCCACCTTGTGTTTGGCTATTTACTTGTTTTGATTTTTTTTTTGAGCTTTGTTTTTTGAACTCATAGAGAAAGCTTGAAAGTTTCCAGGACATCAGAGTGCAGAAAATTGTTTGCTTAGTTTCAGAAGCATATTAGTGTTCTTAGAAGGATTTAGCACACCTTTTTAGTTATAAAGGAATATTTATATTCACTTATTCTAATCTGAGAGATAGAATTTGCCTCTCAATATTTATACAGAAGTTATCTGCTGCTAGATTACTGAAAAAAATCACCCTTCTCTCACCTCAGAATACTTGCATGACTTTTTTTTTTTGGTGTGTTTTAAAGCTGTCTAAAAATATACCCAGACACTCCAAACAAGGCAACAAAAAGGTTTCCCATAAGCTCCAGAACAATTAAACTCGGCGCTCCCTTCTAAATAAACCATGTGCTGGGTCAGTAGAGCCCACAAGAGACAGCCTCTTTAGGCCCACTGTTTGCACGATTTTCTGCTATAGACCTGTGCAGGTTTGGAAGCTTGTCTCTGCTCTAACTGCCTAGAAAACCTGCACATAATGTTAGATTTAGCTTTCAGAAGTTTTCTAACTAAGTTTGAACCACTGAAATGAAGGTTCATGACACAAAGGTTGTCATACCCTTTGTTGAAATGGTGGCCCTATAATGTGGCATATTAAATATTTAATGTAGTTTGCAGCAGATAAAAAGCAATTTTGTTTAATTTTTCCTAAATATTAATGCTATCATGCACCTTAATCCTTTCATTATAATAAAAATTTGTTCAAGCTTATTCTTATTAAACATTTTCTAATTTATAAGGATATGGATGTTTTGCTTCTGATCCTAATAAGTAATAAGGCCAAAATGCCATTGTGAAGAAAAAGGGTGAAAGCTGGGAGGGAGTCTTCACTGGTATACAGGGAAGAATTACAGGCTAGAAAAATAGCTTTATTTTTTTTACCCAAGGACGCCAAAGACGATGCGTATGTCCCAAGTAGCCCAGCTCAAAGTTTTGGGTCAGTTATCAAGGAATGAAATGAAATACCTGCAAAACACTCAGTGAAATGACCTGGAAAATAATTTATAAAGAGGCTGCCATTCATTTCTGAGTGAGGACCATTCTTCCATCTGTGTCTCTGAACTGCATAAAAAAAGAAAAAATTTCCTGGATTGGAATTAGTTTCAAATCAACTTTTCTCTGCATCCTAGAACAAAAATGTAGTTGGCAATTATTTATAATGCTAAAGACGTGTTCCTCCAAACGCTGACTGTTAATAGGGTTACTGGAGGCAGTAAGCCCTTGATACATGTTTCTCATAACCCATCAATCTACATCCAAAGACAGCAGCAAGGTATGCTACACCTATGAATATTAACGGTGAAAAAGAAACAACTTTAAGGCAAAATTGTTTAGAATTTGAATATATTTAGACAATATTATACTAGGTCCAAGTATATTGATGTGGCTCCACTAATTGCAGTAAAACTACAGCTGGCAACGGGTGGGTGCGGCCCACTTTTGTACTGGGTCTATTGTCTCTGGTTTGTTTTAAAAATTCTTTGTTTACTCTTCTTTTCCCTCTTTCTCTCATCTAATTCTAATTTACACACACACAAAAATGAAATTCACATGTTTGCTTTAAAAGTGTATTATTATACAGTTTTTCTTTCCTCATGGAATGATTGTTTGTAATTTCCAATGTCCACAGTCCTTCAGTTGCACAGAAAAAATATTGCTAATTTGCTTGTATACAAAGAACTTTATTGCACTTGTGGTAGATGCACTTTTTAAAAAACAAAATAGTTTCTTTTAAACATTAAGCTGATTAAAACACTCTTTGCATAATTCTTAGGCCTGCTGAATCCCATGTTAGTTGATTTTTCTGAGCCAATGTAACTCATGCATGGAATACTTATATAGATATTTCTGTTGAGAAGGCAAAGAATGAACTTGCAATATAAAAAACTGAGTATAGTAGCTGTGGGGATTGTGAATACAATAGGTCAGTACTTGTTTTCATGTCAGTGTAAATCTGGAGAAACCTTTGGATTTAGCTGGAGTTATTTTAGATTTACATCACTCTAAGATAGGCTACTTACCTCTACTTCATTAAATTATAGGACATTGTGGTCTCAATCTGGTGAAGCGCTTGCTTGATCTTGAAAATGTGAGTAGTTTACTGAAGTCAAAGTTGAGCACAAATTTAAGTGCCTTGCTGGATATAGGCTTCTCCTCTTAAATGCCAGCAATGCACAGATAGTCATCAACTGTATATCCCAATTGCTTCTAATCCAAATAACTGTATTCCAAATATCCCCTGCCCAGATGAGATCAGCACTCATGTGAAAAGCAGCTGGCTGAGGCCAACCTAGAGGCAGATAGGGATGGGATTGTAGGTAAAGTCAAACACTCCAAGAACGGGAAAGCACTTTTATTTTAGAAAATGCTTCTGAATGGTGTGCTGCTTCTGGAAAATCCTGATAGCATGTTAAAAAAAACACAATTCACTTTCTCCCTTCACTAAACAGCTGGAAGACTGTACTCTTTTCTGTGGCTGCATACCTGCCAAGGAATGTTGTTAGTACACTTGGAGCTTCTCTTCAGCTGCACCAACTACTGAAGATATTATTGTGCTCCTTTCCTTGTGTCCTCAGAAAATACAGGAAAATTCTAGGCTTAATCTTACAGGCCAAACAGCACTGATATTAGTCTTAAAAATTGCCATGTGTTTTGGCCCAAGATAACAAACTGAGACAGTTTTTTGCAATTGTCAAAGTGACAGTTCTCAAATCCTGTGGTCATAAGTAGCAAAGCTCAAGCTGATAGAAGACAGTTTCTCAGCAGGGTTTGTGGTTTTGATCTCTTCTACTGGAACAGATTAGAAGAGTGAGGAATCTTATGGTCCTCCATAACAAAATGGAGAACCTTTGTCAGCAAAAGCAGTAAAAACTAAGAAGGGTGAAAGAGCAGAAAGTAACAAGAAGAGATTTGTAATAGTAGGAGAAGCTTTAGGAGGAAGAAGAAAATATCCTAACAAATCATCAGTCCCAACAGAAGCACGATGCAAATCAGAACACCTGCCTTTGTGAAACTGCATATTTATTCTATAGGATCCATAGCAGTCTCCTATGGATAGCCAAATTCTCTCTGAAATCAAGAGAGAGATTGTCTTTTCCCTAGTTCTGAATAAAAGAACAACTATGTCCTTCATCTAAGTGGAAATTGCAAAGAACAATTTGCAGTACCTATAGATGAGGTTTATGAATGTAATTAACTACTGTCAGAGATACTAAGGAATTCCTCAGTCATGCCTGTGACTTTGAAATTAATATATTAACAAATTGATTTAATGAGACAACTCTAGAAATCCCATGCTGGATTTCTTTCTTATTATAAGTATTTGAAGTAAAACTTTCAGGCTAATTTATATTATTACCAAAATAGTCTTGCAAGAGAAGTGGTAGATGTCTCGCCATGTAGAGGATTTGATGAAACACTACAGAGTGGGATGTAAGGAGGAATCCTACAAGGACAATGAGATAGACTGCCACAGCTTTAATATTTGGCCATGTGTAATTTCTCTCCAGCTGTTTAGCTTTACACTGATGTGAATATAGGAGGCTTTCATCCTAGTCTGGGCCTCTGTGCAGCAAAACGTATGTACTTTGAAAGATGCTACTAAGGACTTCAGGAAGATTATTCATTTACTTAAGGTCATACACTACACATTGCCTAAATGCTTTGCTAGACCAATAACAAAGCTGAATACTTTTTGTCTGTAAGTGTAGGAGATAATTAGCCATGATAAAGAGCTTATTTTTTTAGTCAAATTAAAAGGGGATGACTTCAAGTAAAAACTGCAAATGGTCGTGTGGGCTCTGTCTGAAGAAGTCTTCCCCCATTTCATATCAACAAAGCTCAATCTACATCTTGCTGAAATGAATGGATGTTTTAGCCAACATTTCAATGAGTGTAAAATTCCCCAAATAAGGGCCACAATATAATTGCTGTTGCTTTTGCAACACTTATAATATTCTGGAATATGAACAAGAAAGAAGGGAAGGACCATGTTCTATGTAACCCACCGTAAAGACAGGCAAGTGAACAGAAATACAATCTATTCTTCTTTTTGACGTTAATAGATGAACCTATGTATAAGAGGTTGAATCTGGTAAAGCTCAGTGCCTTCCCCACTGTCAGAATGTACCTGGCAAGCCTAAAGGAGAAAAATGGTAGTAAAGGGGAAGAAATAAATTGACACTAATGTTACATGCCCACATACTAACTTGACTTAAAGTGGATATGAAAATTTAGGCCTAAAATCTATCTCAATATCATTAGAGAAGGGAGATTTTTTTATGTTTTACAAATAAGAAAGGCTCTTTAAGTTCATGAAGATTTACAAAAGTATGACTACTCTGTGTGTAATGGAAACGTTAATTTCACAAACCTTTCAATGGTATGGTAGAACATCTCCTGTATGCATGCCTTTCTTCACAATCATCAAGTTTAAAGGTACTTTTCTCGAACCTGTAAAGATCTCTCGAGTTGCAGAAAAATTGGTAGTTGCAAACCCCACAGCTCTGTACATGAAAAATATTGAAGTTCTGTTTTAAGTATTACTTGGCATATCAAAAACTTTGCACTAGTAATTGCATTGTCAATCACATAGTGTCCCATTGCTAAAGAAATAATAGGTTAAAATCTAGCTGCCTTTTTTTTCTCAATGGATACAAAGTTGAGTTTTATAATGAGAAAATAATACAAATTATTCCCTTAAGGAATTAAACAGCGTATATTGCACAACAAAATTACCATAAGCAACAGTTAAACCCTGAATTGTGCTTGAAATATCTGCATTTTCCAGCTTCCTACAGTCTTTTCTTTAAACACGGAGCTACGCTAATGCCCACTGCATATAACTTGAAACCTGCAGAAGGATTATAGTTGATACAAGCTGATGCGCTGTTGATGATCTCAGTTTGCAAGCTGTTTAATGTTAAAGGTTCTACTGAAACTGTCAGTAGAAAGTCTATGAATAATTTCAAAGACCCTCCCAAGCTTATCTGTTCTCTTGCTTCCAGCATGCTGCTTTTAGTAATGAAACTAGCAGACTGGTAGTTGCTGCTTGGCTAGTGGAGAAGTGACTTGGAAGCAGTTTCACCACAGCTGTGTAAGATTGAGAGAGATGCTTCTCTTTTTCACTGCTGGAACAATTACTGCTCGTTCCTAGTAGTAGTGAGACTTGTATTTCAACAGACAGTAGTGGAAAAAATGTTCTGTGTATATGGGTGAATGCGGCATGGTCCCCAGATTTTGATCTCATTGAAGAAATCCCACTATTCTTCCTGGAGCCTAGTTGGCTTGCATGGTTGCTACATCCTGCAGGGTGTATTTGGGTGCTTCTATGTATGTATGCATACATATGCTGTTTTAAAAAAATGTGCCAATTCTTTGTGGAACATGTAAAAGACTAAAATAATTCATTAACTATCTGTTTGTATAACCTTTAGTACTAAGAGCATACATGGAATTGGACTTTCTGCTTTCTTCAAATATCATTTGGTTGGATGGTTTATTCCCTGTTTCAGACTGAAAGGCATTTCTTTGCAGAAAGATTCTGTGATGGCAGTAGTCAGCCTAGACTTTTAACATTATTTTGTGGAAGTTTTGAAATACCAGTTGATCTCCTAAGATATTTGCCAGTATCTTGCAAAAATCCTTACACTTTTAATAATCAGGTCTCATCTAAGCTTCAAATAGATGATGGGTTTGTTCTAGTCTTAATAAGAGTCTAGCAAGAAACAAGTGTGGTGTTTAGGATTCAGTATCTCCCATAACCACCCATTACTTATCTGATGTTCAAATCTGGTTGTTTTTTTTTGTGGTGTGGTGGCTTGTTTTGTGGTTTGGTGTTTTTTTTTTTTTCTTTCCCCTTCTAGGAAAAGTAATGATATCTAGCAAAGGTTATTATTGTAAAGCGTTCTCGGCGAAATCACTCTTAGCTTTTTGGGAAATGTCTCAGTCAATGGAAGACTTCAAAGCATGAATGGGCAAATATTTTAGCAAACTTTTGGGGGGTTTAGGTAATATTTAAGTAACAAAGAAGCAAAAAGAAGTATCTGTCATTCTCAGTGTGCAAAATTCCTGTTGGCTTAAAGGAGTTAGGTCTACAAGTATAAAATAAGGATTTTAAATAAGCTTAGTAGGAGCAAGACTTGCTATTGGGGTGGATTGTTTCCCTTTTAGAAAAAGGGTGGTGCAGTGAAAGGTGATCTACTGTTGTAGAGTCTTTACTTCTGGTACTTACTATGGTACCATGGCAACATCAGAATTAGACACGGAAAATGGGGCAAGCAGCCCAGTAGAACATAATGAAGAGTACACAAACAATGTGTTACAGGCAATCTACAGAAGAAATTATTAACAAGCAAATATAGTAGGGTTCTGGGGAGAAAGTGGGAACATTGTAGAGGTCTTCTGGGAGCAGCCCGGGTATGGGATTTGTTGGTAGGAAATGCAGAAACTGTTGAAGAAAGAATATGTTATCTAGGTTGGTAAGAGAAGTGGTAACATTAAACTCTGCTACTGCAGAGGGGTAAGTGACACTTCTAGGTTGGGAAGAGTTAGAGACCAGTTAGCTTTTGGAATCCACGAAAGCTTCAATTTCTTCTGGATACAGAGAAACAATAATTCACTACTGTGCCTGCGTGTTCAATCAGCAGTGTCCTGATTAGGTCCTTTCAGTTATTTTTGTGTGTCTGTCTGAAAGAAGAGTGTAGGCTTCTGTTGTAAGAGTTGTTTAGGGTAATCAGCTGTCCAGATTTACTCTGGAGTCCTAACAGAAGATATAGGCAGTTACTCACTAGCATTGTTTGTGCTGCAGAAATGCATAGGTACCTTTGTTTTGACAGACTGCAATTGTGAGGGATAAAACTACAGTACAGGGAATATATGATTCCAAATCAAAAACATCTGATGATCATGGTGTCTCAGATCCATATTCATGTCTGAGAATTCAGCAGTCACAGATTATAAGCCTATCATGGTAAATGAGATTAATGCGAAATCATAGGCATGATTGCATATGAGAAGTTAAATAACACAGATCACAGAAGACTGTTATATTTTCATTTTTGACTGCTTTTCATTCTCACAGGAGGTGTTTATGTGCCTTGTTTCAAAGGGTTTGTGTATGCATTGCAAATTTACTACAATGTTGTTGATTTTTGTTCCCCAGCTGTTATGGGTAGCATGGGTATCTTTGTACCACCTGTGCAGCCGGAGGTCCTTACTTCAGCTGATTGCAGATTAGAGGTTTGGATGTTATCAAATTAACCTTATGAACTGCTTTGGTTATTCTCAAATCAACCTTATGACCTGCATGTCAAAATTGTTGCAGCTGAATGTGTATGAGCATGTGAGGATTAAGGTGTTGGGAATGCTATCCTATCATTTAATCTCAAAAACAGCCTGGAAGACATTGCTTATGAAACTGATTGATCCCTCTGGTGTGAGGAAATAAGGCTGTGAGACACAGACAGCATAAAAAAAAAAGTTTTGTGCATGACACATACATTAAGCTTAATGCCCACTCTTACACTGTGATAATTGTATTGCTGGTATGACAGCACTCCCAATGCAGGCCTGGATCTGGTTTTACAGTTGATAATCTCATTATCAATCATTGCATTCTTTGCCTCAGTCTTCTCTGACAAGGTGTCCCAAGCTTCTAGGACCTGTTTAGAGACAGGGCTTAAGGAGAGCTGCCAGCAGTGGATGAAGATTGGGACGGGGATTACTTGAGGGAACTCGACCCGTTCAGGGCCGTGGGAGCAGATGGGCAGCATCCAAGGTGCTCAGAGCTGGCTGATGTCCTATAGAAGCCACTACCACTTTTGAAAGATCATGAAAACAAGGGGAAGTTCTTGATGACTGGATAAAGACAAGTGTTGTACCCGTCTTCAAAAATGGCCAGGTCTACTTGGGGAAGCACAGGCCAGCTCACCTCACTTTGGACCCTGGGAAAATAATGGAACAGGTTCTCTTGGAAGATATTTCTGGGCATGTGAAGCAGGAGGCGTTTGGATGCTTAACCAGTCTGACTGCCTTCTGTGGTAAGATAAAGGGATTTGTGGATGATGAGGAAAGTGGTTATTTACCTCAACTTTAACAATGGTTTTTATATGGTCTTTGAGAATATTTCTGTAAGTTAAGATGATTTGGTCTGAGTGTGTGGACAATTAGACAATCTTCAGATATCAACTCAGGTATCTGAGTGTAGAACAGACACTCCCAAAATATCTAAGGGAATTCAGTTAATAGTCTCCAGAGAATGATTCAGAATTCTTCAGAACATTTTCAAGTGATACAGTCAGCTACTCTTTGCAAGGCTGCAAAGCATAAACAGTACTTGAATCATATTTATTAGAAATGACGTACAGCCTCATTTTTACACATAATATTCAAGCCAACAGAAGATAATGAAGAGTATGCATTAAAACTACAGTAATTGTGTTTGTTTAATAGTAACATTGTAACATTAAAACTCCTACTTATTATCCCTTTTTATTAGTAAATAATTACTATTTTTGTTGTTCATTTATGGTAATACCCACTATATGCTAGGAGGTCATCAAACACTGAAAATGACAGTCTCTTTGTTCATGAGGAAATTCAGAGCTATGGTTGAGGCTCTACTATGCTCCTTTGTTATTCTCAACAGCATATTTTTTAATATACTTGTGTTATACTGTAAGGATAATTATGTATTAAAATACTGTGCAATACATTAATATATTAAATAATGAACCAAACTTTAGATTCTTAATGTGTGCTTCGGTGGTGACCTTTTGTCCTCATTATATAGCCTCCTAAGCCTTCCCAAGGTTTCTTTCTCAGTCTCACTAGGGAATTGTGTGGTTAAACATAGCCAAGAAACTCAGAAAATTGTTCTGTTTGCAGCAGTGAGAGTGTATGGATGTACATTATTAAAAAAAACCCAGTAACACTTTTTGTTATTGTCTTGCTTTTAATTGACTTTGGTAGGTGACTGGGCTATGAACTGGGAAGTCCAGAGGGCTAGAGGAGAAGGAAGCCTTCTTCAAAGCTGGAGCATGTGCTCTCTTCCCCCTTAAGGAAGTAGGCAGTGCCCAACTGGGAAGGTGCCAGGCACTGTTGGTCTGTTCAGATTTCCTCCCTCCCTATACAATAGCTTATTGAATATGCAGAGATATATCTTCTGCCACATCAGTCTGCTGCAACCAGTTGCTTCTGATAAAATGCATTGCATGGGGATGAGGATCAGGTCGGTCAAGTACCAAAACAACTTCTTTCTCACCTTTTTCTGGAATTTACAGGTGCAGTGCATCACTAAATGGCAGCTATGGAGTTAGCAGAGCTCTCTCCTCTAAAGCTGACATACCAGTACATTTAGAGTAACATTCTACAGTGTACAGAGCTTTTCTAAGGGCTTAGAAGCAATAGAGTCTATAGGGGTTTTGGTTTTGGATGCAGGAATTTGTAAACTTGTATTTACTTTTTCTTTTTATCAGAACACTGGTGATAAGAAAAAACAAACTTGGAATGACTTTACTGTGCTAAGTAGTGCTGTGTTTATGCCTTAAAAGTAGTTGCACTTGAGTAACAGAGGATATAATAGTAAGCAGAATTTGACCTGGCTTAAGTCAATACTTCCTGGGGAGTTGCACTAAAGTGGTTTCATATAAATGAAGACATGCATAGATGCAGTTAGAAAATAACTCTTTGGTAACTGATTTCACATACTAGATGAATAAAAAAAAAATTCTGGTTTGCTGGACTTGGAAAAAAAATTGGTGAACATTTTACTCTCTTGCCTTAAAGGCAAAAGCAGGGGAATAAAACCATGAGAAGAGCAGGCAGTGATTTAAAGGATTTTAAGTCCAGAGGAGATTACACTGAAGTGTGTGTGTATGTATGTGCTGAGTCATTGATGGAGGAGCTGATGAACACCTACTCCTGCCCACTTCAGGGAGTGCTTCAGCCACTGCCAGAGTTCTCCCCAGCCCTGGGGTTGTCAGTCATTCAAGCCACCAAACCCTGCTCTGCTCACTATGCTTGTGGTTCACAGCTGCTCAGCGCAGCATGTGGAATCAGTACCTGACAAGTGCAAACATCCATGCTCAGATGGCAGGGCCTGGGGATATTATGGGAGATTGTATCCTCATTACATAAAACTCGGGTTTTTTTGGTTTGTGGTTTTTTGGGTTTTTTTTTTTTCCCCCCCCCCCCCCCCCATAGCCAACACTGTTTCTTAGCTTTCTGTCAATTTGCTCTTTGACTATGTTCATGATGTTACAGATTTTGGTCTAGTGTGTATTGTCTGTGTATGAGTTTAAGTGTGGATGTATTTTGAGATGTTTCAGCATGAAAGATCCAGCATAAATATAGAACTTAAAATGAAAAGCTTCATGAATATAAGATGTTGCGCTATTATAAATGCATTATGTTGAAATAGACCAAGAGAAAAGGTGTGATACAACCGAAGCACGTAGTATGAATGAAAATGCAATCCCTATGTCTGCGTTTGTATTTGAGCTGTTACAATTTGATTTTTTTCCTTTTTCCTTTTTAAAATTGCATTAGTAATTCCAGATAGACACTTAGTCTCCAA
Organism: Aquila chrysaetos chrysaetos; assembly: GCF_900496995.4. NCBI lineage: Eukaryota > Metazoa > Chordata > Aves > Accipitriformes > Accipitridae > Aquila > Aquila chrysaetos. The sequence continues at coordinate 34,832,583 of NC_044015.1, read as the reverse complement.
AAGAAAGGCCCTTGACATTAAGTGTACTGAAAGGTCATTGAACAGTCATAGCTTCCTTTTAATTTTAAATGCATTTATCCAAGAAAACTCAGCACTGATGCAACATCTGCTTTTCAAAGGGACTCTGTCTTCTAGCTGAGCTGACTGAGGTTTACAGAGGTCAACTGAAATGCCTAAGGTCATCCAGAGTGTCAGAGAGTAAGGGGTGGGTATCTAGAAAACATACTGGAAAAGAAACCCACTTTTTTCCAGAAATTACAGGATTTGCCTTTTAAACTTCTAGGTAGACACCAATATGGTTTAGAAAAAAAGAGGAATGTTAAAGATGGTGACTCCTGCTGTGTTGATTACTGCTGATACTGTGAGTTATTCGTAGAGGCTTCTAAAATTTCCTGTCTAGAAAAATGAGCAAGTTACATGTTGCAAAAGTAACAAATATTGTTAAGGCAGAAGACTCTGAGATAGTTTACTGCATTGTTGCTACACACTGCTTTTTCAGATTTGTTTCTTAATACTTTTTCAGTGATTGACTTCAGTTAAATTACACTGTCTAAACTAGCTGATGAGTACACTTATAAAATCATAGCTATTTTAGGAATGAAAGATCCTTTACCCCGTCATTCAGCAGTGAAGTAGTATGCAGTGACGATTATGATTAGCAGAATATGTGCATTCTCACAAGGAAAAAATGTTACGCTGAGGATGAAGTACAATTTTAGCTTTGGGAATCTGTAAAAAAATGTTTGCAATGTTGTGTTGATATCTTTCACTTCCATGGTTTTTAACCCTCCAACTGTAAAACGTTGTAAAGTTTCACCCAATTCAGCAAATATTTCCATAACTAAAATGGAGAAAATACAAGTAATTGTTTTAGGTGAGTGTTCTGCAAAAGTAAGTTCTGATGAGGAAATACGTAGTCTGTACAGTACATTTGTGGTAAAGAACTCTGAAGAATTGCTATGGATTAAAAGTAATTAATGGATGATAAATTTAATTCTGCATTCTGCATGTCTCAATCTCTCACTGACTTCCATTGACATAGAAGTTTGATACATACAAGGCATGCAAGTTTTGACAACTTATGGTGTTAAAAAAAGGAAGCTAAGGGGTAAGTTATAAGAAGCAATCTTAACAATTAACAAATTAATTAAAGATTGCCAAAGGTAAAAGCAAGGAACTATCTTCCAAGTAGTACAGTTGCATGACTGTCTGTCACCTTCATTGCCGACAAAAAAAGCATTACTATACTCTGATAGCAAAATAAGAATGCATAGAGGGTATCTTTGTAAGGTCATAGGGAAAGACAAAACATGAAGAGGAAGACATGGGAAGTACTAGTATGCTTCTATTATTACAGCATACCAAAGAATGATCAAAAGAAAAGTGACCTTTTCTGAAGGTGACTGATGCATTCATTGCTGGCTTTAACTTACTCTGCCGATTTTTCTGATGTTTCATTTGCCATTCCATCCCCCAAAGACTTAATTTTCCAGAGAAAATAGAAGGGGTATTAGAAATCTTGTGATTTTTTTTTTTTTTTTTTTTGGCGGGGGGGGAATTTGTTAACATAAAACCCTGAGTACTAGAGTACTGGGGACAAAACCCCATTATTTCTCAGAAGCATTCTAACGTTATTTGGTGGGGCATTTTACAATCCTGTTAAACATCGCAGTTCTGCTCTGTATTGCCTCTGCTTTGTCCAGTAAATGGTCTGGCTCAAATATTTTTCTTCTGCTTTCAAACTGCATATATGTGTTTGAAAAATGATTTTGCTGAAGTAAAATACAAACTGATCAATCATAAAAACAAGACAAAACTCCCACAGAGCACATGGGGAAAAGAACAAAGATTATTTTTGTCTGTCTAGTTAGAATTTTGCATATGCTTGAATATATCTGACAGGTTGTTTGTGCCTTTTAGAAGATGAAAAAAGATAAATAAATATATATATATGGTGAGAGAGAAAGAAAGAGGTTCTGATGAGTACAATAGCAGTGTTGATTTTCATACATTTGGGGTGCTGACACAATTCACAAGTGGCAAAGCAAAGCAGACTAAGTTGTGTTATGTCGTTCCCTGCAAATGAAGATAAATGCCTTGTTCTTTATCACTCTGGGTTATATTCCTGAGAGAAGGATTTTAAAAATGGATTTTTAACTTTCTACTCCTTTTTTATTTATATATGTATTTAAAATATAAAGGAAGTATTTGAGGATGGCAGTTAGAAGCTGTAATGCTCAAAACCTTGCTGGGCTCCAGCTGTGTAAGTCTCTGAAATACTATGACTATCCTGAAAAAGGCAAAAAAAAAAGAAAAAAAAAAAAAAAAAAAGAAAAAATATGCTATTCCTTCTACAATATGTAGAGCTATAGGGATTGTAAAACTTCTGCAGAATGTGACTATAATGTGTTTATGGGAGCAAAAAACCAAAAAGATTTGTCCTCCTTTGCTGTAGTTAGGAACAGTAAGAAGACTGAAAATAAGTTTCAGTACCTGATTTACCATATGGAATTACACTGCTAGATCTCTTTTGTCTCCATTGAAATCATATCTCCTTAACACGGCTTTAGTAGTGAACCTCCTTCATTATATTTGGTTTCTGTGTTCTCTTACAAACCTTTTATGAAAGTTATGTCTTGAATGTGTATCCATTAAAAACAATGGCAAGTCTAAATTTTAAGCAAGTACAAAGAAATATTGAGTGGGTGTGCTAGGAACTAAAGCTAAACTAAAATATCATATGAATTTTCCTGAATAGCTATGAAAACCCATCCTGAATGCTTACCCAAATCTTGAAGTAACTCTATTAATAAAAAAAACCCCCAAACAAAACCGGAAAAAAAACCACACCAAAAAACCAAACCAAAACCAAACAACTATCTAGATGAGGGTCTACTCTACCCTTCCACTACTGTCTGAATCTGCAAAACACTTCATTTTACACTGTGTTCTAAGCCCCAAAGTATATAAAGTTTAAAGAACAGAAGAATCTTGATGATGGAAAGTAGGAATAAGGTGAGAGAATTCTATGTATTTCTATGCATTATTAAGATGTGTTGAAGGAGTGGACTGTATGAGCAAGGCTTCACTGTGGGAATGTATCCAGAGAGCTCAAAACCAAAAGGACTGCCTGGGTGGTCTCTGGAGAACGGAGAGTGGGTCCCCTTAGTTTGCAGAAAATAAAAGATATGAAGTGGGAAGGAAGAGATGTCAGGTCCTGTTCTCAGATGTAGAAGGATGGATTGAAGAGAATTGTGTGGAAGCATGAAAGTGTTTTGTGGTGGAGGGTAGTTATGAGACGACTTGCATGAGCATTTGAACTGCTGTTGGGTGTTAACTCTGAACCTCAAACCTTTTCACAAATGCCTGATAAAATGAGTTTTGTGTTCAAAAAAGACTGCTCAGACTTGTTAATACTTGGTGGTAGAAATCCATCTGTGTCTAAATTCATGTGTGACACACTTTGTATACTTTTGGGGAGTATATATATGGTAAGGCCAAGAAATTGCACATGGTTTTTCTCATTAGTGTATGTACTGAGTTTCTGCAGCTTGGGAAAAAAAAATATATATATTATCTTTTCTTGCCTGTATAAGACTCTAGGGATATAGCCTTTAAAACTTTCTGCTTCCCTGAGATTTATGTAGATCCTAACATCCAACAAGGTCAGTAAGTGTCCCTGTGCCCCTCATTGTAACTGCAGAAGTTCTGCCTCTCCCTGCCCCGGGGGAGACTTGCAGCATCAAATCCTTCCTAGCTAGTATGTGTCTCTAGGGTGCTCTTCAAACAGAATTTTGCCAGCGAAGATGAAAAACCAGATACTGCTTGTGGAAGTATTCATCCTCCTCTGGCTTTAGGAGGCAATGTTTGGCAGCATACCTGCCCTATGCCCATGGCCAAACTCCTCCCAGCTGCAAATCTTCAGACCTGCAGAGAACCTTCTGCACAGTCCAGCTGCCTGAGCCACAGGGCAGCTACGTTCTGTTCCTGTGCAGAGATGGAGAGATCCGGGTGCAGTGTCTTCTGGAGATCAGTGTGATTTAAAACTAGCACATCTGTGGCAAATAAGTTGCTCTATATACAATAACCTTTCGTTTTGTAGAGCTAGCTAAAACACAGTCAATTGAATGTGAAAGCAGCTAATTAAGAGACAGTAGACCAAAGTAGTCATCACTGTAATTTCTTTGGCTTCAGTGAGCGTATTGCATGGATGAGTTTTATTGGAGTTCTTATTACTAATACAGAAAGTATGTGCAAAGTTAGGAGTTATGAACTCAAAGCTGTATTTCACCTGGGAATACAGTTTGGGATTTTCACAGAAGGCTTAAAAGAGTTAAACATTAAACTACTTTATTTCTCTTGCATTTGGGCACTGAATCCTTTTGAACTTTTAAAAATATCCTATCTATTCAAGTGAGCCAGTCATTCAGCTTTTAAGAAGAGGGAGTTCCCAGAGTGCTAGGTAATATGCTGAGGAAGCTCTTGCATTAGTGTTTCTCTGAATGTAAGTGGTCTGAATTTTTAGCATACTTGCCAGTCAGAAAAGGATGGAAGAAGCTGCTTTGTGCAGCTGTTTCTATTCCTGCACTTTCCATTGAAGTGGTGCCGGAGAGTTCATACCTTATTCACACTGAGAAGGCAGAGTTGTTCCTTTCAGGTTAACTGGTTTGCCTCTCCTTTGGTTTTCCATCTAACTGAATTCATTTATAGTATTCCAGAAATATATTTTGTGCGTGCCTTGCAAAGAGAGCGTTAAACTCTGCACATGAGCTGTTTTTCTGTGCTGTGAGCCTGAATGACATGTTGGCTTCCCAGACTTCTGGTCTAATTGAGAGGAGTCCATCAAGGTTGCTGAGGTGATGCATCCCTGCCATAGCCTTGACAAAGATAAGACTCCCATAGTGACATGTACCGGGACAGGTAGGATAGTCTTGGTGTTCACAGGTTTGGCTTAGGTCAGATCTGCCAAGTTTAATTAGTGTTTGGATCCACTTAGGTTTGGACATTGAAATCCTTGGAAACTTGGTGTCTAATTACCTCTTGGGGTTCTGGGGACTGAACGATTTACTTAAGGTCACAAATGGAGTAGAAACAGGAACTGAACAGAGAATTCTCAAATCCCAGTCCAGTGCCTTTACCATTAATCCTTGACTAATCTGGTATCTTGTGATCTAGGTTTCACTTCAGCCAGCTGCTTTCATCAAGTTTCATCTTACACTGGGACAGCTGGCCAGAGTTTAATGCATAAGTAAGTGTCATCTGCATACTTCTCTCATTTATACCCATGGCATTATGTGATACCCACTAGCAGCTCAACATACATACAGATTATAAAATGTGAAAGAACAGTGTCTGTGGACCTCGGAAAGAAAAGAGAAAGTTCTTCTGATCAGAGGTTTCAGAGTCTGAAAGACAGAATCAAACCTGCCTGAGTTCAGTGCTGTTTAGTTAGATAACAGCAAATCTCGGAGCTGGGGAATTTAATCTCACACCAAACATCTGCATTTCAGTGGTATACATGTTATGGAGGGATCCAGGTGAATGAATTAAGATATTTGTCCATAGACCATCACTGCTGACCTGTGTGATTTCTGTGCCATTCCTCATTTTTTTGCTTGGTTAGGGAAGGCTTGGGATGATTTGCAAGGACATAATTTTAAAGTGATATTATGAGTAAAGAGATGTAAAAAAAATAAATAAAATCAAAAGTATCAAAAGAATGACTTTTAAATACTTAAAATCCTATGCTGATATTTGAAAAGAAAATGCTAAGCAATAAAGGCGATGAATTTCCATAGCACATATTGCACAGGAAATTTGCACACACAACCTTTTATTTGTTTAATGGATTTTCTGTGAACATCTCCCATTAAATGTTTGTAAAACTTCAGCCCAAGAAATTTAGCTATGGAAGGGAAAGCGTTTATATTCATTAGATGAGAGCAGACTTTTTGCTCATGATTTGGGTAGAATTTAAAATGATTAATACAGCTTAAGGTAGTTAGGTGATAGGAATTTTCTAAAACATTTTATCTGAATCTAATAAGTCCTTTTGGGGATACAAGAGCTTATGATGCATATAAGGAAATTTAGAGCCAGTTTATTAAAAATACTTTTCCACTTTAATGGTGTTCTTCCATTGTATCTTAAGATTGCCAGGTATTTTACCATCTACTGCAGCCAGTCTGTAGAGACTAAAACCATATGAACCCCTTTATCTGAGAGACCCATCCCTTGATTGTAGGGACTGGAGTTGCAGCTGACAAAGGATGAAATGAATTCAGGAACATATTGTAGCCAAAGTTCAGAAAATCCTTCACAGAAACTTAAGATGTCTTAAATAGAATTTGTCTAGTGAGGAGTTCTTTCTTAGGAAACATTCTATAAAATTTACATGAAAACAAAAACATTCCAGTTCAATTGTCTCAAAATTAAGTGTTTTATGTGTCTTTGTGATAAGATAACTGTAAGAATGCTGTGAAGGTAGCTGTTTACTCAAATTTTCTAGAGGGGGAAAATTCAGAGTTCAGATTTGCCTAAAATTAAATCAAGGATTCTTCCAAGTTTTTATCTGACTTTGTAGTGGTAGAAATATCAGTGTGGATGACTGTAATAAATCCTTTTCTGTGTTTATAATGGAAATTAAAGTGGTACACTTGCTTCTTCAGATCATTGGTAAATCAGCCTTTGCAAAGTCACTATCACAGCACTCAAAGCCAAGCTCACTCTTGGATGGAAAATTAGTACAGTAGTGTCTCAATTATTCTGGGGTAGATTATCCAGCTGATAGATGGGAAATAGGCTGCAGGTACTGAGAGGCTCAGTCCTGCTCTGAATGAGTCAGTTTGGCGCTGCTGTGTGCAGTGATGATACCAGCTTGGATGCTAGCTCAGGGAGGTCTGATTCAGCTTTGCTACTGACCTCTCTTTTCACCATTTTTTTTCCTACTGTGTCATTCTGCAGCCTAATTTCCAAGAGAAGAGTGACTATATGCAGTAAAGTGTCAAGTTAAGCATTCATTAATCCAAAGTTTGTTGAATATCTTTCAATGTCATGTTTACTGTGCATTTCTGACCTGCCAGGTGTCATTTGACTGAATTTCTTTGAAGAATAGATTTTTCTGAGTTGGAGAAGCTGAAATTTTAAAATTAGAAGACAAAAAGCAAGAATATGATGAATAACTTTTCCACAGAAGTGGAATGAATCAGTCTCAAGTTTAGTGTACTAGGTCTACGTATATAGCAGAAACTCTTTCCCAGGGTTGGGTTTAAACCATGACACATTACAATGGAGTTGCTGCACTTTATGCTGGTCTGTAAGATTTATATTACAAGTATGCTAGGGAACTTTTCCCATAATAAGTGATTTTTCGGGGATTTAACCAGTTCTTATGCAGGACCATTGCAGCTATGCTGGCAGAAATCTGTAGCCTTGACACAGCCTGAAACTATACTCACCTCTTCTTCCAGCCAGTCCCTTTCTCCTCACAAGGACTCACTTTAACGTGGCTATAAATTTTTTGAAGGAACATTCTGAGCTGAATGCCACAGAAAATAAACCTCTGTGATATAACGCAGTGATGCTTTGTTTCCCAAGGAATGTGCTTTAGATCAAAAACTGGAATAATTTGTTCTTTGTTAATATGTGCTCTATGGTGAAGACAGGAAACTGACTGGTATTTTGAGCTTTTAAATTTAACTTCCAGTTACATTAGGAGAGAACAGGAAGGAATTTGCAAGGTGGCATGATCTTATTGTTGACCTTCCTTATTTCAGACCTCAGTGTCATGGCGAAGCAGTAATGTGCCTGATCATCTTGCTTTTTGAGATGGTATTCAGCGATGCTCACCCTGCTGTATTGGCTACCCAGGTTGTTATGGCTATGATGTACAGCTGGCAGTACAGTGTGTATGCAGAGTCAGCTGTGGAGGCAGATGTTGGGATGTGACAGAAGTCTCAAATTCTTCTGGACCTGTCATAACAAGGATGGATGTTTATAGACAGGATACACAGAAAAATTGAATATTTTTTTTTTTTGGGGGGGGGGCAGGGTAAGGGTGACAGGCTCCGAATAGGTATTCAGGGAAGCGCTCCTCTACTTATTCAGTCAAAATACAGAAATAGCAATTTTCAGGTAATCCCTTTTTAGTTGCTTTTTGTTTGGTTTTCAGTGGCCTGCTTTAGGCATAGTACGTGTTTAATAGATAACCCCATGCAGAGCAGAATTCTTCTACAGTTTAAAATCAAGGGCGGGGGGGGGGGGTTTGTTTCCAAGGATTAATTGAAAGGCCATCCACTCTTTGGGTGGAGAGATTTCTACCCACTTTTCTGCTGTCAAACTGTGTGATTCTAAATGTCTCCTTGAAATACACACTGAGTATATCTTCGTAGGTGCAGATGCTTTTAAAAACTGCCTTAAAATAAGTGCAGAATGAAGAAATTGTCTGCCACCAGATGAGTGAGACTTGGCTGGGCTTCTCTCCTCCTTTCATCTACATATGCACACCTCTACAGTCATTATAAAAATATCATTTCTATAACCTGCAAGGATCTACTGCTACTCACAAAAATGCCTTGCTACTGTGGGGCGGTTGTGAATCTTTACAGGCATGTAGGGTGTGCTATGTGTAGTTCTGTTTCTGGTGGGGATATCTGTGCAGGCAGGCTGGAGGGTAAAGACTGAGCCAAAATTAATCTACATTAATCTCCTGTCATGCTGGACAGAAAGATGTTGTTGCAAAAAGTGTTGACATGGAGGCAGAGGAAAGGTTTGCTCATCCTCGAGTATGTGAGGCAATGAACTATGCTCAGGAGCCAGCAAAGCCTGCCTTTAGGTAGGGGATACAATCTATAGCAATTATATAGCTCAATAGCAAATTGCAGAAAATATTCCAAAAGAGGTTTGATTTATGATCCCTGATCCTTGCCTTATGAACTTACAGGAAATAGATTACGCTGGCTTGCAGGGTGGTGAATCCATAGAAGTAGAAACAATATGCACCATACCAGATCCATATTCACAACTCCAAATGCTCCTTTTCTTTGCATTCCAGCATCCCAGATGGCAGTTCTCTATAACACAGTTTAAAATTTTCAGCATGCTTACTGAACTGGTTTATATTGTATTGTCTTCCATTCACCATCTCCTTCTCACTTAAAAGCCCTTCATTTAATGAGTATCTACAGGGTCACAATGGAGAATGAGCTGACGGGATGAATGACAGTATACATGTACAGGGTGAGAGGCTCAACTTTAGTTTGCAACCTTGTTGGCATACAGTCCATAGCATCTCTAATAAAAAGTCATTATAGCTCTCCAGGTTTTTCAATTATTCTTTTAATTTCTTTGCTCTGTTTATTACTTTATCACAGCATGGGATGTTACTCTGATTATCTTTATTGCAGCATTTTTAATAATGAAAACCAATGCCTTAAATTCTGTTCTGTAGAAAAGTTAAAATAGCTAAAGGAGGAAAAGTGTACCCATCATGGACTTTGATAGTCCTAGTCATCTTGATTCAAATAGAACAAGCAGGGGGTCAGTTCAGGTGATCTAAGACCTGTGAATCTGCGACTGTTTTTCTCTGATAAAATAGTTGTATTTTTTTAGTCTTAAAGAAATCATTAGTGATTTCATCAAATCTAATGAAAAGGTGTTTATTTTAACTGAGTAATGCTTAAGTTGGTATGAAACAACTAAATCCTAACTACTGCAATTTACTTTCAGGTGTACTTGACGCTTAGGTTAATAGCATCTTGCATTGTTTCTTGGAAAGTCAGCAATGGGTGCAACCTTTTTCACTTAAATATCTCGAGGTTCATTTCTCACAAGTAAGAGTTTGTAGTCCTAGTGTTCTGGCCGTGTTCCAATCCAGCTAATTATATTCTTCCAAAAATTTCTCTCAAAGTTCCAATTAATTATCTTCTTCACTTCCTCTTCTGAAGTACTGTCATGTCATGTTGTTTCTATGAAATGCTTGATAGTGTCTTGCATCTGAATTGGCTGTATTTTGCTTATGAATGAAGCATTGCTGTAGATAAAGGGTCGTATCCACCGCTAGCATGTGTCAGTGTGATGCGCTGATTATAGGGAAGGTATTTTAAATATAGCAATGGTGAAACCGAGTCTAAATATTCGTGCTTAGAATATAAAATGAGGTGTGAGTTTTCCCTCTTTTCACTGGATTATTATTTATATTAATCTACACTCTGAAAACTGCATTCTTATACCTACTCATTGTGACTAGTACCTTTCTTCACTAATAATAAATAAAAGCAGTCAAAATCCTTCTGTAATAAGGTAATTGATACCAGCATATTTATTGCTTACACAGTTAAAAATGGATTTTTGATACACCACTAAAATGCATACCTGCAAATCAGCTATACTGCTGTTGCCAAGATTCCTATTCCTCTCAGCTGCTGTTGAAATACAGGGGTTACAAACTTTTAAAAAGTCAATAATGAGAAGTGTGTTTTTATTCTTCCTTTAGAAAAATGGTTAAAATACTTCTGATTTCAAAATTAAGTTCAGATGTTTCGTAAATTAACTTTTTAAAAATCCTTCAAAATAGGGATTAGTAGAAAATATTAGGTAGATTTTAAGGAATATTACAAAATATATGCCCATAGCTACTTCCAAAGGATTACAAAGTATAAGTGATGGAGAAGATCAAAATACCTGTATGTTGGAAACTCTATGTAGCTTTAGGAAATTATTTCACAGAATCAATATTGTATTGTGTTGAAAATGTACTGGAAAGCGAGTCACCATCTTGAATTTCAAATGTAAGAACAATAAATTATAGAATCAGAATACAGTATTGGATGTATCTTTTTCTACAAACCACAACTCAAGACGTGCACATCATTTCAAGGTGTTGATATACTAAGTAGGTATCGTTTCTTATTGTATCTGACTTACATTAGCGCAATACTTTGTGATACGAGTATACATTTAGTTGAAAGAATGAGTGGAGAAGAGAGGTTGTTGGTGGGAGCTACTCTTTTCTGCTGTCTTTCACCTGCATGTTGATAAGCTGGCTTTGAGGTATCTTTCCTGTTTGTTTGCAATTGCAAATTCTTACTAAATTGTTAAATTGCAGGAGAACATCTTGTCTGCATTTTATAAATTCACAGCCACTCTACTTAAATACAGTTCTCACCCACACAGAGTTTCATTTGCACAAAAGTCATAGCAGCAGAATATCAGCAGTTCCCACGGAAATGACAGCCCAAGCCTTTAGTTCATAATATTGAAAAATTTCCCTAACTTGCAATGTTTCCTGAGGGAATGTCAGAGCTGGCATACATTTCTGCTGCTTTTCTCTAATTTTTAACCTCTTATTACAAATGAAAGCTTGTAGGGCTTTTTAACAGGTGGTTTTTGCCTGGGAGTACATGACAGAGGTAGAAAGCCAGAGAACTGTGATAAAAATTAAACTCAGCAAATCTAACCAGTCCTAGTGAGAATGCAGCAGGGAATAACAAATCCTCAGTGAAAAGAGCTAAAGATTGCTTAATTAAAAAGGGTTGCAGAATTAGATTTAACTTTAAACTTGAAATTTAAATGAATTTCTTTGGTGAGGAAACTGTGATGACTTCTTGAATGTCATCCTAGATTTTTTTTTTTTTCCAGGGCTGGCATGAAATGTCATTGTATTTTGCCATTTAAATCAAAGAAGTAGTTGCTTATTTCACACAGAAGGTTTCAAAATCTTGGGGAATAGGCTTTTACCCCCATATTTTGAAATGGTGTCAAAAAGGAATATTAATTGGTGATTAGAGACTGTAACCTAGGATGAAAACACATAACAGATAAGGAATTAACTTCTTTGTGGGTTGCGAGTACTCTGTTGCTGCACTGATTTGAGCTGGCAATATTTAACATAATTGGTTTTCAAAACCTGATGTAACAGCAAATTTCACAGAAGGTCTTGGAGGCCCTTGAAATCAATGACCAAAGTTTTATAAAAAACAGTTAAAAACAATGGAAGTACTATTAGGGAAGCAGATAGACATAAACTCTACCCTTGAAGAAAGGTTTGGTGCAAGTATCTGAAAATAAATCTCTTGTCCAAGGGGTTGCATTTATGATTTGTTGTCCCCTTTGCAACTTGGGAACTGTAGATTCCCTTGCAAATCGTAATTCTACCACTTTTTAGCCTATCTGGTAGAGTTTTCAAATGGATCAAATTGCATTAATTGAATTTTCATTAATAACCCAATGGCTATCTCAGAAGATATATTGTGGGTACAAGGTAAGCAGGATTAAGTCAGCTTTTAATATCTTGTCACTGTCACCTGAACATCCTTGACAATTGTCACCTGTGCAAATTTTTATGAACATAAATCTCTACTTCGTTTTCATCAAAGACTCTGACAAAAAGTTTTAAGGCGTTGGACTTCATGGTTTCAGAGGTCCTTGGCATAGATCTTCCAGCAAAGGGCCCTGAGGCACTTTTATCTGAAAATGCGCAAAAGTGGTGCTGACTGGGGATGTGGCAAGGCCAAGGTGCCTTAGGGAAATGATGGTTCAGTGCTTCAGCAGGACAGCTTCCCTTGGATGATGCCAATTAAGCTGTAGCTGTCATTTAAAGTTGCTGTCTTCTGGATTGCACCTCCTGTGCACAAGCAGGAATCAATCAGTCTCTTGCTCTGCATTATAAATAAAAATGAAGGTTTGGTTTTGAAAACATACAAAAAAAATTTCCCCCAAACAACACGTACACCAAGTGTTGCTCATTTCCAATAGTGGCAATTATTTCTTGGGCTGTTTCAGGAAGTATTTAAGTCAGTCGTCTCAGCAGTTTCATGTACTAGATGAATTAAACTAAAGCCACCACTTTAAAACCTTTATAAGGCTGTGAATTATTTTTAAATTAAGGCAGTATCATATCAATAAACAAGTATGTAAACAGCCATAGTGTCATCATGTTTATTGTTTCATAATAGGTTTATACAAATTATGAATACCAGAGTTTCATTAATGGAACTTTTAATTATCCACTATAGTGAAGTGATGTAAAATATCTAACAGCTCTGCTAATTAATATGGGGATTCAGTGGTTGTTAATTAAGGGCAAATGGGACAGGGCTAACACAATCCACTTTTGACTATGATGAATAAAAAGTCAAACCAATAGCTTATTTCCAAATTAACATGATTGATAAAAAGTCAACTCAGAGCACAAGTCATTCATCCTAAGGGAGCTGCAATTTTAATGTTTAGACGATACAAAAAAAGAACGTGTCTGTAGGCCTTGAAATAAAAGTAAAAGCTGTAAAAAGCTTCAAAGGACTAAAATACAGATTTGTAAACTTAGTTTTAAATATGTAACTTTGTGCACAGTGAGTCTTTTCAGATCACTTTCATTTCTCACAGATTTAAATAAAGCTGACATATGAATGAATAGCAATCTGTAATATATTCCAGGAAAATTATCCATTATTTGACTTTCTTTTCTATTTATCAGATATTCTGAACAGTACTTTGCATACTTAAAAAAAAAAAAAGGCAGGGTGTGGGGGGAGAAGCAGCTTGCCAGCAACAGGTTTATCAGCCTGTCTCTCTGTGATCATAGCAGTCTAGCCTCTTCTGATCGCTGTCTGTTCATTACTTGCTTTCCTGCATGTGGCTAAACATTTGAAACTTGTGTTTAAAAAACAGTTTAAAAAACTTCAGAAAGTTAAATCTGGGTATGTATATCCAGAAAAAGCCTCCAAGGTAGAATCCAGAGTGTTTGGTGATGTGCTTTTGTGACATAGACAGTATATGAGTACGCTGAGGCAATTCAGCGAAGGTATGAAATAGCATGCATGCTGTTCAGGGAGCCTCTAGTCAGAGATTCACAGACAGTTGTCTGGGATCGGTAGAAATTCTGAGCATAGCTGTGGGACTTCAAGCTTTTTCTCCCTACCTGTCCTTTTTGCCACCTTGCCCAGGACAATGGGGAGCCAGTCCCACCTGCTCAGCTTCCACAGTTTGTGGCCATCTCTAGGTATCTCGTGCCTCCTATTCTCCTCTGAGCTGACTCCTTTAAAAAGCTGCTTTCTTTTTATATGTGTTAACTTAGATATATTTGTGTGGGATGTATCAAGAGTTTTCATGTAGTATGTAAGGTCTCAAGTCTGATCTGCCCTTTGCTTAAGGAGGTTAAAACTTGAATTTCTCACGATGAAAATGTTACTAGCAAGGTAAAGGCTACTTTGTTTTGGGATTGCTTCTAGTTGTCCTTGTTGCAGAAGCGGTGCGTAATAGGAGCAGTGAGTACCTAGGACAAGTCAGATGTCTAAATGTGGTTTCATGAGCAAATATTTAAGGCAGGTTTGAGCCTATTAGGGGAAAAATATACAAAAGCGTTGAAGGTTATAATTCAAACAGGCAGAAAAACAAACTGCAGAAAACCAGGAAAACATCTTTATGAGAAACAGAGAGGTGTATGTATGCTGTTTGACATAGAGTGAGCATAATTTGCATAGTTGAATATGAATTTAAGAACTTGGGATTGGAAGGAATCTCCTGAAACATATTGCCTGGTCCTCTTCTATCACAGGCAATTATTTTGCATAACCTTTTCACAATCTATCACATTCCAGAATAAAAGTAGGCATTTTTTACCTTGGGATGCTGTTTCTGTGCTTTGATTCTCTGATGGTTAGAAGCCTTCTAACCTCTAGGCTAAATTTCTTCATGACCAGTTTATTTTGATTTTGTTCATGGCCATTTGTTTCTGGTCCAGCACTGCCTTTTAGCTTGATTTTTCTCCCTTGAACAAACATTTTTATCTGCAGGCTTTTTTTGACTTTTCTAAACAAGGTAATTCATACAGGTTCCTTTTATTTGATAGTATGTCCCTTCCTAATTATTGTAATACACTTCTCTGCATCTTTTCCAATTCACTCTTGTACACAGGAATCCAGACAGGGCTTTGTCAGTGCTTTATGTAGTCCTGTAAGTGTTTTCTTAATCTCCTCTGGGAATGTACTGATTGATGTATCCTACCTGTGATCATATTTGCTATTTTTGGAAGTTTATCTGTATTGCCCTATATGTCTTTTCCTTCCCTTATCAGTTTGCTGTACTTCTGGCTTATAGTATAATTTCTTATTAGTCTCTAGCTGCATAGCCTTCACTGCACTGAATTTCATCCTACCTCTATTACTTTACTCCTTAAGGTGTTCTCATTCTTTATATATGATAACCCAATCTTCTTATGCATTGACACTGTCTCTTTTTTGTTCATTAGGAAATTCCATTGTATTTTTTACCTTTCTTTTAAGTGAATATCATTATGAAATCTTGATTGTTTAGTAACTTTCATTTTGGTAATGGTACAGCAGATTTTTTTTCTTTTTACTTTATCGTTTGATAAAATGTAACTGTGGGGAGTGGGCTTCCCCATGCTTTGTATTGCAATAATATCATAATAAGTGTATGTTTCTTAAGTCAATATTTGCTATGGTATTGTGAAAAGATATTGTTAATGATCCAGGCCAGGAAGGATGTCATGAGCAGTTTGGTTTTTTAAAATGTTTAGCTTTTATTATTGCCAATACATAACAGTACATATATGAAAAGCTATATTAGCAATAACATTTTCTTTAATTAATTTTTCCATGAATGAATTCCTATTAGAAATTCATTCTTACTACATTGTATTATGTTGTGATGCACTTTGGTGAAATTAACTCGAAGAGCTGCTCTTTGCAATTTTAATATTCCACTGGGTTTTCCATTCTAGAAAACTCATTATTATACATGTACAAAGCTGAAAAGAAACAAGAGAGAGGCATATTGTGTGAATAACAGTCAGGGAAAAGAGACAGCTGGCATGATAATTTTCTAATAAAGCTTAGAAAAGGCTGCTGTGTCTTGAAAAAATGAAAGAGTTTTAATTTGAGTATTCCTTTTGTTTGGATTTGCTTTGTACTAAAAAGTTCTGAATCCTATTCACACCTTTTATGAATATTAACTGAAAAACAAATATATCTTGTCAAGTCCTTCTACTTGGTAGGTGCAAAAGAATCAGTGGTGTGTATCCAGAGGGGGATGGTATTTCTTGTTCTTCTTATCCACTCTTATTCGCCTCCAACCAGACTGTACAGTTTGGATCTTGATAAATAGAGATCTTCTGAATCATGGACAACTTATTAACACATGGAGCCTTTAACTAGCTGTGTACCAAACTGCAGCCTATGATAAAGGTTTGTAAATTTCTTAATTCCTGTCACATTTAAGATCATGACCTTTGGAGGCTGTGCCTAAAAGCCCACTATCAGGAGGCTGTGGCACTGGTCTTTGTTTTAGGAAGATACTAGACAGCAGTCATAGGAATTAAACATTTCGCCTGTGACCTTCGAAGTCACACAATTCTTGTTATTTGTGAGTAACACTTTATTTTTTTTTTTTTTTCAGATATATGACATTTTTTAAGACTAGGTGTTACCTTCTTACAGGCTTCAAACCAGATGTTTTAAAAAATATAGAAGTATTTACATTTAATTACAGAACTCAAACATGCGGCTTAAAGAGGCAAATTAAGGTGAAATTTTAAATTAATATGAGGGAGAAAAGTTAATCCATTAAAGTGAAATTCGAAACACTAAATTCTGTGCTCAGTGCTACCTTTCAGCAGTGGATTGCCAAGACATTAGGTAGCATTCACTAAACTGCATTTCTGGCTGGTCTTGCATTTTTTAAGGCTTTTAGAAATGTAATGAATGCAGTTTTGAACACATTTTTATAACACTGTTTTTAAAAATGTATTAGTCCAATAAAATATTTTTTTCTGTTATTCCTTAGCTTGATATATTGTTCTGATATGTTGCCCTGGTATTAGGTTGTCCTAACTCTTCTCTATTTTCATCCATTCATCCTTTTTATACAATATAATGTTATTGACATTAATGAAGTTACTGCTAATTTATGCCACAGTGAGAGAGAGAAAGGAATCAGGCTCGTTATATCTGGTATCACAGTTCATGAGAGAATCAGTTAATTGCATTCCATTAGTAATTAACGTAGAGGAATATGAAATACTAATGTTTTGTAAACCGCACATTTAATAGCCCTTATTTGCAGTAACCGTAGGCCTGTAGGTGACAGAGGAACAAAGGTCTCCACCTATAGATGGGACTTTCGCTGCTGTTAAATGAAAAACACACTGTCAGAATTTTTGAAAACCACTGTACAGAGTCACAGAGTATGTGGCATTGATACCAAACTCCAGATATTTATCTGACATTTAGTTTAATGATTAAAATGAATTATTAATGGTTCCTTTTTTCTCTTTCATTAAAACATAGGTAGATTGGGGTTGGTTAATATTTTATTTTATTTTGGGTTTTTTTGTCAGGTTTTTTTTTTTTCAATACTTGAAACATTTTAACTCGTTTTTCTGTTCAACTTCGTCACATGAGCTGTATGTATCACAGTGGGTTGCTGTCACTGGGTTCAGGTTCCCAGAACCCTACGTAGACCCAGGGTTGTTTCAGCAGATTCAGTGCTACAGGTGAGAGGATATAGCAAGAGGGTCAATTATAACTACACGCCTGCTCCACTGGAGGCAGAGATTGAGTGACCCAGCAGGAAGAAATCCTAATGATAAAGTCAAGAGAGTTCAAGTTAAGAAATCTTTCAATTTAAATCAAACAGTATGGGCTCTGTTCTGCTAGGAGTGGGTTGGAAGCTCCCTGCTTAGAGCTGGAGCCAGAAAACACAGGTACACAAGGTAAACAAACACTGTTGTTATTTTTATTACTTCACTGTCTATAGGACTAACACATACAACTTCCCCGTATAGACAAAGAACTTTACATTTAAAAATGCCATTCACATATCTTTTAAATTTGTTTAGCCACATCTATTCCTTCATTTCTTTCTGTCTACTGGCACAAAGATTTTAACTGGGCTGTGATGATACCAGGTTTTATAGCATTGTGGAAGACATGAGTTTCATTTGCAAGAACGTACGGAGTTTGAACGCAAGTCTGCTAATGGGGTGGCTCTGCTGTTTAGAAAGCCATGTCTGGGAGACTGTATTTGAGAGAATTTTCTTTTTGCATAGTCATTGTTTCTGTAAACTTCATCTGAGAACATACTTTGTGGCTGTTTTTGAATAGGTATGCTTCCAAGCTTCCCATTCATTTGATGTTGACATGTCTCTGTCAGCCCTAGAGCCATTCCCATATCCATTTATTTCTCAGTCTTTCATTCTTAGCAGTTTCTTTCCTGCTGCATAAAACAAATCCCCAGACATTTAGTGTACATTGGAAACTGATTCACTCCTTAATAGATGATACAGTTTTAAGATGCAGTGTATACAGCGTATCTGTGAAATGGAAAGTGTTTTGCAAAATCAGTGAGCAATTAAATTTCAGTTATTTCCTAGTGGTGACTATGTAGAGGTCCTTTGAATCTCAGAATGCATTAAAAAAACATCAGCAGCCTGTAGAAGGATCCAGTCCGCTCAATCAAGATGAAACAAATTAACCCCTTAGTCCTAGTTTCATTTCCAGGAGTGTGTATTTGAGTAAAATACCATGTAACTGACATTACCTCTGTCTCCTCTCCCATTGATAAATCTAATGAACCACCTTACATGGGAAGGTTGAAAACACAGTGGGTATCAAATTGTCTGCCATGATATCTAGTTCTGGAATCAGTTTGGTTATTACAACCATTTTCACGAGCTTACAGTGGGGAGGGGTCATGGCTGTGACATGTTGGAAATACGGGGGGCTTCTAGCTTCCCTCTTACGTTTCCCAGATGAGAATTCCGTCTTTACGTAAAACAAGTATAAGCTTTTCTTCCCCAGTGTCCTCCTCCAATGACAATGGATTAGCCTGGGCTGAGAATGAAGACATGGCTGGATATTGAGTTGTGCTTGACACTTTACAGAAAGCACTTGTAGCTGAAGTAATAGTGTCCCCAATGTATTTCCTCCCCACTTCATGGCTTCACTATTTATCGCTACCCTAAAATCAGGGTGTGAAATGTGTATTTAAACAGTGCTCCTTTTTTTTTTCTCCCCAACTAATTTTAGTCTTTGACTTTGAATGACAGTTTACTTGTAAATTAAGAATAAGTGTGAGTAAGAAGGAATGGATAGCCCAGGTGATAGGTAACAGATACACAGTCTTTCATTTGTAGCTTGCCAGTTCAAATTTGGCTCAGGTCTGTATTGACAGAAATTCATTATCATCTGATGGTTGTTTGGGAGTCTGTGTGAAAGGAACTGATGGTATTCACATTCAAAAAAACAACAACAAAAAACAAAACCTGTCACAATTACATTCTTTTTGGCAGCCTCTGTGAGCATGAGGATGAACTTCCCTCTGACATCTTAAAGCAGTCTTTCCAGATTAGGCTTCAGGCAAATTGGCAGGACGATGTGGAAATTTGCAGATACCGTCCAAGTTTTATCTATCCTTTGCCTAATCAAAGGACCTTAAGCCTGTAAATGATGAGAAACAGAAGTGGCTTCTATGTGGCCTCTATCTTTTGCTCTTTCAGGTGCCCAACATGCAATTGCTGCCCTCCAATTACCAGAGAATACCAAGCATCCACAGCAGCTGAAAACAGATAATTTGGATGAGCCACTCTAGCTTTAAAAATATTCATCTGAGAGATTTGCCCTTGGGCAAATATAAGTCTGCCAGACAGACAGAAATATAATGGAGGCATTTTTGTCCCTTAGCCTCGTCTGCAGTTTGGTAAAATTAACTGCCAAATGCCAACAAACTGCCAAAATCTTGTAGCAAAGGTAGAGACCAAATCTCTCAGCAAAGCATTTTCCCGAGTGTGGTGATATTTAACTTAATTGGGAAAGTGCAGTATGTCAATATGAACTTTTCCCACCCCCCATTCTGTCTCTTTCTGAGGCAGTCATACCATTTCATTTTAGCAATACAGAAACCTTCAACCACTAAAGGATGTGCCAGCCAAAAACCATCACTGCCAACAATTATATGCTAGATGTGTGTGGGCAATAACATATGCACTTAAAAGGACTGAAAAAGAAGGTATGCATGGTTCTTAGCATTTTATCTTGTCTTGAGTTTCAGTGTCTCCCTAAAATTAGAATTAATTTCAAACAGCACAAAATCTCTGGGAACAGAACATGTAGGAGCCCTGTGATGAGCCAGGAGATTTTCAGACCACAATTTTCTTACTTTTACAAGGGAATGCATAAGCAGAGCTGTCTTCATTACTCCTTTAAATAATTAATGCTTTCAGTATATTTCAGGCATTGATTATCTGACCAGTTGTTAATGGACAAAGCTACAGTGCCTTATGGTATTTTTCTTTTATTTGTACTCAAAGTCTCTAATAACCTGAGCATATGTTGATACACACGTAGGTACAAGAAGTAGGATTTTAGTGGTGACTGGAGTGTGACATGACTCATCTCCAACATATAAAAAATAGACAAGAAGTATTCTAAAGGCAGATTTAATGCAAAAAAAAAAAAAAAAAAAGAGAGAAACAGTGTACAGGATACTTTTACGTTTGTATAGGAATGAAAGTGAGGAGATTCAAAGGGTTATTATCTTTGATCTACTGAGGCATTTTCTATTGTATTTCTAAGAATATATTTCACCTGCGGTCCAGCATTGACTGGATTCACTATTGTCTGTTGGAAGTCAAATCCAGGCCAATTTATATTTTGGCAATTCAAGATCTAGTTACAGTATATTTCTACTCTTCAGTAGCTCCCACCTCACGTTGCTTAGGTTATTAGATGGAGTCGCCCTTTAAATTAGTACTGAGGCCAGGATAGGAGGAATGAAATATCAGGCTCAATTTGTATCTTATACAAATAAACAAAATCTATTTGTTCTTATTATGGACACCTATACACTTTATAGTTTGGCTTTTGTGCATCAGATGGCTGTCTCATTCTTTGGAACTATTATATACTATACTCATTGAAGGAGGTAGATTATTGGCTTGGAATTACTCAAAGAAAGAATGTAAATTTGTTCATATCTGCCTTGTCTTTCCGGTCTGAGTACTGAAAAAGTCATTCTCCAGGCTGAACTGGGGTATACTATGTATTCATTAAAAACAAAAGATACTCTGCGGAGTACTGTGTACATTTTTTTACCATCTATTTTCATAAAAGGTGACTAACCTTGGCACAGGTGCAGAGAAGGTCAGGGAAGAAAAGAACAATCATACCAGAAGAGCTTTGTTTGTTTGTTCCAGTAAAGTGGCAGGGTAAAATTTACCCTATAAATATATTGTAGGATTGATGTCCAAGAGGGAAAGTTGGCATTAAACTAAAAACAAATGGATAACACTGTCAATGAATTGATTTAGACTGGAAATTAGATTTCTGAATACTGGAGGAGAGAGGTTTTGAAACAGCCTTCCAATAACAAGGGAAATAATTCTGCCTCATTTTTTGTTTGAGACAATTATGAAATGGCATAGATAATGCGATACTTTTAATCATTGGAAACTTTACTTAATGAGTCAGGAAGATGTTTCTAGTCAGAAGGCCTATAGGCCCAGAATGGGAGAACAGCAACTGAATTCTGACTCATATCTTCTGGCTGAACAGCTCAATCCAACAGGTTATTTTTTTTTTTCTTGTATGGGTCTTACTTCTTATTCTGTTGTGTGAATCTTAGGAAAAATGTTTAAGACCTTGTCACAAGACAGGTTCCTGACAGCCTCAGTTGTTCTGTGGGCAGAAACAGCGTTTGCTATCTTGTTCTGGCTGTGACTGTGCTCGGGTTCCCCAGCTGCAGACCTCGCAGGTCCTTGGGAGCAGGTTTCCATCAGGAGCATCACAGGTGCTGAGACCTGAGCATCTGCAGTGCTGGAGTAGCTATTGGCCACTTACTTGTTGTTGAGTGCTACGTGTAAACATGGCCATTCTGTCTGTGTCTTTCCTTCTCCCTCTGCTATCATAATCAAGAAATAGTGTGTTATTTTTGCAGAACATCTATTTGCTTGGGTTTAGCTCTGGTTTTAATGCCAGAATAATTTTTAGCTACATGCATAGCAAAGAATCCAAATTAATAATCAATTAATAATCAGCATTCAAATGCTATGCAATTATGTATCACGTTTAAAGGTTTAGCATGTAGTGTAGATGTTTTTACATTTAAAAAGTGATTATTTTTTCTTAGTGTTTTTAGTGCTTCCCCCAATTTTTTGTACAAAACTGAAATTTTACTTGTTACATTTGCTTTTATTCTACAGTTGTGCCATATGTTTGCAAAAGTAAAGTCTACCTTTGGAACTCAGAAATATGGCAGAGATTAATAGACTTCATATATGGCTTACCATTGCAGCTGTAAATTAAAACCAAATTATATTCAGATTGTGTCTATATATTACTGTTTGAAAGAAACATTTTGCAAAAATTTTACAAATGATGCAGTTTGTTCCGTTATTAGTAAAACTGCAGCTACAAACACATTCCTTGAGCATTTGACTTTTAAAACTAGTGTATTAAGAAGTAGTATCGTTCATGAGTAACACTGAGCATCAGCCATATAACTAAGTGTTATTGATAAATATCTAAACCTGTAAATAAAATGTGCCTGCTGTTCTACTCTGCTGGCTTTGATTGGAGGCACAGCACTCCCCCAAAAGATTGCATACTTGATTTTACACTTCTGGATCAGATGATTCAGTCACAAGCTCAGTAGTATTCCTCTGTGGCAAGCAAACAATAAATGTTTGAAAGTAGCACTAGTAAAGTGGCAAAGCTGTATCAATTTCATCATGGTATTCATCAGAAAACTAACGTTTACATGTGTCTCACTTTATGCAAAAGTTATTTTTAATGATGGAGTCTAATCAGTACGTTAGTGATCTTTTTATCACCTAGATCTTTATTATCAGGATTGCATATGATGTTTAATCGGAAAATATAGTTCTTGTTTGCTCCTAACTTTACCTGAAAGGCATAGGACAGTCACCATTTTGTACTTACAAGTGATCAAACTTTGCAGTTCTTACATGAATAATCCTAATGAAATCAGAGACCACTGAGCAGGAGCAAGAGCATCCATCTACTCAAATGTGATTTAATGTAGGATATACTGAATTTTGGTTGTTGACAACTGCAGTAAGTTTTCCCACTCCATGTGATTGTATTTATGTAGGAACTAGTTTAAAAATTATTTGACCAAAACTTGAAACCTTTAATGATTTTTTTTTTTTCTTGAGGGAAGATTTAGTTTTTGGGCCCTCGCTCGTTAACACAAGCCCTTCTGCTAGTCCTGGTAGTATGGAAACCTCTCAGCTTTCTTGTCCCGAAAACATGACGCTCGATCTGCTGAGCGTTGCAAGGTTTGCCCATGTACAAAGCCCTGCGAGAGGAGAGGGCCAGTGATGTTTATTTGCAGGTGAGGCATGGGCTGTTTACTGGGTCTGTTGCCCTCATGGGACCTTGTTGAAGTGATACATCCCCAGCTGCAAATGGAGAACCCTGGGCCTCCCTCTGGCTCTGTGACTTTGTCTTTGCTGTCAAAGATAAGCAGCTGCTTTGGTGCTAGCGCAGATGACTGAAGAATCAGCTTAGCTGTCCGTGATTCATGTATTTGATTATATATTCTAGTTTGCTAAAATCCTGTCATTCTTGTATTTGAATATAGTTAGCTAGAAGTATTGAATTAATTTTGTCTTGTTTTATACCAACCACAAGGTCATGGACAGCAAGACGTTAGCTAAGTTGATTCCTTCCAATCGTGGCCAAATGTTTTACAATTTTGTAGTTAAACAAATCTGAGTAGAGAGGAAGGGAAGATCGTTCCCACACTTTCATTCCATGGGGACACTTTAGTCCTTTGTCCTGCTGATTTCTATTTTGAAAATAAATTGGAAAAGTCTTTTAGAGGAAAGACTTTAGAAAATAAAGCCTTTGGGACTTTCCAGTTTGAGACAGAAGCGTAGCTTTATTTGCCTTTAAATAATAAAGTTTATTTTTTTCTGTTTAAGTATTTATAGCAAGTGAGACTGGGGTTTACAGTATGTAGTGCAGAATTCTATTTTCCAGAATGTCCTATTACTTTTTAATTGCTTTATGCTTTTCAAAAGTGGTAATATAGAATGCTTAATCATTCAAATTAATGAAACAATATTTGTAGGACAGGCAACTGCTTTCTATGAAGGTTGGTTTATATGTTATGTATCTGACTAACAGCTGTGTATCTCATGGCTAACCCTTTATCCTGCAAATTGAAGAGGAAAATAAAAACTGTATTAACTAAATAAAGAAATATACTATTCTTCCTCTGAACTTTCACAATGGAGACTTCCTCCTTGTCTGTTAATGTTTGTGAACTCCTCAGTATCAAATAACTTTTTCATTGACTGTATTTTTTTGTCTTAATCTGGTAGTCTCAAAGCACTTTAATTAAATTTTTATATTACTTGAAAAAGTGACTTTTGAAAAATGGTATTTGGGGAATACTGTATCCAAGAGGTCATTTCACAAGATTATTACTACTCTGAAGTGCTGCTGAGATTTGGCTTTCAATTCCTCTACCTTTGGTTGAAATGCAAGAGATGAAGAGAACCAATTTGAAATGTCAGAAATCAAAATAAGTTACTAGAACTAGCAGGGTTCAAAAATACAATCATATATTTGCAATCTCACAGAATATCATAATGATTCACTTTGTAAAGCAGTATTATACTGAGAAGCCTGAAACACTTAGTTGAATTAGAATTTTTCAGTGTCAGTACATGAAGTTGCTTTGCTGATAAACAGATGCGTAAATCTGCCTTGTTTGCCCAGCGGGCAACTGTTGACGAAAATAAGCCCCAAAATACTGGGAATAAAATAGATGAATCCTGGGTCCAAGTGATTTACTCACACAACTAGCATATAGTTCCTTGAAGAAAAAAAAATCTGGGGAGAGAGGTTGCATAGGATGAACAGCATTCTGGATGCAGAGTGCTTCATTAACTACTTTGTTTGTGTTTTTGCTAGTCTCTTGTTCTGGCTTGGACTCTATTTCCTGACCTGTGTATTTCTCAGGTAGTGAAGTTGGAATCACAGTTACAGTTTCTCCATAAAGCCAGTGTCTGTTGAGCAAACACTAGGTCTGGCTAATCAAAAGTACCACTCATGACTCACCAGTATTTTAATGCAAAGGTGATTATTGCTGAGATGCTCTTAGCATTCTTGGCTAGTAATTTCATTAAAGCTTTTTCATTATGCACATATCAGTCCTCCTGACAGGGCCCAAAAAATGTTTCTGTGTTTCTGTTGGCAGCTTAAACCAAGCTCCTGATATACTACTGCACTGATGCTATGTGTGTTGGGTTAAGTTTTAAAACCATAGCTGTATGATTATTGATACAAAGGAAACCAAATCAATGGCAGTATGAATGTTGATTTAACCCACTGAATCACCTGATCCCCCACTTGGACTCCAGAGCAAGTTCATAGACATTACCTTTTTGAGCTAAGAGATAATAAATACTTTTCTTACTACTTTAATGGGGACTTCAACCTTTTAAAGGTGGAATGCCCAGGTGTATTGCCTTTTTGTCCCCAGATGAGAAGTGACGTGCATCAGGAGGCACTCAGTGTGGTGTTGCCCCTCAGTCTGATGATTGGTGTCTCTGTTTAGCTCCTCGTTCTTGCCGAACTCAGATTTTGGTGGAAGTCGCAGGGTGGGAGCTGTTAACTTCCAGAGATGCTACATCTACCTCCTCCTTGCCCTGCTCTGCTGTTCAGGCTCTGCCTGTGTACTGGCACGGGTGCATGGGCCGCAGGCTTCGTATCCCTAATTTAAAGCTTGATGTGGCTTTCATTGGTGCTTTTAAGACAGAGTATCTGGAAGGTTTCTAGACCTCAATCCTGAGGTCACGAATGCAATGGTTTTCTGAAAGTCTAGTCCTAATTTTGTCAATGTTTGTCCTTTATCAAAAAATACCACCTTGATTAGCATTCGGTTCAAAAGGGACCTGGGACTTGAAAGTAATATGAACAGTGTGATTCAGACGGCACACTGTGAGTGCTGTGCGTGGAGGCTTTCACAGCGCCTGCCTGCAGTAGGGAGAAGAGCCTCGCTGCAGAGAGAACAGATGCATTTCAGAGTCGCCCGCCAAAGGGAGTATATTATGCTCCCTTTTTAAACTTTCCCAAACACACACCATCTGTTTCACACTAGATACTTACAGGGTTTGATCAAATTAGAAGTCATGCTGAAAGGGAAAACTAAGGTTAGCATGGACAGCTTTCTTAAAGCTACAGAAGTCACGGCTCTGTTGCATTAAACCTCGGGTATTAACCTCGGTAAACTGGATGAAACATTGCAGCTTAGCGACATTGCCAATTGCATGTGTTCACTTACAGTCTCAATCAGGGTAATCTTTGTAAAAGTAAAATTGAGCAAATATCCTATAAAATGACAGCAGGAGAAAACAAGAATGGTGGACAGTACGAGTGGCTGATAAAAATGAGGTAAAAGTACTGAAACAGATGTTGACTGGTTCAGAATAGCTACCATTAGATACGCCTGACTGCAGAAACAACCTCTGAAAACACTGGAGTTCAGAAATCTTCTGGCACACAATGGTAGGACCTAGTCCCAAAATCTGTGCTAGGCAAGTCATCTAGCAATCATATGACAGTGATATGAATGGAACCGAGTCAAGCAGAGTAACTTCAATATATTGTGATTGAATAAGAATAGTTTTCATGGTCAGAAAGGAAGGGAAAGAGAACGGATGGAGGCTTACAAATCTTTCGTAGGTTTAGCAAGGCAACATTCTTGTGTCTGTTTCAGTTCTGAGGCTCTGCTTTGCAAAGGTATTTAGTTATTGCGTTGTTTGGCATTACAAAATGTGGCTCGCATAGCTAAGGCAGTGAGGAAAATTAATCGCTTCTGAATGTAAAGCTTACGCTCCTTTGGGTGTCTCTTCTTAATAGCTGTGCCTGAGTTTAGGTGCAAGATCTAAGTGGCTTGAGCCAAATCCAAAGTGAGTTTCCTGCCCGGCCTTAACCCCTGCTCTGTGCTCTCTGACAGGGGCTGGAGGTCAACACATAAACTGTGTGGGCAAACAAAGTTTTACCTCAGCTGCAATTTTTACACACGCAAACTGCTGTGATGCCATAGACAGTGGATAAACCTGGTAGGCATTGCAAAGCTGGGGAGGAACCCTGCTCAGCAGTCCTAAAAACCTAGGCCTCAACTGTTTGTAGTGAAAAGGATGGGGTACAAGTCATCTCCTTTTTCCTGAGGCAAAATGTTATGAAACCTGAGATATAACTGCAGAAAGCATTATCAAAAAAGCTTTGTTTTTGCTGTGTTAAAATTGTTGTAGTTAAATCTGAGGCATAATCACAAAGAACATATGTCACAAATTATCTTGTTTTGAAGTGTTGTTTGGTTTATTTGAGACAATTCTAAAATAGAACTATAGACATATAAAACACTTCTAAAATAAAGCCAAAACACCATGGAAAAAGGCTGTGTTGAAGACATTTCCAAGCCATCTAACAGCAGGAAGTCAAGGAATTTTTTTTCTTTTTTGAGCATCCAAGATCCAGTTATCTCAAAAATGTTTATCTTGCATCAAAATAAAGTCTCTTCTTGTATGATGATCCTATAGTTAACTGCCAGACAGGGATATTTATTTAAACGAAACCTCCACATTCTGTAAAGCTCATTCATAACTTCTCATTGCAACCATTCATTTAATGCTTATTTTAATAAAAAAGCGCCCTAGTTTGATATGCTTTTAAATAATAAATGTTTATATTGGCCCCTTGGGCATGAGTGGGACACAGCTGGTAGGGCAAATTTGGAATAATATTTTGATTTGTTACTCTGTTAGAATATTGCTTGCTGCTTTCTCTTTCCCCCCAAAATAGACAGGCACAAGACATCTTGCAAGTTTTTTCTAATTACATATGTAGAACTTTTAAACATAAAACAGGCAGATACAAAGGAGATTTTTCTTCTGTTCACTACACTTTTGAAACCAGGAGGCATTGCAATTTTCCATGCACCATCTTGATTACATTCCTTTAGAAGATAGCATTTTTCTAAAAATTAATTTGCTTTTTAAAGATCACTTCACAAGCCTACACTGACATTCCACATAAGTGGAATGTGATACTGCCAAAGCAGATAATCTATACCACGAAGTCTCTACAATATCTGCTCATAGGACTTTGAAAGCATTGCTACTGGGGTTATTCCTGGCCTATGGGCTAAGGGAATTTAGACCAGCAATGTTGCCAGGATATTCTTTGCTGATTAGAAATTAATTTCAGATCCTCACTCCCATGATAAATTTTGTGCACTTTCACATAAGTATGATCTAGAATATGTAAATACTATAGTGACATGATGGAAAAAGGGATTGGCGAAAGAACTGCGCACATCTGTCAAATCTTTATCTTTACCTTGAATTATTTTTGAATTAACCTTTCTTTTAATCTACAAGCTTCTTGCTTGAGGCAAAACAGTCTTTACTTCACAAAACCATCTGCCTGGTTTCAAGTCTTTCATATCAATGGACAGACCTAGAATAAGGCACCATGTAGAGACAGGCAATTTGACAGGAGCTTTGACAAATTGGAGATAAATTACATGAACATAAAGAACATACCATTGAGTTCTGAGTGATATACTAATTATATTTTTGTGCTTTACAAGTGAGAGACAGCTAAGATAGAAGGCAAAGTCACCAGTCACGCTAGTTGGGAGATGCCCTGAGAACATTGCATACTTCATCATACGTTCTGGAAATTTGAGTTTAAACTTTAAGGAAAAAAAAAAAAAAGGCATTTATCAGGCCAAAACTTTGTCTTGACCTTTTATATACATCAGACAAAAGAAATGAATGGAAGGTAAAGTAGGTTCTCTGTCAGGCAGCAGTATCTGCATAATAAGTCAAGTCTAGTCCCATTGTTGATATTGTTATTGCTTTTTCTCTTAAATACTATTAAACCCCAAATCGGCTAGCTTTTATAGCAGTAAAACATGACCTTAATTCTAGTGCAAAATATGTCAATTGTTAGCTTTTTTCGTACGTCTTAGGAGCGAGTGTGTACTCTAGAGTCCATTTCTGAAGGGTATGGAAGAAAGTATGTTGTTTGCAACATTTATGGATTGTTGTCAGAGCTAAATAGGAGACACCCCCCCCCCCCGCCTCTTCCTCCAGAGCAAGTGCAACGTTAGTGGGGTCACAGTGGGTCAGTGTGAGCTGCTATAGTACCACTGGTGAAGTCAGTAGGACTTTAGAAGTAGCTGGTACTAGACAGGAAGTGTCTGAACCCCAAAATGTTAAAATAAAGCTTGCAATATGAATGTAAACGGAGCATATCTATAATATTCTCATCATCCACCTTTTGTAGCTGGGTAAGTCTCTTGTTGCATGTGTACAGCACCTTGCACGGTGAGGCCTTAGTCTTTAATAGGAGCTTCTAAGTACACATAAATAACAGTAAGCATTTCTGTTCCTTGCTGAGCAAATTTAACTAAGAATGCTTTCTTCAGAAATGCAATATTGAGTGAACAGACCATGAAAACTGTCACTGGGCTTTTTTCTATATCTATCAGGTTTTATGTGCAGTTCCTGTAGTACTGGGTTTCGTTGTAACGTCTCACAGGGGCACTTTTCAAAGTTACACCCTGTTTTTATTTGCAATTAGAGCTGTTATCACTCTCCTTAAATAATGCATTTCATAATTTAAAGCAGACAGGGAAAACTACACAAACATGAACTTAAGTGTATCTCCACAACACTCCTGCAAGGAAGTTTAAAATGATGATATTGTTATTACTTTCATTGCTAAATCAATGTACCAAATACAGTAATCAAATTTTAGACAGGGGTTACCAAAAGAGTTTTCACTGAAAATTGCTTGCAGTGTTTGACATCATGGGTTTGTTTGCCAACTGTTTGGTAGGTTATAAAACATTAAAAATACACCTATTTTTATAATGCTTTCCAAATAGAATATTTTTACCAGATCTGTAAATTTCGTAAGCCACTCCTATTAATTTAGGAGAAAAGATAGTGATGGAGTAAAATGGAAAGAGAATGAAGACTCCTAAGTATAGCTGCAGTCAACATGGTATACAGGTCCTTATCCAAAGGTTGTTAGGGACAAGGAGTGTTCTTTCACTGTTTTCATAGACATTTGGATTTTGTCCACTGAGAAAAGTTAGAAACTCTTTGTTTAGAAATGGTGCAAGGTCCTACAAAGGATAAAAGGAGGGAAGCATGAGTTGGGATCCTATCTGTCTCCTGGGCACAATGAGGACATTTAACAAAACACTACATTCAAATGCCAAAGACTTTTGAAAAAGTGCAAATCTGGTTGTCAATAGATTGAAGTGCTTCTTACCTGTCTTGATGGCAATTCCAGGTATAACCTTCTCTTAGAGGAGAAATAATACAAACAGTGGCATTATTAAAATATGAATAAAATATCAGAGGCTAGACTATTCATCTGTTCACAATGGTCTCGTCTTTGTTAAAAAGAATTTATATTCTATTTAAATATATATTTCATAATATATTGAGTCGGGGTCTAATTTTGTAATGCTTACCTGATCCTCATTTCCACACTCAATGTTTAGTAATGTTAAACAGCTTTTTTTTTCCTCTTTTTTTTTTACTCGAAAAAATATTTGATGCTTGGCATAGAACTTGCTTTCTAAGGTTCTATGCAATATATTGCACTGATCAGGGTTCCATTAAGGCAACATTTCAAATACTGTTTTGAAGAACATTCCTAACAGCAGGCAGACCATGCATATTTCACATAATGTAGTGGTTTTCTTCCTTAGTAATTGCCCCTCAGACCTTACAGCTTCAGTGCAAAATCTTAAGGTGCTCTAACAGAGGTCACTGTCAGTGCTTTCCATAGACTTCAGTTGAGTTAGGTTAAGCTACATTTACCTATTTTGCAAACAAATTATATACTGCTCAGTGCGTGTTTATCTGATATTTCTTGTACTTACATAAGTGGATCAATTAATAGAATAAGAACTCTGAGAATTCCTGTTCCTCAAGGAAATGTATCCTGACTTGCCGAAACATATTCTCGCCTTCTCAACAACCAAAGCAGTTTAATTAGGCAAATGAGCATAACTGCCTTCAAGAGTAAAAAGAAAGGACTTGAAACAGAATTTGGGCAAACTTCATATTGAAGCCAGTGAACTTGATTTTAGTAACTGTTAAGTAATAAGGATGTAGGAAAGGAGCTTAGGATTCAATTCCATATGTGACAAAAATGTGTGCTTAATTATCATACACAAATATTGCATGGCTAACAAACCTAGGTTGCAGTATATGGGAGTTGTAAACATCTGTCTGGTAGTTAAGCTTTTTTAAAGTTACTTCCCTTTCATTCTTTTAAAGTTAATATGATCATAGTGTTCTTATCTGCTCTGGCAATAGCATTCCCATGTAGATCTGTATTTTGGTGCTCTGGATTGTACTCAGGAATCAGTCTATTTCCATTGCCTTTCAACCTGTCACAGTGTTAACTGCTGTGGCCTCTCATTAGGCAAACCTGGCATCTGCTGGCCCCAGATGCCGATCTCTGGAAGAATTTTTCTTATGGTAACATATGGACTTTAGCATTTCTGTCTGCTTTACTTCCTCCTTTTTGTGTCTGTCTCCACTTCTTTCCAGGAAGCTGATACAATATTAGTGTTATTTTCCCCGTGACTTCTTGTCCTGTTAGTTTCTTTTTATAGGTACCAGTCCATGCTTTCTCTATATTGCCATTTATGAATGTACGGAGAGTTCTTTAGTAGTTGGAAATGTTCTAGCAAAAATGACAGGATCTTCCTAGTAAACCACACCTACTACAGCATGTTGCTCCTCTCTTGCAGCATTCTGGGATGTTGAATATGGCATAATAGAGCGTTCTCTTTTCTTTGTCATGATTCTGCATCAGTTTATGCCAAATGTTATCTAAATGTGAATGTAACCTAAAGAAAGCAGACACCAGCGGCAACTGAGAATAGCTAGGCGGTCTTACAGGCAGTGCATGACAAAAGGAATCGATGTAAAAGTTGCCCCACTGATCTGAGTATCAAACAATAATATGCTGCTACATTAGCGGAGTCATAACAGCAGAATACGACGGGATGTGTGAAAAGTATCATTGATTTATACTGAAGGATGTTAGAGAGTAATCTTTCTAGAATAATCTGTTTTATGGAAAGTTTTGCTGAGTTCAGACTAATTCCTTTGTAACTGCCATCATTACCACTACAGAGCTGTATTTTAAGAACTCCTCGGTTTTGTTACGGCTGTGAACCTTTCATAGTTTCTTTGTCCTTAGGATGTCAGACATGAAAGGGAGGCAGCGTCATGCTGTTCATGAATTCTAGGTGCCTTGATCCTTGATCACTTTGTTAAATCATTAGAGGGAGGTCCCTCTGGGAATTATCAAAAGTCTCTGAAGAGTCACTTATGAAAATGAATGTACCTCTCACATAACATATATCACTTCCAATCCTGTCTAGAGACAGGCTTCTCTCTGAAATGTTTCCTGAATGTTAATCAGTAATCAGGGCACAGATTGGCACATGCTGCTGGGCTTTGAAGCTATTCCTATCATATGATTTGTCACATCCTTAGTAATACTTTGCATGATTTTCATACATATCCTATTAGGCTTTCTTGCTTAAGGACTTCAGATTTCAGCAAAATACTTGACAGCACCCAACTGTTGGACATTCTTGAGAGTTTCACATTAGTGAAGTACAAGGTGCCACTTGACAGATCCAATTGACTAGAGGATTGAGAAGTGGGTTATACTACTCATCTCTGTTGTAATATCACCGCTGGGTAGCTTTTCTAATGTCGGTGCATATATGTTTCTCATACTGGATGCTGTTAGATTGTACCCCAGCTATTCTTTCCATTTTCTTGACAGGAGACATTGCAATATCCTATGCCATGTAAAGTTCAGTGCAGCTGCTGCCCTGGAGTGGGCAACTGGTTTTATTATAACGTAGTGAATTTTCTTCTCTGAGTGAAAGGATGTAAATCACAAGAATGGTTTATTGTTAGACACGGTTGATGTTTCTTGATGAAATGATTTTTCTTGCAAAAGAGGAAGATTTTTTTAAATTAACATTTTTGTGTATATAAAAGAACCTACCACCTTTTTCAAGAAAAGTTATTAAATTTTAATTAATATTTTGAGAGCCTTATAAATTTTGATTGCTCATTGTCTGTAAAAATAAATTTATAATGCTTTTGTTTTTAAGCATACTTTGCAAGGAATTATGGGTATATTTTAAACTGCTTAAAGAAAAATTTAAATACCTTTAAAATTAGAAAAATTATTTTCTCTGGTCTAGTTAGTCATTCATCTTGAGCAGATTCTGTGCAGGTTTTTTTGTTGTGTTTATTCTAATGAGAAGTCCAGTATTTCTGTAGGTTTAGCTCCTGAATGATGTTCTGGGAATGAGAAAAGGAGTCCTACAGTAATGAGAGAATCTAATAAGTACTGACTGGGGAGAATCTTTCCTCTGCCCACTGGGTACAGTGAATGAAGAGGGGAAACATACTGAAAACTCATCTGAATGTAATTCTGTAATTAAGACTAGTTTTGTAATCATGGGATACAAGAAGCAGAATCTCTTTAATGATTCTAAATATTATTCTTCTACTTCACCTCTTCCTTAGAGAGATCAGAAATTGTTTGGGGTTCTTAAGATCATAAATAGAAATCCAGGTAAGGAAAGTGAGGTGGAAAATACAGTGTGAGTATAAAAATTTCGTAGGGTAGATGGGTGTTTATCCTCCTGCAAAGCTTATTACAGTGTATGTTAGCAGTACAAAAGAGGAGACTGGAATCCAGATTACAGTAAAGTATTTAAGAAATAGGTTCCAATTCAAATATAAATAGGTAAAAAACCCCTTTCTTTTGGTCCTAATTATATGTTTGAAAAATAAAGTTTCAGCAGTATTTTTTGAAATTTCCATTTTATTAGCATTTCCACATTTGTTTTAGACATTTATACCCATCTTTAATAACATACAAGGGAAGGAACAGTTGAGACTACCAGCTGTAGATTAGTGTTTGTGATGATTCTAACATAACTGAGAAGTCAAATTAGTTTTTAGCAAAGTCTGAATTTTAGCAGTTTTTCACTATATTTACAGCAATTATTTAATCTCACTTGCTGTATGTATATCTGCATGGAGTTTCAAAATATTTCTAGCAACAGAAACTGAACTTTTTGTTATTCACACAACTGATTGCCTGAAGTGAATTACAAATACCTTTACTAAGTGGTTGGGAAAATGTTAAATAGTGTTTGGTAGTTTATAGGGTCAGGGTAAAATAAAAAAAAAAAAGTATTTGAGTTAAAATGCTTATATCTTGTGGAAAAATTATTTTGAACGAATTGCTGGATCTGTTCTAACATCTATAATGTATCACTCATTTATACCTACTGTCAAAACACCTGGAGAATTTCTTGAAGTATTTTAAATCAATTTATAGTGAGATCTGCATTTACTGGCCACTAAACTGATCTGATCTAGCATATTCTACATTATTCTGTTCCTTTTGCCTGTTTGGTAGGAAAACCCTCTGATAGGTTGCTCTCTGGTCATCCCTTGTGGGAATGTGAATGAATATTATAGAAAGAGAAAATATAGAAACATCTGCAGTGGGGTTAGCTGAGCTTTTATTGAGGAGTGCAGTCACTTCTTTTTTGTGCCAGGCTAGCCAGAAGCTGAAAAGGGAATGTGTGGTACCATTTCCTATCACAGTCAGATAAGGAGATTGCCTTCCACAGTTGGATAAGAGACATTTACCAAAGAAATTATTCTGTAAGGAAATAACTAATGGGAAACAAACCTGCAGTGGACATAAGAAATATCTAAAGATGCTCTTGGGAAGAACTTTCAGCTATGCAATGCTAGCAGATACAATTATAGAGGATTGTGAAACCACATCTGCCAACTGAAATAACTGGCAGTGAACAAAAGATGATGAGTGAAAGAAAATAACCATTGGCATGGTTGTGAAATGCATTATCTAGTCATTTCCAGCATCTGTAACAGCTAGAGCATTCCTATTTTATTTGTGGAAGCACATGCGAGGTTCAAATCTGATGGTACAGCAGTGAATGAATTTGTAAAGCTCAATATTATAACTTTACAATATTAAGACATCTGAAAAAAAAAATTAGGTGTGTTTGTGTAGTGTTGAGTCACGAAGAAAGATTTGTGTACTCTGGAATGGGTTTTTGTTTCTCTTTCATTCCCTGGAGTATATACTGAAGAATGATGACTGGTGCATAATTTTATGTCACTGGCTAAATCTGACCTGACCCTGTCAAACCGCCAGGGTCACTTTCTGTACTTGAAGAACCGGCTTCCTCACAAATAAAAAACCAAACCAAAACAAAAAACCCAGACAAACCCTTTCCAGTAAGACCTTACCTGTGAGCACACTAGATTTCTTTGTCATTAATGACATACTGTAGCCTGAGATGAACAAGAGCACTGGTAATACAGGTCTTTGAGAAATATGTATGGAGAGGTAGACTAGCCGGAGGTGTGACAGATGGGGAAACCAACTTAATTTGTTTGCAAACACAGTGACCTCCATAGGCAGTTGTATTGGAGCAGCACAGGTATGACAAAAAAGAACTGAGGAAGGCCAAATCAGTTTATTAACCAGCCAGTATCTCCAAGAACAGGACTACTTCTCCGAGTATTCTACCTGCAAATGAGTCTGTGTTGTGCTAACTACTTGCCACCAGCAGGCCAAGTCAGTCAGGATCTAAACGTGATTTATGACATCAGAAGCAAATATGTGCTAGAAAAAACAGGTTCTCTGCCAGGCTAGAGCTTAATCTCATGAGCGTGGCTGTCTTTCACAGAGAAGTGAAACACATGAGCAAGCTTTCCTAAATTACAGACTAATCTACTTTCCAGTGACTCTAAAATTTATTAGTGAAAGTACAAATAGCTGTCAGCTCTGAACTAATTAAAATGTTAGGATTAACCTAAGGTGTGCTGTTGCCCAAGCTTTCAGCAAATGAGAAAGGCATAGAAGAAATAAAATGGACATTTAACTGGTACTGACCTAGAATGGAGTTCTCAATTTAAGTAAAATATCTGATGACTTTACATGACACACTTAACTTCTGAAAACTTCTAACTATTGCATAAGAAATCCATTCCTTCACTATAAGGAAAAGTAGTGTACCATGCTACCTGAAGTAATGGTGTTCTTAGCAGGTGGAGTGGGAATCTGATTCTTCTGATTTATAAAAACGAATGTAATTTATAATACACCATTTTTTACACATGCAGTAGGTGAGGATTGCTTCACCTCTACCTGATAGATATGGAATAGTTAGTCTAATGGACTGTATATATGTGTGTATATAAAAAAATATAACTACATATCAATCTATAAAAAGGCAACATTATTAAGGCAGCACAATCACCTCAACGTAAAGAGTCAGGGTTAAGGATGTTGGACAATCTTGATTTGGATGCCCTGTTGCGTACAGGCATTATACCAGACTTTTGAATTGTGTGTGGTTCATGAGCAGATCAGAGGCACTTTCATTTGGTTAGCAGCCTGGCACTTCTGAGGGAGGGATTGTGGGGGTATCTAAATACCCATCTCCAAGACAAAGATATTCAGGGGCTGAAATTGCTAAGCCATTGTGGCATCCAGCTGCAAACCCAGTTCTGCTGTTTCACAGCGGCGTGGACAGGCCATTAGGGAAACCTCCTATCTTTAAACTGTTTCTTGGCTGGTTGGTCTGTTTCCTTTTTTCCTTCTTTCCCTTAATTCCTTAGGTCTAGCTCTTGTCTTCTACCTTCAGAAGGCCTCCTCCTCCACAGCCCTTCATCATTGGGAAGAGAGAAATCAGGAGCATGGGAAGAAAAGCTTCTGGCTTATTTTCCAGATCAGCAACTGAACCTAAGAGGAAAACATAATGACTCTGCCACAAATCGGAACATGAATCTTTGGGGAGTTTAGCTGAGGTTTTGACAAACTTGTAGACATGCACAAATTGTGATTTTTATGAAGAGTTTGTAATCTGGCCAGAATTTGTACAGCAGTCAAAGAAGCATCTCGGAGTCCAAACATTCGTTGTGGGAAGTTTTGGCTTAAATTGTTAACTTCATAACTTCAACAACTGAAAACTGCTCTTAGTGGGTAAAGATTCAAGAAGCTTGAAAAGAAGGTGCTGTCAATCTTACCTTTAACTCAGCTAGTTTTGCAGCTAGGGAGAAACTAGCATAGTACTATTTAAATAAATTATTTTCTTTCATTTGATGGTTCAATCCATTGCCTGTTCAATGCTTTTACTCCTGCAAATATGTAGCTATCACAGTTTGCTTATACTAAAACAAGATTTTGATATTTTAATCTTGAAAAGATGAAATGTTTGTTCTCTATTGCTGCCTGGAAGTCATCATGCTTCACTGATAACATAATTCATTTCTATGGCAAGTAAAGAGTAAAACATAATGGTTTCAAATGAAAACAAAAGCAGAACAACAAATGAAATTCCTAAAACCAAAGGGCTTCCAAAAGACATACGCAAGAAAATATGAAAATCTGGGGTTTATATAAACAAGCATTCTAACTAAAACACTTCTCAAAGTTTCCCTTTAAATTTCATGTACTAACTGATATGTCTGGATGCATGTGGCAAAAAGTAATTGGCTAATAACTTACTAGCACCTGCAGTGCATTTGGGAAAATGGCAGTCATTTGTTGCTGGGCTAAGGGGCACTTTAAAACAAAGTTCTAAATTTTGTCTAGAAAGATGGGCAATTGAACTTCACTTTAAACTTTTGTTCATGCCCCATCCCTGGCAGTGTTCTAGGCCAGGTTGGATGGGGCTTTGAGCAACCTGGTCTAGTGGAAGGTGTTCCTGCTCATGGCAGGGGGGTTGGAACTAGGTGATCTGTAAGGTCCTTTCCAACCCTAACCATTCTATGATTCTATTGTATTATTACCACAAGGGAACTACCGGTCAGCCAGACAGACATATTAACCAAGCAAGCCATAAATTCCACAAGATCTTGCAATGGTACTTTTCAGCTTTTTACTTCTTGTAGTTTTCTTAGAAGTTATTGCTCTTGCACTGGCATCTTCCCAAGTATATAAAGGTTCTGTCAGCTTTGACCTTCAAAGTGGACTTTTTCCAGGTGCTTTCTATCACTTTCTGAAGTTACTGTGCATATCATATGCACAGTGCAGCCATCATCAATCAAACTTGTGTCACTATGCACTGTTTCCATCTACTGCCCACTGTCATCCTGGCACTGTAGGTTTCAAAAAATACACATTTGACTTCTGCTGACCTGAGTTTCAAATCCACATTTAGAAAAAAACCCTGGTACAAATTAGCCACTGTGATAGTTGGCATTTCTGTGACATGAAGGATTTTGATACCACTAGCCACTTTCACTGCTCTGCTTTCTAGAAGTGGTGAGCCTGTTGACCAGACAGACTGCACGGCCAAGTAGGGAAACAACTTGTTCTTACCGCTTCATCATATTACCAGACATACACCTGCTGTCACAGCTTCTGTGGATTCTGTTACAGGGCTGGTGAGGGAAGGTTCTTGCAGGCTTTCAGTGTATGTGAAACAACTGATTTTTTTGTACTATGTTATGTGACTATGTCTTCCAAGGAGCTTTCTGCAAGGGGGAAATAGGATATATTAATATTAAAGCAGGAAAATATGCTATACCATTTTTGCCAGTCTTGATGTACACAGGCTGTGAGTCAGCCCATCAAAAAAATCATAACACTGGCTGAAAAATCATGAGACCAAAATACTAACAGTTCTACGATGAAAAAGGCTTGATGCTAGGGGGAAAGTGGGAATGTGGAGAGCTCCCAAAGGGAGATACAAGTTCCAGAAAGGCCCATCCACAGGGTGCCATCACCGCTGTGCCTTCCCACCAGCTCCCAACCACCAAAGTTCTTCCTTGATCTCGGGTCTCTTCTCAAAATCCCATTAGGTCCCTTTCTTACTTCCTTACTCTGAAAAGTGAGGGGAATTGGTAACTTAAATTCGGGTAAAGTTAAGGGCTTAGTACCTAACTCAGTACATCAGGAGTGTGTTATCCTTTCGTTGTAACCTTGCATATGAGAAGCCCTACTGAATTTGGGTACTAAATACTTCTCTCTAAATACCCGTTTCCACCCCTAAAACTACTGTGCTGCTGTTGTTCTTCCTTCTGCACTGCTGCTATGCAGTCGTTTAGTGTTTAGAGCGCTTCCCCTGAGTGTGGGAGACCTGGCTTCAGTTCCCATTTTTATCTGAAAGGATTCAAGATCTCATTCCTGGATGAGGTCTCCAATCTATAGGTTATTTTGGAAGAGAGAATAATATTCTCGCCTATAAGAGCTGCTCACTCTTTTGCCACAAAGTGAGAGTGAATGTATGCCCGGCTGTAACCTTGTCGCTCTGTGTTGCCACAGAGCAATAGAATGGCCTAGTTTCCAAGGATTTTGTTCTGATTTAATGATATTTTAGTGTAAAATGCAAAATAGTCTTTGGGAGCACGTAGTGGGATACAGAGCCTTATCGTAGGTGAATGTTGTCCTGAGGACTAAGGCTGAGAAGCTTTCTTTCCTCCCCCTTCCTGCAACCAAATCAACAGAAAACAGAAAGACTCTCTTCTCCCTGTTACATTACCCTATAGCATAAGTGGCTAATGTACTTGGAGGTGTGGGTTGAGGTCTAGTTGGACAGGTGGGATTTGGAAGCAAGTCTTGCACGTCCTGAGTGTGACTGCTGTAGCTGCAGTGCCTTTCCTGTTGATGATTTTTTGTGAGAAAGGATTTGTTTGGGGATCACAGGAAAGAATGCCAGGAAAGGAGGCTGATGCTGTGCAACTCGGAGCCCGGCTCCTGGGCTTGGGCCTCTCCCCTTCCTTCTGCGTTCAGTGCTGACGGCGTGTTTCACTCCAGGTGCTGGCTAGTGGTGATGCTGTTCTGGAGCATGTCAAAGCTCGGATAAGGTCTTCCTTCTAGTTTTTGCTGTAGATCTGTCACACCTACTGCTTTTTTGTTTTAGTCCCATATTTAAAATAGAAATTTTGCTGCTGAAGAGAAAGTCTTGCGCAGCTGTGTTCTGCTACCCAGACACTCATTTGAGCCTTTCTGTAGTAGAGTGTAAATTTGGAACACACATGCATAAGCAATAACACATTAGTAATTGCTTAATAACTTATTAGAGTCTAGCTTCTGTTGAGACACTGGGGAAAAGCTACAGCCAATTAGTTGTAAGAGGGCGGTGGAACAAAGTTAAACTTTAAATTATTGCTGGAAAGGTGAGCTGATAAACTTTAGGCTAAACTAGTGTATTAGCACTACAATGGAACTATCAGCTCCATATAAAACATTAGTATGACAAATTAGTGCTTTGATCGTGCTAGATATAACCATATTCATTTGTTTAATTAAACAATCTAGGCTTCTCTTAGTGTGGGTCATTTTAAAAAATGTTAAAAATAAAATTAAACACATAATTAAGCTGACAAGAGATAAAGACCCTTGTGCAGCAAGTTGAAGGCAGTTAATTTATAAGGAGCCTGGTCCCTGAAGGCTGTGTAGTTTATTAAAGTTACTGAGGCAGAGATGTGATAAAATATTTTATGTAGTGCTTTAAAGGCTAAATTGCTCTGACACTTTTAAAGTCCATGGGATACAGTCAATTAGGATGTCTTGTTATCGTGTTTTTTCCTCATAGAGTAATCTAAACAAAATCCGTGGTTATACTGATAATTTCTTAAAGTTCCCACAGTAACCTTTTTTCAAATATTTCACTGTGATACATGTAACGGCCCTTATCGGTCACTCTGGTCATAATAAAACTCATCTGAAACATGGTGTCTATCCCAAAATGACAAGGTAGAGATGGTAGACTAACCAGGAGAGGGAGTTCAGTTGGAAACTTCGTCAAAATTTAAAAGCTACCTGGTTGTGCAGGTTTCCAGGTGCAATGCTCTCCAGATGTTCCTGGAACTACCAAAGCAAAGGCCTGTAAAGGTGCTGTATGAGGGGAAGATGTTTGTCTTGCCTTAGATGTCTGGAGCTGGAAGAATACTGGTTAGGTATTTTCCAATACTTTGGTCTGGATTTGAAAATGAAGTATGCTAAAATGCCTCTGAAAAAGCATGCATTAGATAATTAGATAAATGCTCACATCAATAATTTAATTTCTTTTTACCAGCTGATGAATCCGTTCGCCAATTTACATTCTGCTTTCTTGTAGGGTTAGAAATATGTTTGAAAAAGTAGTTGCAGTACTGAAATAGTTGCTTTTTATGTTTGGGAGTAGGCAAATGTATCAGTTTTATCTCTGATATTTCTGAGGATTGAAGGGGTTATTTCTCCTGTCCTTTCTAATGGGATATTTCCAATTTCTGTTGCTGCTGCTTTTTAGCAGTTCTATGTCGAGTCTATCCTTGATCTTTATCAAGGTCGCAGGGGCAGCTACTAAACTTCTACTGGACTTCAGAGAGTTTTTTATATAACCCTCAGCTTTGAAAACAAACAGGAAGAGGAAAAAACAAAGAATAACAAGCCATATTCAGGAGAAAGGTAAGGAAAGGCACAATAGAATGAAGAGAAAGGGACTTAAACCAAAACTTATAACAGCTCCTTGTTTTAAATGGACAAAGATTTCCAAAGGATATATCAGTTTGTGAGAGAAATCAAGTGAAGTCAGTCCCAAGCTTCCATGCTGCTGGTCATCTCACCTTCTCAAAATGTTTCTTTTTCATCTGACAAAGGTTCTCTGAATTCCAAGTCCTGTATTTATCACGCAGTGTGGTGTGATGAAGGGAGTTGGATGGGGTCCCCACTTATAATTTACTGAAGCATGGGGTGTGCTTTCTTTTTTAATATGTGCATAAGTGGATAAAAAAAAATTAACATGAGTATATTTGCAAACATCTTTATAGAAAACATCTTATCAAAAAGAGATTTTTTTCTCTGTATTTTGCCTTGTCTATGTTTTAGAAGCAAGATTTAAATTGAAGTTGTAAATTTCTGGGGATTTAACCACTTGTCTGTAGCAGTGAGGTTTGCAACTGTCAAAGCCGTGTTGAAGAACTGCAGCCAAATGCTCCATTATAAAATATCCTTATACAGAGAGAAAGGGAGCGACAGGGGTTGACGGCTCAGAGATGGGTTATTGTTTGTACTGTATGCAATGAACCAAAGCAATCTATAGCTTTATATCTTTTTCTGAAACTTTTTGTGCTTTGTATTTTAAAATTAATACCAGATAAACTGTGCCTTAAATTCACTACTGCATAGAGGCTCAAGATTTGCTTCTTTCATGTGTTTTAGAGCAGGCCTGTCCAACACCGAGAAAAGAAAGGAATACACAAATTTTGTGCTAATCTTTTAGGGGAAAGAAGACAACATGTGAATGGATTGACAATATTAATGTAGAGCTCCTGCCAGGCCTTATAGCCTGTCTTATTCCAGATTTTGGAGATCTGCATTGCAGATCTGAGGGCCAGCCTCAGATCATAGGAAAATAACTAGCAATAAGTGATTCCCAAATGAATTTTTGCTATGTCTGCACATTATTCAGCTTTCTAAACTTCTATTACTTTTGACTGTAGGTCAGTTTTGATTTATTATTTCAACTATAGTTTCTATGTAAATATAAAAAGAATAAGAAATTTTCTTCTTTGGTTTTTTTCAGCCTGAAAAAGAAAAAACTCCTTTTGACTGAAAATTTTT
This sequence comes from Aquila chrysaetos chrysaetos, assembly GCF_900496995.4. Classification (NCBI taxonomy): domain Eukaryota; kingdom Metazoa; phylum Chordata; class Aves; order Accipitriformes; family Accipitridae; genus Aquila; species Aquila chrysaetos. The sequence goes on along the minus strand of NC_044015.1, from coordinate 34,789,855 downwards.
CACTAGTTAATTATATTCAAGTATTCTGTGAGGTTGTATCCACTAACCCATAAACACAATATTTATGAAGCAGATTATTATACCATACTTAAAAAAGATGTATGCAGGACAAACAAATTGTTATAAGTAAATTTCCTTTTGTTTAGCACAGGAATTTTGAAAGCATTGGAAGTTCATGCTTGAATGCTTCTGTTTTTTCACGAAAATTACTATTGCAGATGAAACTAAATATTCAGTGTCTGAAAGTAAAGGGAGAAATTTGGTTCACTGTGGGATAATGAAAACTGAAAAACAATTATGCTGCTGCAATCAAGATCTCAGCTACAAATAACTAATTTCACTTCTCTTCCACTGCTCCAAAATATACTGCTTATTGTTCTTAAAATATTTATATGCCTTTGAATTATTTACTGAGCAAAGGACGCTTGCACTCCTTTAACATAGGAGATGAAAGATTATTTCGTGTCAACATAACAGAAGACAATAATAAATCCATAATGTAAATAATATGCCTCAGAAAAGAGCTGTGTATTATTAGTATGTGACTAGATTGCAACTATGCTCTACTTAGGAAAATACTTTTTCTAGCAGTGTGGAAACACTAGGTTTGAGTGAACAAAGTAATCAGAGAATCCTCTTCTGCAGTTAGCTTCTTTTCAAAAGATACTTGAGATAGTCACCTTGTACTAGTTGTAGATTTGATTGCTGAGAAGATTTGAGGATATGGAAACCAGCAAACAATGAATTAATTTCAATTCCCCCCCCCCCCCCCCCCATTTCTGAAGATGTGGATTTGCAATATTAATGTGAGCAGTGTGAATTTTGACCTTTTCTGTCGTTCTGTTTGTGAATAGTGGCTGAGCTTTCCCATTCCCGTCTGGCTATGGGCCATTGTTCTTTTATTCTAATTTTCTTCCCTAAATTCCTTCATAAATTTTCACTGATACTGTCTGCTTTATTTCAAGCATACTGGAAAAAAAAAAAAAAGGAACAATGAAAGACATCCCTAGGGGAAAAAATTAAAATAGAAGCAGTATATTTTTATATGGAATTACTTGTGCTGAAGACATTTTTACCTTTTCTGTGTTTCTCCCTCTGTTGTTTCCATGTAATGTGCATACTTTTGTCCTTCCTCCAGCTTTGTCCTGGCCCATGGTACTAATTTTCAGAATAAGAGGTCAGCATGCAGGGAGTCCTAGACTCATGTATTTGCAAAAATGTTTACTATCGGGATGTTGCAACTGAAGATTTTATTTTCCTCTTTGCCTTTTAACTGCCTTATGTCTGAATGTTATTAAATACAATTAGGAATCAAACTTGTGTTGCATATGCCTTAGAAATTCCCACAGAGTTTTAGAGGCCATTTAGAATTGGCTTTTTGTGAATGTGCGAATTATTAAATATCTGCAGCTTCAACCAAAGGTAAGCACCTATAATGTGGCCCTAATTTTGCATAACTGTAAGTTTTAGAAAGGCAATGGTAAATCCTTTTTCTATTTTTTATTTTCAGTGGAAGTATGGATGGCCATACAGTCTTCCATAGGTACCTATTTGAAAGGTTGGAGATATGCAGAATTATTTTTGTGATGGAATAATGGAGACTGCTGTAACAGAGTTGAGTTTAGTATGCTGGGAGTATGGCTTGGCCTTATGAATTTGCCTTTCAGTACCTCCTTCCATGAAAATCTAACCCAGTGAATCTAATATTTTGCATCTTCATGCTCATGTATAAAACCCCCCCATATTTTTAATGCAAAACCCAAATATAATTCTGTACATCATTCCAAAAAATGAACAATATCCAACATAGAAGTTGACACTGTGGAACAGAGCAGGAGTCTCGCCAGCCAGCAGACTCTGAGAGCTGGCAGTTTAAAGTCATTCATAGGTGCCCAAGAAAATACATTTCCCACATGGCAGTTTCTTGCTAGTCCCAGCAATGATGTCTAATTATAAAAATTTTGAAATATGGGGCAAAACAAAAAGAAAGGATAAATGGTTGTAGAGAGGGGATAATGGTCACAAATGTTTTCCTTGTGTTTCCTCCAGAAAAGCCTATGAATGGAGCCTCAGACTATATCCTGCTGTCATTGAAACCAATTAGATTTTTTGCATTAACTTCAGTAAGAGCAAATGCAGGCCCCTGGAGATGAAGATTTCTGTCAATATAGTATAAAAACTGTTTCATTTCAGGTCGTAATGGAGACAGAGATATGATTCTGTCTTCTAATCTGGTGTAGGATTTATATAATGGAAGGAGAAAGGCACTTTAATCTGTGGGTTAAAATGATTATATTTTGTGTCTTCTAAAAAAATCACATGGGAATTTTTCTATTATAGAACTATTGAGAGTCTTTCCTGTACTAAAAGAACAATCATATGATCTTTGCAATTACTGATTTGTGTAGTCAAAGAGTAGCTGAAGCGTATTCTTTTTTTTCTATTTTAAGAAGAACAGATACTTTAATGATGCTGCCAAAAACTTTTGGCTTTTTTTTTTGATCTGAAATTTGAAATGCAATAGACCTATACTGCAACCCTTCATCATTCAAGTTGCCCTTTTAAATCAGTGGGAGTAAAGATCATCTGCATGAATTAGAGTAGCAAGATATGGCAGACCTATGAGAAAAGATCTATATGGGAATTCTAAGATTGTGGTTCTCACCTACTAAAGTAGATACTTTGAATATTTTTAATTTTTAAATACTAACAGAAAATAGATGCTGCTCTAAAAACAGATGTTTTGAAATTCCAATAATAGCTGAAGCTTTTTGGGTAACAAATATGCTAGGCAGTTTTAAATTAAAATATGCTCTAGAAATACTTGAATTTGTGATGTTTTTCTGTGTGTGATTCCCTCCCCCCCCCCCCCCCCCCAATTCTCTTATTATGGGAATCTAAACCATGTTTGCATTGTTGATTTAATATTTTTATTGAAAGCCATCAAGCAGCTGATTATTCAAGTGTAAAATTCTTCATACGGCAATGAAAGAATTCATTAGGGAATTGAAAGGTGTATATGGATAGTAATCTTTTCCCTCTGAAGAAATATTTACCAGTATGAACATATAAATAAGTTATTGCCCTGCTGAAATAAATCTGAAGTCTTTCTTCTGTCCATTGACAACTTAATGGATTTGGCTTTAGATATCCTCCTAATTATGTGATTTATTAAATAATGTACATCTTTAAAATTAACATCTGTGAAGAAAAATCATCATGTGAATCTAAACAAATGTATTCTTTCCTCACTTTCAGTGCACAAATTGTGCATGGTAAAGGTTATGCAAAAATGTAGTTCTGCAAACTTTTTTCCAGTTTTCCTTGCCTATTTTTCTTCCCAAATTGGGAGGAAAATTAGAACATCCCCACCAGCCCAGCCCCCACCCCCCCAAAAATTATGTTCAGTAAAAATCCTACATTGTTTTCCTTTTCAAAGACAATCAAGCTTTTTTTCAGAGAGGAAATAGGTACTATGCAGCAAAGCCTTGGGAAATCCTTGGAACTGCAGGCAGAAAGTAACACAATTCTTGTTAGTTGTGTTTGTCCACTAATAAATAACATCAGCACAACTGATCAGCCTGTTAAAACCATTTCTTAAAAAAAAAAAAAAACAACAAAAAAAACCAACCAAACAAACAAAAAAAACCACACAAAAAAAAACCCCAAACAAAAAAACCCAAAACCTGGAAAGAATTGTCAGCTTTTTTCTTCAGTTGCTAGAGTTTCCAAGACCCTTGGCTCTGTAGCAGCCAAGTAGGCTGCCAGAAGACCTTTAGCTAGTAGCTGGTTGAAGAGAGACTGAAACCTGGAAGCCCTAGGGAACATCAGAGTCCTGCTGACCTGGGATCGACCAGCACTATGAGCTAGTAGCAAAAAACAAGACTGATTTTTGGAGTTGGTAGACAGGCAAGAGTCTGCTAGAATTCTACCTGAATTTTGCTGAATGTTTAGAAATGGAACTATTTCTGCAAAGTGTCTTTATTTCAATATTCAGTTAAAAACATCTATGAGATTTTCTGAGCAGCTTTACTTCGATATATTCAGAAGTGTGAGAAGTGGGGAAGTAGTACAGTGGAGCCTTCATAAGGATCTTACTTTTATGAAGTAAGCTGTAATAAATCCCTGCTGGGACCTCCGTGGACAGATGGGGCAAATTCCTTAACACATGCAGGAACAATTTCTATCACCCAAAGTCGATGGGACAAACTAAGCCTGTTTTGAAAAATGTGTCTAGAGTATGCTGCTAGTATGCACAGATAATCTACCTTGTTTTGCTTGGCAAATGAAAAACAGATACAGTGAGTGACTGCAGAATAAAATAGCAGATAAATTCAATATAGGTAAATGTCAGGTGATGCATATGAGGAAAAACAAAAAATCCTGACTTCATATACCTATGATGATGTCTTCTGATCTTATCCTGAATGTTCTGGAGTAAGGTATTCCAGTTATAGTAGGTGAGTTTCTGAGGGTGTCAGTTGGGTGCTCAATAATGGTTAGAAGGCAAATCAAATGTTAGAAATCATTAGAAAAGGAAAAATAACAAAATGGAGAATATTATTACAGTATTATGTGAAAATCCATGATCTGCCTGCACCTAGACAATAAGGAGTTTTTGCAACCCCCGCAGCCCCCCCCACCTCCAGAGGACTGTAATGGAACTCAAAAGGTCTCCATGGAAGGTCTAAAAAGATAAGCAAAGCGTGGAAGAGTTTCTGTATTAGGAATGATTAAATAAATGAGGATCTTTCAGTCTGGAAAAGAGAGGACTGATGGATGCTGTGATAGTAGTCTATAAAATCATATAGAGTGCAGATAAGGCTCACTTGTTCACATTCTCTTCACAGTATCTTGTCCGAGAGCCAGGGGAAATCAAATGAAGGTAGTAGGAGCCAGATTCAAAACAAATAAAAAGACGTGGATTTCTTGTAGTGGGTAGCTGATCTTGCCAAAAGAATGATGGATGCTAAAATTTTGTATTGGTCTAAGGGGAGACTGGGCAAGTTCATGGACGAGAAATTCACTGAAGTTTAGCTAAACACATAGATATCATATCTGGTTCAGGAAGTCCCTAAGTTGAAAATAAGTGGAGCCTGGGTGACTATTAGGGGAAATATCATTTATACTTGTCCTGTTTTTATACTTTTCCCCACTTATCCACTTATGGCCACTGCTGGAGACAGAATACTGTGCTAGAAGGGTCTTCAGTCTCACTCAGTGTGGCTGGTTTTATGTCCTTAACTGCTTTCCAAATTTACCTGAATTTGAGGAACTGTGTACTCTGTATGCCAAAAAAAAGTATTAAGCACTTCAGACTTGGAATCTGAAGTCTAAGTCAAAAATGAAATTTCTAACCTTGATGTGAACTTTTAAAATGTGGTTGGGAACAGAAATTCCCCAGTGGTAAAGGTAGCATTATAATCAAATAAAAACTGTGCCTGGAGGTGCAAAATACGGGAATATAACCCACAAACAATTCAACACTGATTTTCCTTTGCCAGTTATGCTATGCTTGTTTGCAATGCCTTTTCAAGAAGTCTACATAGAATGAAGTAAAGGACATTTAGGTGGTGCAACTTTTTAGTTCAAAATTGTCATGTGAAGAAGTCATAGAAATGCAGTGTAGATTAATAAGCATAAAGTCTGCAATTTATGCCAATGATGTGTCAAGTGTACATCAAAAGGCACATGTAAGCAGACACATATTTCACCATATCTGGTGGGCCAATTGCCTATAGGATAACTTTATTGGAACTTTTGAATGGGGTACTGCTTCCATTAACTTTATTGCTTCCTTCCATGGCATGTTTATTTTTATTTTTCTATTAAAAAGCTTTAGGAAAAATATGCTCAAAAATGCTTACAAAAATAAACCTGGATCTTGACATTATTCTTATGATTTGACACAGGCAAACAGTGGAGTCTGGGAGAAGGGAAATGTTGGTAATAATCTTTGTGGCATGTTTTATGAATTGGTTATGCTTGTTTTGTAATTGCATTACATCAAGTTCAGAAAAGATTCTTATAACTTTGAGAAGTGAAAATCATTCACAATGAAGACTGTCTGAATGCTAAGCAATATATGTAACTGTAAACAGGAAGATGAAAATTCCAAATAAATCTTAGGGACAAAAAAACCTTTTCCAAAGCTGCTTCATTATTAAAACAAAGGATGTGGAAAGTCAAACAGTGATCTTTGGTTCTCACCATGTGCAATGGGTTAGTGGTATACTGGACGTAACAAGTGTGTGAATGCAGAGCTGGCCATGCAGCCATGAACCCCCCGCTGAGCTCTTCCAGGAGTTTTCCCAGCTGGAGATTCCCAGTGTGATTCTCAGCAGTGGTTGCAAGTGATCTGTAAGGAGCTGGTCATGACCCTTCTCTGTCCACCCCTCTCTTCTGGCCACTGAATTCTCTTAAGTGCAGTTTTAAAAACGAGTGCAGGGAGAGTGGCGGTGTTCCCTGAAAGCAAGTGCAGCATATTCTGCAAGAACGATTAAGGATTACAAAGAGGAGAAAGGGAAAATATGTGTGATCATGAATGGAATGGGGTGTCTGTATGAAACACCCTCCCTTAACAAAATAACTTTCCTTTCTTAAGGCACTAGGCTCCAATTCATGAAACAGCCACTGGCACTTTGCAGTATATCCTGGGCAGACACCACACAGCCTGTCTGCTTGTGCCTGACAAGTCAGGTGAGACCAGGCTCTCTGTTAAGACAGACCCGTGTGGGAGCTATCATACTAGATCTGGGAGTATTTTGTGAAGGGAAAGGCAGCATAGTCTACTATTTGTGTTGCAGATTTTTGTAGAAACTGCTATGCCAGGGAATAAAACTACAAATACTTCCCATGTCTTTAATCCATAGCTTGCTACTTATTTCTGTATTATCCTGTGAGGCTGGATGATCATAAGGTAAAGAATCACTATATAATCCTATTATATCCACAGTTTCTTTCAACATTCACTGTTTTAGACAATTGTGTAATTACTTTTCATTCACTTCCACCACTTATTATGGAAACCTTTCTTTCAACACCCTTGAAGCATTGCATCCCATAGGTATGATGGGATATCTTGTGCTAAGAATAATTTTCCCCTGTAAAGCTTTTGAAGCATTATAGAATCTCATTTTTTCTAATCAGCACTCTAGTTTCTTGTGGGCTAAAATTAGGCTTCCTGTCTCTGGCATGCGAGGCGTAAGCATGTGTGACCTTCAAGCTGCCATCCGGCCTTGAAGTGCAATTTTTGCATCGGGAAATCTAGAGGCAGCAGCTTTACCCTTTTTTGCAGCAGCAGCAAGATCATCAGAAACAGTCAACTGAGCAGCAACTGCAGGCGTATCACGCGCAGGAAGCCATGTTACTGTGGTGCACAGAAAGCTCTCTCCACTGCTGAAGCGCCGATGTAAAGCAGGGCTCGTCCTCCGCTGCTCTGCGCGTTCTTGCAAGGTGACCAGCCCAGAGGGTTTGCATGAATATTAATGGCTAAACTATAGAATGATGAAGAATCAATACTTTAATCTGCATAAGGATAATATGCATTCTTTATGCATTGTAAAGCTGCTGCGCTACAGTGTCTGAATTTCACGTATATGCTAAACTCATCTACAAGCTCTCTCCTTTTGAATTATGCATATATTACACAGCCTGTTGCCTACAACAGATTTATGACAATCTCATTGCACCTATGCAAATCTTTTTTGGTTTTAAGCATCAAACACTTAATATCTTTTCTCTACTGAGGGAGAAAAATCGTTGCGCAGAAGTGGATACAGAAAGGTTTTATTACGCTATATGCTGCTCTTACTAACTTTTGTATTAGTTCCACATTGTATCTGGTCAGTTAAATGACCGTTTTTGTGACGCTCTCAGCACTTTGCTCGCTGCAGCTACAGAATAATATTCTTTGTCCTCTTCTTCTTTCATGTACCAAGCACAGCAGCTGATAATAACAGAACTGAAGTTACAGCTTGGTAATCAGCATTTTAGGTGATTTTAATTATGATGGATGAAGAAGAAAAATGGCAAAAACATGCTTTCAGTAGTACTGAGCAAATATGACATGGAACTGATACACAGAGCTTATATTACAGATCTGTCAAATTACCCAAGGATAATTTGGGTAGCTGGCAGATTCCCAGCTCATCAGTTCAGTAGCGCAGGCAACACATGCCGGTTAGTTTTGCTTGGGCTTGACATATAAATGTCTGACCATCACCAGAGCAGCTTTAATTGATAATGGACATCTGATTTGAAAATAGGTGTGTTCCCCTTTAAATGGTAGCTGTCACATCACATCACGTCACATCACATATGTCACGTCATGTTCCATTAAATCACATTATATGCTGGCATGATGCAAGATAGCATGATGAGGGGCTAATGTAATGTGACAGCTAATACCTGCTAACAATTTGAGTGGTGGGTATCAGATCTGAATGTGTGCCAGACTTCAGCTGAGTGTTTGTGAGAGACAGCAAAGTCTCTACCCAAAGATCAAGCTTTTCTTCAAAGGGTAACTTTAGCAGCCGCCCAGCTCCATGTTTATAACCACTAGTGGTATTTCTTAGTTTTTATAAAGTGACTTATGGCACCTTAAGGGACACGCTAAGGGAGAGATTAACGTCTGTCAGAAAACATGGAGCAATCTGACACATATGGCTTTTGCTTCTCAGGTCCCATCTCGTTTTAGGTACCAAAGTACTCTGGTGATTTCCCTAATATGAAAACTTAGTTTATGAATCAGATGAAGCCTTGCTTAATGCAAGAAAGTTCAGCTGAGTGATCTGCTAGAAAACGTTCAATAATCTGCAAAATATGCTATACTGTTTTAATGATCGGGTTAAGTTTTCACACAGTGTTTATACAGCACCCTCTGGGATCTCCACAGGTTAAATTACAGTATATGCAAGAGTGAGTTATGACTTGAGTAAAGGCAACGGGGAAAGCACAGTACGTGCAGCTTCCATTTTTCATTGCTTGCACTACATTTGCAGCAATGTCAGTAACATAGACCTTGGGGAATTGGAGTCATTGCTAAATCACAAGGGAAATTTCTCATGTAGCTCTTCCCAAATATTGATTGTTAGGCAATCTTTGAAACCTGCTATGTAAAGAATTTTTTGCTTGTAGACTGCAGGGATGCAAAGGTTTCTAAGTTAAACATAATGCAAGATAAAAAGTCTCCTAATTGGTGAGGTTTTGCCTCGGGATTGTTGTTGTTGCTTTCTGCACTAAGTCTCATTAAAACCCTGAATAATTCCTGTGTCCTGCATTATCTATTTAAAGAACTGATTGGGTCGTGGGTTTTTTTTGTCCCTAGTCCATTCCTTCTGGACCTTAATTTAATGGGGAAAAAGACCAGTCTTTTTCTAGAACTGCTATGGCATGATCATTTAGAGTATAATTTAAAAACCTGGAAAGATCTGCATCAATCATGCATGTATAGTAATTGCTGTGATAACTGTTTCTGGGTGCTTAATTATTATGAAACATTAGAACTGTATGTCCTTTTGTAACCCTTCTTGATAGCCTTTTAGCTTGCGCCGTATCTATGTCGTATCCTCCACTTCATAGAGCATATCAGTCTCTGAACAGGTAAGTCCTTTTGAATGCTCTTAGATTCTGGTTTCCTTGGGTACTTTAGGAACAGTTAGAGTGGTCATTATACTGAGAATAACCATTTTTCAACTAATTAAATTGATTCTGATAACTCTCAAAATGTCAAGACTTCAGCTCTCTGGAATCGCTCTTGGGAGATGCTAAATTGACAGTGATCATTAATTATAGATTTTCACCCCTTGCTGGGGTTTGCTGTAATGGGGTCTGTTTAGAATTATCTTTTGAGAGTTACTTGGAGTCTGCAGCTTGTGCAGAGCACAGCAGGCCCTGCTTCGTGCTGTAGGTTAGGCTGAACGTGTGCTTTGGTCTTCAGTGAACTCTGTGACATTTTAGAGACGTTATTTGTGTATTTTTTTCCTTGTTGGCTGTGTAAGATTGGCTCACAAGTTACCATTACGTAGCCTTGGCGATGCACTGATTTTAGAGTTACTGAACTCTACCCTCTCTTAAAATCAATGCAGCTTGTGGGGGAGTGGGAGGAGGGGTATTCCAGGTGCTGCCTTTGGGCAACAGGGTGAGAATGGCATCAATGTTTTCGGATATCGGTGTGCTAGAAGCCAAGGTTTTCTTCCTGCATCATTGCAATGATGGGAATCAATCGAGGCGCTTCCTTGCTGCTATATTCAGGTGGGGTAAATTCCACTTAAGTCTCTGGATCTTGTGTTTCCATTTTACTTAGCTGCCCTGAAAGCTGGAGCGAGTGAAGAGAAAACTCGAGGTGCAGTGACTGGGGTGGAGTTTGGGCTACCTGCAGACAGCACCAGGTATAGGTGCCTGAGAAGGCTGAGCATTTTTGGTAAAACCTGTACATCTCTCACCTTTTGGTGACCTGCCAAAGTCTATGCGCTGTGCAGAGTACGTGGTATTGATTGGACACTTTTCCTGTGGTTCATTACTTCAAATGTTTTTCTTCTATTGAGCGTAGCTGGTATAATTTGTTAATTTAATCCAGTTATTAATTTATTTTCACTTTTAATTTGTTGTGTTCCTAGAGACTACGGTTTGTGGATGCATCAAATAACTGAAAATATTTTATCATGTCTGTTGTGTTACAGCATAAACAAAGAAAGAGAGAGGAGTAGCTTGTTATTTAAAATATATAATAACTTTAGAATATATTGGATTTTAAATATTCAATTAACATAAATACCAATAAATCCTTTTCAGGCTGTAATGCAGATGTGCAGGCTGTATAATATTTGAGTTTACCAGTAGAAATACTGATATACTGTTCTGGTTCATATCACCAGCTATATATTATCTGTCCAGTCTCCGGTACATATTTTTTCTTAGTCACTACAACTCTACGAAAGCTTGCCATCCCTCATCCCCACTCTCTTATCTGCTGCTGTACAACTAGATCCTGCTCCTTGCTGTGAATCAGATTTGTGTCTGTCCTATCATCCTTCTCTGCGGACACTGAAATAACCAGTTTAGGATTGTCACTTCAGTTCCGGCTTTTATGAATTTCCTGTTTGAGTGGACTCCTTCTCATACATTCTAATTCTGCCTATTAAAATAGGGTGAGGTCATCTGAATATCTTATTTTCTTTCAATCCCTACCAGGCCCTCTACAATACTTTCCTAGTTTTTCTTATTCTACAAACACTGCATATAGATAAAGGCACAAAATGTACAGTAATATATGGAACTTAACTATTGAATGAATAATTTGCAGGGAGCTATTTCTATTGTATGGTGATTTAAAGACATTGTAAGTGATGTACCAAGCTAAATTCTACTGCCCTTGGCACTCGCACAAAATAATAATGCAAAATAATTCTCTTAATTTCAGTGGAATTACGTACCCTGTGGGTAAGGAGGGCTGAAGTTGGTCTACTGAATTATTTTAATAGAATTGTTTTAAAGACAGTCTCTTCTACCTCAAAGTCAGCAGTCTGTGAGAGGAACCCCATCTACGCTGTTAACTGACTTCACTGTGGCATGGGTTTTGTTATTTTGTTTTTACATGTATTGTGTTCCTACAGCAACTTGAGCTTCAGTTCAAAAAGGAGTTTCCTTTGTCAGTCTGTATGTTGAGATAAGTATTTGGAAAGTGAGTACTTTGGACCAAATGATCTTTTCCTGTTCTGATGCTATTTAGTGTTCTTCATCTCAATTACAGTAGGTCCTATGGAGATAACTGTGTGCGAAGGATCACAGTAGCAGTGGGATAATGATGAATGCGGATGGCTGCCAGTAGTAAAAGCCCCAGGTGATGGGGATTTGTGCAGTATGCAAGTGTTTTGTTTCTAGATGGTAATGTTTATGCCAGTGATTACCAGGAACTCAGGTGCTTTGCTATGACAGGTTATAACCCCCAAATTATTAGCAAAAGAGTGCAACATATAAGCCGCATTATAATTTTAACTACTTTTGTACTTCCGTTTTAAAACACCAAATATTAGTGTAAAAGTTTTCTTCGTCATTAGTTTAGTAGTTTGTTACACTGTAGTTTGCAATTATCTTTTTGTTTTTCCTACTTGAGACTTGTAAGATCATAAATGAGTTACGAACCTGTTCCTAAATTGAAGGGATGAGTATGTCATTGTTCAGCAACTTAAGGAGCTCTGTTCCAGCAGCATCAGGGTGACATCAGGTTTCTTCATGAGGTGTATCATTTCATCATAAAGGACTTCAGTCCTAAGTGTGATACAGCTTCCAATGTTGGTTTCAATTTACTTTGCAGAAGCATTTTCAGTGTTGGCTGAAGGCTCAGTAAGAGGGGGGGGAGGGAAAACCCAGAATGATGCATCAAATTACAACATAATTAACTGAAAGTGGAGTTATGCAATGTATTACATTTTATATCTTTTACAGTAATGTTACTGCTTTTAACCATGGAAAACATCAACCTTAATGCTATTACTTTTCCCTTAAAATAAGGCTTTCTATTTGAGCTGCATTAACAAATGTAAGCGATCTGAATGTCCTAGTACTTTAGTTCTTTGGTGTAAGGCCTTAAAATTCACCACAGAATGCATAAAGATTTGTGTTTTGTCATCTTGACAGAAAGTGGCTTAGGTTCGATCTACTTCTTTATTTTGAAAAACGGGTGTTTTTACATTCTCTACATGTCCCAGACAGTGCTCCTATCTTGCATCTCTCCTACTCCTGGAGTAATGTTTGCCACCGCTGCATTCAGATCAGGGAGTGTCCTTCACCACCCTTGCTAGGTGTGCCAAAGGACTAACTGGGAACAGTGGTTCCACCAAAGGACTAACTGGAAACAGTGATTCCACCTGCTCTGGAGCTTGTGGATTCAGGGAACACCCAGTTTTGCCCATGTAGCCCTAGGTGGATATGCCCAGTAACCAGGTGGGGAAGTTGTACTTCTCTAATCAGGAAGAGTCACCACTCTGTTTTACCACTGCTTTGTCTCACAGGATGCAGTGAAGCCTAACTGAAGGTAATGCTGGGGAGGTATGGGGGTATTACAAAAATGACTGCCATTGATGAACCCATGCACAAATTTGCTGATTGTCCCTTCTGTACAATGTGCAGTAAGTCAGGAGGCCATGTATTCAGTGATAAGGAGAAAGCAAAGTATAGAAGAATTGCTCATCAAATACTGTGTCCTGCCTTCTGTTTTCTCAATGTTGCTTGAATCCCATGGAGAAAATAGGCAATGAAGTTTCCACTATGCAATGAAGATTTCATTATTTTGCATATGCAGAAAGGGGATAGGTTGAGATTTAAACACTCAAGTATTTAATTTTGCAAACTTGCTGCTATTTGGACATGCCCTTTATTTTTCTACCCATTGTGCTTGTCCATGGTTTCCCATGTGCTATGTATGGTACACATGCTGTCCAGAATATTATTGGGCATCTGTGCAAAATTGCAGACACTTAAACACAGCTGCTGGAGTTTTGCCAGCTTCTATTATTGGTCACAAGCAGAGAATGACAGTAGCAGACAAAGCACCTCATGTAATCTTTCATTGATTCATGCATTTGTGTGTTATATGTTTCTCTTCAAATGCTTTTTGTTGACTGGAACACAAGCATCCTCCCGGAATTATGTATTTGTAGTCAAACCCAAGAACATCCTGAAAATTAGTGATTTATTCCTGTGCTCCTTTTCAAGTTTCATTTGTAACACTCTGGCTGTGATGCTAATGCTTGTACGCATGTCATGGTACAACATGAAATTGCTGTAAGATATTCTGTCAGTTCAGTTGTAATAGTTGTTTAAATTAGCTAGTTGTAGTGGCTGCGTAGTGAGCTGATCCCAGAAAAACTGAAAGTATAAACACAATCAAGTTAACCTTTCTTACGTTGCATACTCAGCAATATAGTGCAGCATATATACGAACGTGTTCCTACATGCACGAAACTTTTAACAGAAAGTGATTAAAAATCTAAGTTTGTAATGAGGCTTGAGAATTGTTCCTTTATTAGGGATGTCAAGAAAATTGTGTCTGCTTTCAAAATGAAGCAAGTGTGTGTAGGGAGGAATACTTGACAGTTCTGCTGCCACCTTTTGATCATATCCTGTAGTTACAAGTAGTGGTTGAAGATCACTTAATCCAAAGTATCAAAACTGGAAAAAGTATGTATATACCTCTATAGGGCAATAATTATTTAATGTATTGATTCTAGAGTTTTAACTGAGCAGGTGGCCATCTTGGGCACTGCACTTGATGTACGGCTTTATTAAGCAGTTTTGTTCAAACTGTATAATAACTTATACATTTAAAATGAGAGGACTGATAAAAATGATAAATAAGTAATGAATTGCAGCTATGTTCTATTCATTTTCTCAACTTATGAGGTCTTTACTGTAATACATTTTTATTAAATGTGGCTTAAATCAGGGTTGCCCACCTTCTCTGTCATTAAATGGATCTGGCTCTCTTGCTCTCTGCTTCTCGCTTTCCTTGAGGTTGCTTGGAGATTCCTCAAGAGGCTGCAAGTCATCTCTTGGGACTGAAATGTCAGCATCTCCTCTCATTATATATGAATGTCCTATATGTCAAGATTGCATATGTGTCTCAGATTGTGTGGTGGGGCTCCTTCTTGGATGGACACACATCTCAGTGTAGGGGGAATGTCTCCTTTTTAAGCAGATGACGTGCATATCCAAGGATGCGATGGTGCGTAGTACTCATGTGCCGTGGCAAAGCCTTAGATAGCCTACTCATACCAGAAATTTGAGCACCCAGTGGCCTACTCGGTTTGTAAAAGCATGCTGTGAGGTTGGACGTAGAGCCCACTGAAGGAGGGGTTGGTTTCTTTGGGTTTTTGGTTTTTTTAGGTTTCTAAATAACAGATTCTGAACTCGAACTTGGATGGCAGGTATGACTGCCAGGTCTGGTACTCATTTCTTGGTTAATCTTCAGTGTTTTCCTAAACTGCCAATCCATAAAGCATAGCGTGCTGTGCCAGAAAGATGTTTTAGAATTAGTTCTTCAGGGACTAAATAGTCTAATGCTATGGTGATGGAAGCCATATAAATAACAAGCTATATTAAAAATATTTTAAAAATATTTGTTCTAAGAATGATTTGAATATTTGGATCTGTTGCCAGTAGGGAGATATTAAATTATTACACTATAAAGATAACTTTGTAATAAATGAATGGTCTTCTTCACAGCGAAATTCCTTAATATGAGAATATGGATCTATGCCTCACTGAATCACAAGCCAAACTCGCTGCTTCCATGCAAGACAGTGTTATCCTGGCAATTACAGATGTTTAAACTTTCTAGAGAGCTACTATATCTTTTTCAAGTTTAAATGTATATAGGATTGAATCAACAAAAGGGTTAACTTTGAGATTAATCATCTCCTTGGGCTTAGATTAGTGTTTAGAGTAGAGGGTAGCTGGGAGCCACAGCTGTTTCAGAATAGTATGGTTGCAGGAAATGTTGGAGGGGGCTGCCAGCAAGGGGCACCGTGGCAGGAACAGAAGCTGCCTGAGAGAGAGACCTGTGTTTTAATCAGTGACCCGTGCTTGAAATGTTTGTTAGTATGTTAACAGGCAGAAATGTATATTTTCCAATTCCTGCTAAGAATGGGAAATAAGAACCTTGGAGTGCTGGAAGTTATTTGTCAGGAGCGATTAGCAAGAGCTGAGACATTATAAGAAAATCATTTGAGAGGGAAGCCATGGTCCCCCCTGCAGACAGGCCAATTATGGAACACTACAGCAGCAGCAATACAGGAATGGTCATGCGGAGCCCAGAATTCATCGCTGTGGTTAGCATTATGGGTAAGTAGTATTATTAACGAATGTACAACTCTTGTCAGAGCTAAGGATTGCTAGCAGGGGTGAAACACAGGGAGGGAGCTCAGGAACAAGCTGGAGCAATCTGAGAAAGAGAGGTGGAATATAGTTTAGACAGCCTTTTGTTTTCAGGGCACATTTTCACCACAGTACGTGAGAAATCAGGTTTGTAATTCCTGATAATGGGTGATGCACCTGATTGCTAGTAGTCCAAGCAAAAATATAATGCACCAAAATGCTCAATTATTTTGTAAGACTGCCTCGTGAACAGATTTTGCTCGTTTGCAGCTGAGTTGTTTGTGCTTCTGTTTATCTCGGATACCCATTACACTTTCATTTACGCTGTGACAGTGTTTGGCTGTATCTGATTCTCACCAACTCAAGGCAATTAAAACTGCTGGCCCAATGTCACTTGTCTCAAAACATGCTCAAGCATAGTAGGATTACTACATCTCTGCTCTAAGGCTGAAATGTGTGTGTTTAGGGGATCCAGCTACAGTATGGAATAGGCTGAGTATAAAAGGGTTAGATAAGTGGAATTGTTGAAAATAAGATGAAAAATTAAGTGTGGTGTTATCATCTAGCTGTAAGGATACCTTCACAGACACTTCTAGAGATGAAATAATATGAACTCGTTATGATAAAATGTTGACCCAACTGATGTACATGCACCCAATTTCAACACATCTTCACCCCCTGGTACTTGTCTTCCATAACAGACAAAATGCCTTAAAAGACAGCAAGGTAAGCTGCTAAAATTCATAGCTACCAGTAACTAGTCTGTGAATGCACAGTGATATGTTATTTATCACAAAGTGAAGACAAGTTGGAATTTGAATGATGAGGCTGAGACATGAATGTATAGAGCCTGGATATTTGTTTTTATTGAAGAATAGCATGTCTCTAAATGAGAAATGAATGACACAGCCCAGAAATGTTGACTGTCTCAAGGTGAAGTAGGTCAGCTGGGAGAAACCCTGATCATGAGCAAGTCTGTCAGCTGTTGGGAGGCATCTTTCACCACCTCCTCCTTCTGTACTCTTTTTTTTTTTTTTTTTTTTAATGTTTTGGCTTATGCTATGCTGTTCACTTCCTGTTGTTGTTGACCTATTTCTCACATGTTATTTCCTTGTGGCAGGCCTGTAATGGGCTCAAACCAGTTGGGGAGGGGGGTAAGATCACAGCATGTCTAGACCCTATAATAGAGCATAACTGTGAGGCCTACCAACAGGATAATGGTATCCCCAAAAGTTTGCCTGCAGCACTTGAATGATGATATGTAATTTCTAGAAGGCCATGCCCTAAAAAGCAATGTTTCTTTGTTTCATCTGCTTCAAAATGACAGTTGACTATACACAAGAAATGTATAGTTTTAATTGTTAAGTGTGGTAGTGGTGAACCTTGTTGGTGTCTGGTGCCAAATATATATTGCTTTTTAACTGCTTGTCTTTGGTGCTGGTCCAACTTTGGTACCTATGCCAACTGCTCTGCTGTCGCTAAGAAAGGTGAAAGTCAATAACCTGCTACAGCAAGAGTTGAGAGGGTGAGATAACTTTTGACATCTCCTAATTTTATAGCCGCAACTATGAGTAAATTGGACTTTTCAGAATCTTTCCCTGAAGTCCCTGTTCAGTAAAACTTGTGGGAATATAGTTAACTTTATAAGCATGCATTTAAATTGAGATTTAAATATGTTTGTGTGTTTTACTGTGCAGAGTTGGATTGAAAAGTGACCGTGTCTTTTGTTATGCAGGCTCAATTTAGCAAAGCACTTAAATGCCAAACAGTAAGCATCTGGCCTGTGCTTGCACTTTTTTAATAGCTGCCCCAAATGAATGATTTGGGGCATTCCAAACCTTTGGCATCCAATACAAACTTCAGATACCAGTGAGACCAGACTGGATTGACTACAAAACAGCCTGGACTATAATTATCTAGCTTTAATGGAACAATTGACAAAGGTTTTTTCTTTTGCCTAATGGGTAAAAGTGTCCACTAAAATATCTCAGTCATGGTATTACTTAGTTGCAACCCTTTATTCTTTCAACATACTCATAAAGATGAACCGGACAGAGGTAAATGCACTGCCTGAATCAAGTTTCTTACTGTCTTCGAAACTGTTCTTTTCCATTTCAGCTCTGTATTTAATGCCAAAATATTATTTCTGGTTATTTAATGTTACTACATATAACTTGTTTTTTCTACAGCCAATTTTTGCCTTACCTGTCTTTATGGACTAACATTAGGAATGTTTCTCCAACGTGTTCATTAATGAAAGCTCTCACAGCCTTCACATTCAAATAATTTAGTTCAGCAGATGATGACTCAGATGTATAAACCACTTGTTTCTTTTCTTGCAATTACCCAGCTGCCAGGCCATAATAGGATCGTTCCCTTGGATGTTTCATCTTAGCTTATACCCTACTTTGGCGAAATAGCTGTATCACACTATACTTAATTTCTGAGAACACAGCTACTACCTGAGTCATTATAAACTGAAAGTCTTGCTTTAGGACATCTATAACTGTTGCCAAATCTTTTTTTGGGGGATATGAGTGTGTGTGTGTGTAATCCAGTGAGCCAGTCTGTCAGCTGCTTCAGATGACATAACTACCTTAAGGTTAAGGCTGAGCTTTTGATTCCTTTCTTCAGCGTGGAATTTCTTTTCATTATGAAGTATTAGAAAAGGCTCACAGTGCAAATCTTTTCTGACTCTGACTGTATTGTAGTTGAGAGCAGGGCAGCATGGCCACAGTCACATCAGATGTTCCCAATCACGTATGTCATACTCATCATTAGTCACCTCCACAAGCTCCTGCTTGTAAGCAATAACTAAGTTACTGAGATCTTAGTAACAGAGACATCTTACTCAACTTGGGAAAGAGTTGAAAGGTTCATCTCTCTCCGCTATGTCACCCTCTTTAAGAATCTTCTCCCAAGTTCATCCCTGCTCAGTCTGTCTGCTCCATTACCAAGAAAGCAGGAGGTCTCAGCTGAATTCTGGAAATTGCATGCTTGTTCCCAAGGGCCCAATCTCCTGTTATATAGCCTCATTTTGAAGTGCCAAAGACAACAGTAGGTATTTTGAGAGAGGCAACTTTGTCCCAAAGCCTACTGCCTTGTTATGTGATAGCAGAAATTTGTAATGGGACCTGCCTTTCTAATATCTGGGGGTAGTGTAATATGATTCTGCTGAAGCTTTGACTTGTTGCTTTTTCAGGATGAGATCTGATATACTTGCTGGATGAGATGTGATCAAAATATTTTGTTTCTCTTACTCCAGTAGTCTAATTGGTGAAATATAACATGACCCCTTTTTCTGGGGCATAACATCCAAATTGGCATAATCTGTCTGAATAGAAACTACCAGTTATTTCACATGAAGCACAAAGAACTTACGACTCCAATTTTATTGATTAGGGAGATAAATATTTACTTTAATATGTTCTTGGAGATTTTGTTGAAATTATATGTTTGGCAAGCCAGCATTGTATTGCCACCATGTTAAACTACTTATTAACCCATAGAGAAATGTGGAGGTATTTGGACATTATTCTCAAATGTCCCTGTGAATTTTCACATGTAAAAAAGGCCAGAGATTTGTGAATTGCAAATCTATGTGATTTGTCTTGTGTTTGTAAATGAAAAACAAGATAAATGGCGATCTCCTGGATTCTTTAATTTTCTATTGTAGATTACATGAAGAATACATTTAAATATAGAAATATGAGGGAGAAGGATGAATTATTTTGATACTTTTAAAATAGCTACAGTGGCAATAGTTTTTAACTAATAGTATTTAACTAGATAAGGCAAAGGCCATGTATAATGTATAACCTGCTGGGATAACCCCCTTCTGGTGTTTTCATCTACAGGTTACTGGTTCAAAAAAGCGGTTTGCTTGCTTTTCTTTCTTGCACTAAACTGTTGTTGGCATCTGTCTTAGGATTTGGGAGCTTTAGTTTTCATTTGTTCTTCCCAATAGTGTCTTCCATGCTATTGTTTGAATGGAACATGAGAAACACTGCAGAAGTATTTGTGAGATTTTTCTCTATTTGTGTCTTTCATTTTGGCACACTGTCAAGGTTAAAATCCTAATTTCATCAGGGCCAGGGTAATATTTTACCATGCATGGTGTAGCAAGGTGGATGTGCTTTCTAGAGAGCTTTACATTAAACTAACAGTGGTAACTGTGGTCTTGTATCCTTTTACCATGGTTAATTCAGGAACTGGTTGTTAGTTTGGCTACAGAAGAAGAGTGCCTAGGATAGGCTGCTTAGCTAGCAGATCATGCTGTGGCTGTCATGTAAATAAACCCTAATGGCATCTTTACTTGTATAATCTTGCAAATAAAGACTGTAGCACAATGGATGGATATAAGGAAGCTAAACTGATTTCTTCCCTTTTCAGTGTTCAACTTTTACAAGTTGATGATGCTGTTAGGAAAGGGGTGTTAGGAAGGCAACATGCAGTTGGCAGATATGAAATGCATCTAAATAAAAAGCCTGTTATTGCTTCTGTTTGCAAAACACTGATGTGAAGTATGAAGTCTCAAGATTTTCTCTTTGTATCGGAGAGATTGCAATGCCAATAGTAGCTTACTGTACAGTTATCCCACTGAAGCTAATAGCTGCGTTTTCCACCTCTTGGGCTCAGTGAGCAGCAATAAAGTGTCCCCTTGTTTAGAGATAGTAGAAGAAGTAGAAGCTGTATGCCACTGCGGGGGATGGCCTGGGAGGCTGGACCTTACAAAGCCTGAGTCTATACAGTAAGATGGATTTTCCTGGGAATGGCTGAAGTCAGGGGTCCCTGTTAAAACTCTCTGTACAAGGAGCTACAAATGAGGAGCTACACAGAGAAAGGAGAACATCATCATGTAGACTCGAGGTGATCTATAGTGGTTCCAGAGTGTCTACATGGAAAACGACCCTGACTTCTGCTTAACGTGAAGAATTAGAATTAGCACTGGCTTTAGATGATGGAGAACATGTCAGTCACTAGGAGGTAGCTAGAATATGGCGTCTCCCAGAGTTATTGATATTAAGATATTAACAAGTAAGTTATCATTGCTGTGTTGATGGAAGTCTGTGAGCAGTCAACATCACTGATGGTCTACAGTTTCAGGGCATATATATATGCCTGAAATAAAAATTGGCACCTGTAGCACGGGATGCTGAAATTATGTTGGGCACTAGTGGCATCGTTGTGTTTGTAGTTTGCCCAGAGCAAGCAGTGGAGAAAATCAGGACTACCTATATGTTAGCAAAAGGTGAAATGCTGACCAGCTGTTTCTCCATTTGCAGGGGTGACTTCTGAATAAGGAATGAGTGGGAAAATTGATAGTTAGTAGGGCTGGACACATGGGTAAAAGAACTGTGGGAATGCATTGGAGAAATATCTATGGATGGGTAGTACTGGTGTGAGAACATGTACTTTAGTTGTTGCCATACGTTCAAGGTGCACCATGTTCTTTCCTTAGGTGCTTAGCCAAGTTATGCTGGCATAGCTTTAAAGAGAACATGAATACATGGATAGGGGTTCATGTGTAGGTTGTAGAGGGGATCACAGACAGCAGCTCTTGTGGCATCCTGCTGCTTGTGTGCATGTCAGATGTGTGAAGAGTCACTGAAGTGAAGACTTCTTCCGTTAAGAAGGTGTGGATGCCTCTATTCAACAAATTGGTTTGACCTCACCCTTGCTGTTTGCTGACCAGCTCCAATGTGGGGTTTAAAGCAGCGTGGATCAGCTTCTGCCTGCTCTTTGCATCCTGGGTAGACTTCCTGACCTATTTCTCTGGTCATTTTATGGTCTCATAAAGGAACAGCACCTTAAAGCAACAGCACCTGCCCCTTCCAAAGCAAGAAAAGTATGCTATGGAAGGAAGCGCGTTGTAAAAGAAACTCAGCAAATCTTCCTCATAACAGCAGCACTAACGGTTGTTGCTGTAATTAAGAAAATGGCATAGACTGTTGTTGTACAATAATAATCTCCTGCTGCTGAGTAAGTGTTGAAGAATTTATTTTCTAAACAAGAGACATTGATCCTGTGGCAGTGTTCTGTTGCCATAACTTTGTTTACATCATAAAGGAAAAATGATAGATGTAATCATTTAAGTTATGGTGCTAAGAAGTGTCAATTGCTCACTCTACCAGTATTGATCTAAGGTGTTCCGACTGGCTTATGCATCAGTCCTTTTAAAGTTTCAGATAATTGGAGACCAAAGTAAAAGTATAGCTTGGTAAGCATGACGTTTCCCAATTACAATTGTCTCATTGATGGCACTTTTTAATAAAATGGTATGACCAATGAGTAACTAGTCATTATGAAGTTACGATTTTTAACAGGCATCACATGATGTAAGAAACCAGCTTTAAAAAAAATAAATTAATAAAATATTGGGGTGTTTGCAATTCTTCCCAACAGTTCTTTTAAATTGGATGTGCTTGGATTCTCCTTAGTTGCAGATATCCACCTGGGAAGATTAATTTTCAGAAATAGGATCTTGAGTTCATTTGGTTTTTTTTACATTTTAGTTTGCATATATGTTTTTATACATATAATCAAGGGCTTCTCTTGAGGCTATATGGAGATCCATGATCTATCAAGAAGGAAAAATAATTAACATTAAAAGAATATGCAATCTTACAATAAGCAAGAGTTATAAAACATGAAAAAGAAATTATAAACCTTTTTTAAGGATTTCAAAGGAGTAGTCTTTCATATTTGTAAATTCAAATTAGTAGGATCTAAAATTAGTGAAAACACCATTCAGATAAAGTTTGTGTTTGAATGCAGCTGTGTGGGAGCATTAACCTTCACAAAGTTTTAAATATATTTGAAAAGAAAACCCACCAAAACTAATTATACACCATTTTACTTCCCACCAGCTTCCCTGAAGAATGAAGAAATTGCCCTCTTTAGGTCCTTTTCTACAGTTTTTTCCATTAAAAATAGATCTTTTTTCTGCACAACAGGAAACACTGAAAGCCTGGTTTAAATTTTCAGGAAACTCCCTTTATTTTTGATCCTTTGAAATTGTAATGTTAATACATTTTCAATTAAATATGAACAACTCTCTGTGTATCTCAGCATGAAACACAAAGGGATTTTGGGACCCTTCCAATTACTAAGGCTTGAAGGTTTTTCTTAATTATTTAAATTTTACAATATTTCTTTTTATTTAAAATAAAAGTTGTGCTGTGGGGCTCCTTCTCACATGGAAACAAATATGACAGTATTCTTTTTGCACTTTCAAGAAATTTGTTATATAAAGTCTGGATGGAATTTTAAGACAGGCTTTTTTTACTATAATGTTCTTTTGCTGTTGCTTTTAGTATCTGCATTGCTGTCCAAGATAAAAGCTTTTGTTTGTTCCTGAAGAAAGGATGAGGACTGAATCAAAACTATAATAAATATATGTTCAGTTATTTTATCTGTAAATAAATATGTTCATTTCATTGCTGCAAAATGATCTTGACATCTCCCCAACCAATTTGGGTAGTCAGGATCCTTTGTACAATATCCTGTCTAGCTGTGACACTCTAATACAAAGCGTTGATGAGTGAGAAAAAGGTATTTTACGTGCTACAATGTCTAATATGACTTTAGGTGACAACAGTTCAGAGATAACCTCAGGTTGACAGACATTGGCTATATGTTCCCCAACTGTGAATAGCAGAGCATAGGGAGAGCAACTAACACTTAAATACAGGTGACAGTATCAGTAATAAATCATTATATTTGATTGATACCATTTAACAGTTATTGCTTTCTATCAGTCACATGGAAGACAAAATGCACTAATAACACCCAATATGGACTTTTCTCTTCATGCTCTTAAAATGCTGTTTCATTAAATAGCTGTCACTTACATAGCTGAGTAAAGTTGGAAGTTCAGGGTGCTGCATCCACCCAACACTTGAGTTGTGGCAGGTGTTGCAGAACAGCCCGCTATGGATGGATTGTGCATATTTCTGCCTCCCATTTTTTAATTGTTTTCTTACAAATGGGAAAATAATTTACTCTCCTTGTTTTGTTCTCTCATCTTAACAAACATATTCTGTTGTGTTAGATTACTAGAGTTCAGTTCGCATAATGGTGACAAGTGTGTCCATGTCTCTGAAAATGGTATCTGTTGCTGCAAGCTCAAAGCAAAACAGCATGCAAGTTAGTTTTGATGTCTCATAACAAAATGTCTGAGAGGTTTTCTTTGTCTCTTTCTTATATGCTAATTTAAAAAAAAACAAAACAAAAACAAAACCCCCAAAAACCCCAAAACAAACAACAAAACACAACACCAAAGCCTGAAGAATAATGTAGATGCGTAAAGCGGTGATATCTAATGTTGCTCCCAATAGTATTCATCCCCAGTTTGTTTTGGATAATGTTATGTCCAAGGTGTTCCTGGGACTGCATCATCTTATTAACAACTGTTTAATTAAGAATATAGGTAAATTGTTTCCAAACTTGGATTTCTAACTGTTACTTTAAAGCTACATGTATAGCCAGTAGCAAGGAATTTGATTTTCAATCAGAAAGCTGCATTTCTTGTAGTGAAATCAGTATTTAAAATCTGTAGATGCTCTATAATGGATTTATTGTTCTGGCCTTAGACAACTAGAAGTGAAACTCACGATAGTACTGTTGGAGCTTGGACATTTTTCAGACTTTGTAATTGATATCTGTTGTTTTAGCGATTCTCAATATGGAAGTCAATATTTATTACGTTTAGTAGTAAACTTTATCACTGTATATATATCTCATTCTCTACTCAGAGCATGGAAAACGCCATAGATATGTTTCACAAAGGCAAATATTACTGATATTTTAATATAGCCTTATTTTTTTTCATTGAATGGAAAAATGCACGGAGCTGGCAAACAATTAGTTGTGGAATTTGGAGGTTTTTTCCCCTGGTTCAGCAGCATGTTTCACATTGTCTTAACTTTGAACTAAATGAAAGTGGCAGTATCTGAATTATGGGTTGGCAGATTGTGGAGTACGTGGATTTTGTGGTCAGATAGTCTGTCCTGCCCTGATCTGCATACTGCTCCCATGATCAAGCGTTTGAGGTCTTTCCCAAGTATAAAACTTGTGAAGTGAGGTATGCAGTCAAAGTAAAATTTATATCGTACCTGTTCCTTTCCTCTGTTTGAATTTGTGGTAATAAAAATCTATTTCTTTCCTTCCTTCGCAAAGGTGGTATTATGTTAAGCAGGATTGAATAACTTCATTGCTCGCTCAGCTGTACGGCAGTGAGTTGCGCAGTTCTGTTCCAGCGACGAGAAAGCCGTGGTACTTGAGCATAGTTTGTTAAATCTGTTTCACTGCTCTGTAGGAACGGAGCCATTGGAGGCAGAGGGAGCACAGAGGGTTAGTGATTCCTTGGTGTAGTCCACCAAGGGCTGTGAGAATAAAAGGCCCTATTTAATTTAATATTTCATAGATGGCTTGTGGAACAAGCAACACAAAGATATGGTATGCTTTTGTTGAACTGTAATACTGGGAAGATGCAACAGACGTGGGATGCATCATTATGCTTTTAATGATACTTCTAAAAGAAGAGTTTATTCTGTTTTCTAATAACCCAGTCCTCAGATAATGATTTTTTTTGTGCATGGCTGAGGTCAGGTAGTTTCTGGAAAAGATGCATCTTACAGCTGGAAGTGGACTGTAAAATATGTTGTCTGTCACTTTAGCTATGTAGGTCTGCAAGGAATCTAGAGGGACATATAGGCCCCAGGCTTGAAAATGTACAAGTATTTCAGTATTCAAATGGGCTTGTGGAAATAGGAGAGCAGACATTAAGAAAAGTAATCTCATAGAAATGCTTGTATGGCTATTAGTGTCTGGGTGTTACCCTAATAGTATGGAGATATGATTTGTGGTATTTTCTAGTTATTTTTATGCTTGACTCAACAGTTTGTTTTTTACAATCGTTTGGGGTTTTTTGCCAGTAAAGAAGTAATTTTTGAAGTTAAACTTCAAATAAGCAGTTTTGAAGACATTTTAAAGATGAGAATAGACAAAAATAAATATTAAATAAAAATGTCCTGTGAAGACTGTGGTCTTTAATTAAGCTTTCTATCTTAAATGGTGTTTTTTAAAGGTTGGTTACTGTACTTTTATAGAACATGTGTGCTGAATATCCTTGAGTTACTCTTGAGAGCTTTCATTGATGACAGTTTGGTTTAATTTACCTACCACTACAAAGAGATTAGGTTGTCAAGAAGATACCGTTGGAGCTTTAGGGATTGCTGAAATCCTTCTGAAATTAAAAGTAATACACATTGTAACTTTCTTTGATAGTTCTTTCATGAGGAAACTGGATGAAAATCAGCCACAAGGGAACTTCTTTTTTCTGGACAAAAGAGAGGGGAAAAAAAAAAAATCTTCTTGTGTTTATCACTTAATGAAAACAAAACAAAAGAATAAATCCCAACCCCCCAAAACCCACCTAAAAATCAAAAAATGCCCAACCTAAAAAAAAACAACAAAAAAAACCAAAAAACAAAACAAAAACCCCGAAAGAAGGGGAGGCAGGGAAGGAAGCTGCAGTTACTAACTTAACTCTTCAATGCTGAAAGGCACAATTATTTTTTTTCCCACTGTAATAGGCCATCCAAACTTCTGTCACTGTAAGTAGACTGATAGTTGAAGGTATCCTCCTATCTAAATATTATTTTGCTTGTTTCTATCTACACAGATGTGACCACTCAGGTCTTTGCTCAGTTAATTTCTTCTAATTGTTGTTCAGTAGCTGATGCAACGTAGTTGTTGGTATAAAGTCAAGCCTAAACCACAGAAGCATATTGTTTAAGGAAAAGGTGCTTTTCTGTCCTCTTTAATGGAGCCTACATTTTGCCAAAGATGAGAAAATATGAAGCTTGTACAAATATTTTTGTGTGTCTGTTTCACAAACACATCTGTAAAATAAATCTCAGTCAATTTACAAAGTTGAAATGTAATCTGCATCTTTGCTGTTATTGCAAATGCCACTGGTTTGAGTCTTTTTGTAGATGTAATGTCAGTTTAGAGATGATGCGCATTTAGGAGTTGGTAGCTTGAGAAATGCTGTATCCTACAGGAAAGAAAAAAGTGTAAGACAGAAGCGCTTCCCAAAGTGTCCAGTCAGTATGGATTTCTTCTCTGGTAGAGGAAGACCTTTGCCAGAAGTTCGAGTAAATCCTCCAAATCCATTTAATGTGTGACTCGGCAGAAAGCTAACAATGTTGCTCCCAGCTAATGCTGGTGTTTTTTGATAGGACATTTGTTGAACAGAGATGGTCAAGATAAACAAATGTAACTGTGTTCGTTATTAAATTGACTTAAATGAGGAACCCAACACTGAAATGCTCTGTATAATTTCATTTTCTAGGTCTCCTTTTAACAAATACGGTTCATTTGATTGATCTGTACGTGTAACTGAGCATGCCTTAATATGCGTGGTCTTTACTTTACTGTATTTGAGCACTCTCAGTTGTTAATAAGAATATGCCAGGAATGTCTGTGAAACTTAAAACTTTCTATAATTTTTAGACAGAGGTTGTCAGTGGTATATAGTTCTGTCCTACGCAGTCATTACGCAAAACATTTAAAAAAGCTTAATGTCATATTTCTAAGCCAAAACTTTATTTTTGTTACTTCTAGCTACAATAATATTAAAAAATGAGTATGGCTGAATTTTCCCTTTTAGTTTTGTTTTTGCTGCTTATATTTGTCTGAAGAAATCTGACTCACTGTCCCATTGCTAAAATAAGCATAATCCTTCATCTCCCATAAGGAGACTTTGATTCAAAGTCATCTATTGTACTTTGTTTGAGATTAGCTAATCCTCCGCAAAAGAGTTTATTCTATTTTTCCACTTCAAATGACATTTTATTGTGCTGTATATGAATTCAGAATAGTTGCAGTTCTCCAATATACAAACCTTAACAAGAGACAATTGTAATTAATTTGACCTCACAGGTTGGCCTTGTACGGTGCTCGGACTGGCTTCTGAAGTTGCAAATATGAAAACTGAGCTCCTTGTCCACTCAAACAGAATGTTTTTTGAATGCAATTGTAGAAAGATACTGGCCAGTTGGAGGGTTACTGAAAGTATGAACTTGCAATTTCTGACAATTTTTTATAATCTCTAGTGGTTTTATGTCTTGGACAGTGTGTTTTAAAAGCTGTTTCACAGAAAATTGTTTACAGCACTTTGTATCCTTTTTTCCTGAATAGCTGTGAATCTTTAGTTGTATGTGCTGTTAGCCATCTTGTGCAGTGAGCTGCATTATCTTGTAAACATTTTGCTTTATCCTGTGAATTTCGGCAGATTGGTACCAAACAGCTATAATTCAGTTGGCATAGTTTCAAGCAAACTGAATCATAAATGGCTATGGAGAGTTTTCATTTTATGTAAGAATGTGTGGAATTTGCCCACATAATCCCCAATAACCTAATATCTTCCTGCCATAGCTCTTTGGCTCCTTTGTCTCTAATGGAACTCATACGCTGAGAAAAAGCAACAAAAAAGGACAGTAGTCCTCATAAGCATTCACAGTAGTGTAAAAATGCCAATATATTAGCTATCTATAGAGGGGAAGCTAGTTGTGTCCTTGAGTTTGATGGTTCTCTTCCTGTGATTAATTCTGAGATCATTTTGTTTTGGTCCTTTTCAGAAACTACCTTAGATTGGGGGCTTATTTATGCTATGCAGCGTAAGAGCAACCAAATGCTGGAATTCCGGTTTGATCTGCAAACAAATACGAACCGCAGTTCCTCACCTGGAGGAATATTATATACAAAGAAAAGCGTCAAAATGCAGGTTTATTTAAAAGTAGCAGCAGGCAGCACTGGGCTTGGAAAAGTAAACTCGATCCACCATAGAGCTACACTTCTAGCTTTCTAGCTGACTACTATTTACTGTAAAACTGAGCAATATGTGTTTCCTAGCCTTTAAAATGATATGGTGTAGTTTAAGCCTATGTTTTCTAGCACACTATTTGATCTTGATCTGTTAGGTCTGAGCAGCGCTATTTGAAGTCTTTGTGGGCTGCAGTTTATATTAAAATGTACAGGGGACTGGAGGAAATGTTGTAGAATTCAGTGGCTGGTGCGGTAGCTGTCTCTGATTTAAACCCCTGAACAACACAGGAGGTGCTTGAGAAATTCTTTATTGTAACTGGAACATAAAATGAACCTTCTTCCTACATAAGGCAAATCCCAAATCTCTCTGGAACTGTAATTGACTCAGAATGTGATTAATGTAACTTAATTGTCTTGACTGTACATACATCAGGCACATCACCACCATCTGAGTCCGGGGTGCATTGAATCGCTGTCTAATTTCCAAAGGCACTTTAAAAGATGTCATCCTCTTTGTCTAGACACTGACACCTTTTGAGATGAGGAATACCATGTTCAGCAAGAAGACTGAGGCCCGTGTTGCACCTTGTTTATACCAAAGATCTGATTGCTGCCTACAATGCATTAGGCACATCAGAATGGCATTTTCATTCATCGGCTCCTATCTGAACTGTCACTTGCAGAAAAATTGAAGAGACTGACAAAACCTTCATCCTTTTTAACCTGAAATGAAAAAATACATTAAAAATATTGTCCATTAATGGACAGCAGCACATGGCAATAACTTGCAAAGCTGCTCTCTGATACAATCTTAAAGAATAAAGCAGAAGTACAGTTGATTCACTCAGTATTTCTTTGTGTAAGCTCAGCCATAAAGTTTGAAACTGAAAGTAATTTTTCTATAACTGGTGATTTAGCTGCCTGTCCCTCCATCTTCCAGGTCATTAAGTAGGTGGTGATGTGTTTTTGTTTGTTTTTAATATGTCTGTGCAATAAGAATATAATAGATTTCAATATTTTATCACTTTGCTCCTGAAATGGAGTATAAATACATTGCACCATGAGGTACAGAATGGTATAGGGATTCAAATAGGTGACAATACTAGCATATGAATTCAAATGTATACACATGTATACATTTGAAAGGACATTTGAATTTTGACAGAAAGCATTAAAGACATTGAAATTCATGGTTACAAGTGAAATGTACCATATGTCCTCCAGCACTTAGACACAAAGAGCACATTAGCAGAGTAATTAAAGGGCACCCTGTTGTGGCTAGGTGGTGGAGGACATATGGTGTATCATGACTAACCACGAATTTTGAAGTTCATATTGTTTTCAATCATAACCTTGTTCTTTGTATTTTATATAATTCCTGTGTGTTAGTATATAT